>NC_061119.1:98002350-98181102 GCF_002878395.1 Capsicum annuum
ATGTCACATTGAAGATCTTTTCCATCTTAGCAAGAAAACTATAAGGATCCTCCTCGACCTTAACACTAGCAAAGGTTGGAGGATTTAACCTCATAAACTAGCCAACTCTAGTTACATCAGAAGACAAAGTAACAGAAGCACCACACTTAAACTGATAAGCTAACAACTGTGCCAACATATGAATAGACTAACAAAACTCAGCATTCGTTACATCATACTAAGGAGCTCGAGAAAGACAGAAGGGGACCAGTGGAACTCTAGAAGGGAAATTAGGAACTAGACACCTAGACCAAACCTGTATCCCATAAGAAGGATGTGCCATAATAATATTATCCCCGAGTGGGACAGAGGAGTTTCCGTGGGCTTCAGATCATCTGGGAGGCATGATCTAAGAAGCAAAAAAGAGGGAATTAGAGGATATTAGACTCTAAAGCTCAAAAATAGAACACAAAAAAGGGAAATATTCTTAAATGTCATGTAGCCTCTCTCTCATGAGTATGGCGCTCTACACATCCTTAAAGGAAACTCTACTCGACACGGATTTATGGACACCTAATTGACCTTGAACATACAACTCTGATACCAATCTAACATGACTTGACCCAGTGCCTAGTCATGTCGGGTATCTCAAGTCTAACCAGGAATAGACACCTCCCCTAATACCCAAAATATTAACGGCCCTATACCCCATGTCAAATGAATTTTTAATATATAACAAGATAAGACAATATAAATTTAAAGGCAATAATTTAAGTCTATAACCATAAAAAAAGAGTCAAAACCAATTATCTATATGATACCAATCCCAACACCAATACCAATATCAATGCTAACACTAATACCTACATCGCTCATACCCATAGTAGTCCAACAAAGCATTTAACTAGAATTAAAGAATATCCAATCGAGACATGCCACCTATCATAGCAAAACTAAAACCAAAGAAATAAAAATTATATAAAAAAGTCCATAGCATGAAAAGCGTTCTTCCAGAGTATAGAAGCTCACCACATCAGTCTAACTAAAAAGTTATCCTTAAATAACTAAGTCTCTAAGTAGGAGGAGTAAAAGTATGGTTGATTCCTACATCGCGTGGGATACAACATCCAAAGACAAGAGCAGAGTGAATGCTAGCATGTAAATTAGGAGTAAAGATAAAATAATGCCATCATTCAAAGCCAATCAATTAACCATATACAATCAAATATGTATATATATATCATGCCCGGATAGAGAACAAGGTTTTAAATGCATTTAAAATCTTAGCCTTGATTGTTTAGATTTACTGTCATAATCCACCCATGGCTATATAGGTCCAGTGTTAGCCCATGAACGGGCCCTTGTATGTGTAGTTGCACAAACCAGAGATATCATAGGGTCCTGGGATTCCCGTGTACCCTTTTCCATCCATCATACATATATATAAGTATAGACTTGGGGGATTCCTAGGTACCCTACAAGCGTAAGTTCATCAAGACCTACCCTAATGTTAGTAAACATGAGTTTCCTATGCCTTTCCTTCAGACTCACACCTTCAGGACAAGCTATCAAAACCTCAATTATTGCCTAATTAAAATATTTAGCATATAAATAAACCACCACATCTGGGAGTTAATAATAAGGCATTATAAAGTGGTATCGTCATACTGACTATAGCTTGTAAGCAATGTCATTAGCCAATATTTAGGGAATTCCCTTGTACCCTGCAAACCCCATAATTAAAATTACATAGGGGATTCTCGTGTACCTCACAAGGTTTTCAAAACCATCATTAACCATTTAAACCATGCATTAGTTTTAAGAAATAAGTCAAACCAAGCACTTTGGGGTCATAATCACTTCAAAAGTCATAATTTTAGAGAAATTGACTATTATCAAGTTCAACCACCATACCCATGCACCCAAATGCTCAAACCCTTAATTAAAATATGGAAAACTATAACTATAACATGGGAAAACATCATTCAACATTAAGCATTCAAAGACCCCCAACCTTTATTTAAAAACCATATAAATACCATGAAATCCATACATTAAATTATGTTCTTTAAGTAAAATTACAATGAGGGAGGAGTAACATGCCTTAGAAACCAAGAAGTGTAGAACAGATTGCACCCTTAGAACCCTAGATGACCGCTTTCTTTGAAACTCTAGCCTTACCTTAAATAGAAAGTCTGAGAGAGAATTTGAGAGTATTTTATTGGAAATAATATGTTGATAAATCCCTAATAAAGGTTTTAAGTCATGGTATCAAAGGGAATTAAAGTATGAAATATCTAGAATACCCTCATCTTATAAGCTGTAAAATGTCATTATTGGTTACGAGTCAACCCATTGACTTGTCATCACATCATACAACTAGTACCTTTGATTTTACTTAATATTTCATTAGTTATTTAAATAAGCTTAGTGTAATTCCAGACCATGGGTTGGCTTAGGGTTAGTTTCTACTCTACGCATCGTATTATGACTTA
The DNA here is from genome assembly GCF_002878395.1 of Capsicum annuum. Lineage (NCBI taxonomy): Eukaryota > Viridiplantae > Streptophyta > Magnoliopsida > Solanales > Solanaceae > Capsicum > Capsicum annuum. Next base: position 98,004,825 of record NC_061119.1, read on the forward strand.
GGAGTAGTCTCGAGTCATGGAAAACTTTGTATCAAAGCATCAGGTTTAAAGTGTCTTAGGGTGTCGGAAAGCCACATTAAGTAGAATCTTTTTCATGTGTGTAAAGTATGCCACACTTATAAGTTAGAGTATTTGAACCATGATAGGAAGATTTTCATTTCTTTCATATTCATATCAAGTGATGGAGTGGTAACATTATTAAAACCTTTTTCTAACCCTTGATCTATATATTTAAATAAAATTCCTCCTAGAATATCCAACTGAAGGGTAAATTGAAATGGTAATAGGAATGGGAACCAAGAAGAATCACCAATAAGGCTCTTTAAATGAGAAAGTCTCTTATGTTGAGTTAAGGGCTACTTTCATGGTGATAGCTCAAGCCATGATAACTTAAGCAAATCAGTAGTTTATTTTCACAGTAAATCCTATTGGTGACATAGTAGTAGCTAGAGTTTGGAACTTCACTCAAATAAATCCTACTAAGATCTATGGTTATAAGATTGGTAAAGATCCACATGAGTTTCTTTATGATATTCAAAAGGTTACTAAAATTATCGATGTTAATCCAATTGAGTGTGCTGACTTAGTTGCTTATCAATTGAAAGAAGTGGCTCACACTTGGTGTAAGGAATAGAAGAAGGATAGAGATGCTGATGTAAGACTAATAGAATGGGATGAGTTTGTTGTTGGAATGACCCTTCAGGTCATTTTCCATATTTCTACTTATTTTCACTGTTAGGTCTTTCCACTATAACAAAAAAGTTTATTTAAGACTACCATTTAGGGACGAGTTAATAATTCCACCTCTAAAAGTATATTTATTGGGACGAGATTATATTTCGACCCCTAATTGTGCATTTTATTGTCAAAGTATAAAATATGGTCCAAAAAAAATATTACTGCTCCCTATTGATAATTTGAGCCTTGAGCGGGAATCTTAAAATTTTAATAATAAAATATTTTTGCTATTTAATTAATAATACATAAATGTGCCAAAAAGGTCATATTTTATAAGAATTTAAAAAAAATTTGTTTTATGCTAAAAAACAGAGAAATGTTCCATATTCATTGTTATTCATCTTAAATAATTTTCCCTAATTTTTCACAAATTGCACATTTATTCTGTTAATTTCTATCTCCTTTATATTTGTTTGTAGATAGTGTAAAATCGTTCCATCATTTTTGCCCTATAATATTGGTTTCACATAACTTAGCTACTATAATGGTAAATAAGGTATTATATCCCTAATTTTTGTTTTCAATTTCATTTATTTGATACCCTAATTTTTGTTTTCAATTTCATTTATTTGATACCCTAATCTGTGTACTTGCTTAATTTCATCGATTTAAATTTTGTTTCTACTACTTGCTTGATTCGAATTTGTTTTGGCTCAATTTTTTTTTATTTCAATATTCTCTGTCTTATATTGCATTATTTTCAATTTTATTTCAATAGTTTAGTATGGCATAACCAATGTCAAATCATGTATATAATGTCTTGGAAAGGGGCCTTGTCGGTCACCGCTTAGTGATGACGAAATGCATCATCAATTAAAGGGTCCTCACCTTACATAAAATTTCACCAGAAATAGAGCAGTGACTTACAGAGTTCTAATAGCTTCATTACTTACGTGCTGGGCTTTGTCAACAAACTGGTGAATCATAATAGATCCTCTTTGAAGCCTATGGTTTATCACATTCAACATATTATATTCCTTTGAAAATATACGTCACTAATAATCATTAATATAAGGTAAGGGACATAAATGTGTTTGATTTAGAAATGGATCCAAGGTTTTTAGTTTTTGAGTTTTGAATATAATCCTCTTTTCTTACTTTTGTCGAACCTATATCCTTAAGGTTGGGGAATAATGATTTTTAGATTTGAGTAAAAGAGTAGAAAGACTATGAGCTGATACATATAGATAATTTAGATTTGAATAATAGTTAATTGATATATAGCTAATATGCAGCTGATTTGATAGGCTAGTTTATATGGCTAGTCATGTTGAATAATGATGTATTCAGTACATAGTTATTTCTTTTATGCTTATTCAAATCATCTTTGAAGCTATTTCAAAGATTCATGTTAACTAAGGAAATAATATGTATGTTGTTCTGTAAATAATTGTCATATTTGTAACTTACATTTTGTGTAAATGGTAATTATAAATAGTCTCTTCTAGCCTTTTTGATGGTAACAGGATAGTCTCAATGGATGCATACTACCATACCTAACTTACATAATTTTCTAGTAACCCGCGGAGTAACCTAGGTGCGCAAAAGATAAACTGCGCACCAATGTTTTGAAAAAGATACTATGGTAGTTAGAGAGAAATTGGATCATTATAACTGCAGCTGAAATTGGTTTTGTTTAGATGAGAGAATATAAATGTACTTTGCTTCCATGATCTGTGGATTGGAAGATTGAAGTTCTTAAGATTGTATAGGGAATTGTGATGTCTTTGCTTAATTCCTTGCAACTCGTGAGCTATTTATACCTTATGGAAGCTTGATACTTGATTTCTTTCATTTTGTAAAACAAAAGTATCATGCCTTTTTGACTAGCTTTTAGGTAGTTTGCTTTCTCAAACTACCTAAAAACTTTTAGCATTTTTGTATTTCTGACAGCACAAACTGCAAAGGGATTTTGACAAAACATGATAGTTCATAACTATTGGTCTATCTTAAAAGCTCGAGAATGAACACACTTTGAAGATTTACACTATGGTATTATTTTTGTTCTTCCATTATTTGATAATACCGATTGTAGTAGCTCGGTTATGATAGAAATTAATCCTTTGAATTAGTGTTCTAATATTGTGAGTCAATAGGGGGTGACCTGAGTTTATGAAGTTTGAGAAATTTCCTTTAGGGAGGCATTTTATATGCTAAAACGTCTTGCAGTTAGCTCCAATAGGGGCTATATTTTATAAATTAATATTAATAATTTTTGTAAGACTACGCACTGGAATAGACTTTAGTTTATGATTATATTTAAAATGCATTCTACACAAGCTGGTGGATGGATACTTGGTAAGTAATTTCCTCTCTCTCTCCCATACTATCTTTTTCGTAATAGAGGTGCGCAGGTCATCTTTTATGCACAACCTAAGTTACTCCACAGGTTATTAGAAAATTATGTAAGTTAGATGTGGTAGTTTGATGGTAACGCTAGTAATGATAAATAGTCTCCATGGGCATGAATTTTATGTTAGTTAGGTATGGTAGTTTTCTAGAAATTAGTTGTCTACAGTCTCTTCTAGCCATTATGATTGTAATATGATCACTAAATAATGTGTTGTAATTATAGTAGTTATTGTGTCAAGTAACAATGCGACACTTAAAAGTTGTTACAAACTAACTTCTTCCATTGTACTTCTGGGAATTGACCTAATAACCTCATGTAGAATTATTATGTTGAGAATGTGTGTGTCTATGCATCTTATTAATATAATCTTTTTATCCTTTAGTTTTCTCATTCTAATATTATATGTATTTTACAAGGTTATGACACCTAGTAAGCAATGGATGCAACTTCTTAATAGTAGGTATAATGAGATCCACAAAAATGGGTTGAAAAAGTTTTTAAATTATGCTTTTTGAAAAATATGAGAAGAATGTGAAATACTTTGTCCATGTACCAATTGTTGCAATACTACTGTGGGAACTCATAAAATAATTGAGACACATTTAAAAGTACATGGAATAGTTTAGAATAATACTTTCTAGTTTCACCATAGGGAGCACTTAGGTGAACCATTATCTGCATCTAAAACTGACTCTAAAGATGTATAAGATGATGAAATAGAAGAATGCGAGGGTAGTATGAACCATTACATGCTACATGCACTAAATCTTATACCTATAATATGAGATAATGACGCACATAGACGTATATATAAATCAGTACTTTGAGGATGTACTGAGTATGTGAGGGTGAATGCATATGTATAAAACAGTGTCAATCTTCTTCAATCAAGTCATGCCTGCAATATGGGATGACTCACATGGCTTGAACAAGTATAAAATGTCAAGCTCATAAATCATGTAGGATGAAGTATGAAGCACAAATCTCGTGAGTCATCATACTTTAACTTGAAATCACAAATCTCCTCTTATTATCAATACTCAAGGGATAAAGAAACTTTACACGATACTCTCAAATCATTCATATATCTCATGGAGAGAAAAATTTCTTTAATGCTCAAGATCTCATAACTCTTTTGAACTCAAATCCTTAGAATTAGGAATCATATAACTTTGAAACATACTAGAAGGCATTTCATCCACTTTAGGAAAATATCTCATTTCAAGATTTAGGAAAATCACTCAATCTCAATGGAAAGATACTCTAGTTTAGGGAAGTAACTTATCTCAAAGCTTCATGGAAAATACCATATCAAGGGAGAATACTTCAGTTTAGAGAAACAATTCATATCAAGGAAATACTTTAGTAGCGGAACCATTTTGCAACTTTACCATTTGAAAAATAGCTAATAGAAAGGGAAAATACTTTAGTTTTCAAGGAAGTACTAATCTCGAAGTTTAAAGGGAAAGGAAGGTTCTCATAACTAACATAAACCATGTGAACTACATGGAGTCCAATGTTTTGTCCTCCTAAGGAGGACACCCCATGGGGAGGAGCGTCATACTCTTGCCAGGGAGTATAACCTAGGTCTACTGATCACTAACTAAAACTCGACCCCAGGACCAACTTATGGTGGTAGGTAGTTTTGGGGTAAGAAACCGTAGTAACTTACCTGCTCATTGCTAAATACTACTCCCTTTAGATTATCTGTGCTTATCTCATAAATATCCACTTTTAGATTAATCTCATGTTTCACCACGAACCCAATAATCAAATCGACAATCTCATGTAGTGAAGTGGATTTCAAAGATCTCGGACCATTAGGTCAATTCATTTCTCAATCATCTCAAAATACTCAAATCATGGGTGCTTATAGCATAAGAGTTCATAAATTTACAAGTCTCAAATGGGGCTTACTAACCCATAGTTCAATCTCAAGTTAAAGATTATCAAAAGCATAATATATAGTATATAGATTCATAAATCATGTGAAAATCTGGGAATTTCAGCAATTTTTCACAAAATCCAATATAGTCATATGCTTCAATATCTCATCATTGCAAACATTAGCTTTTCAAGGAGTAAAATCATGGGGTTTATACCCAGCTGTAAACACTCAAGAAAACATGTAGAGATCATGCCATTTGACTTTTAATTCATGAGAAATATCAGGATAATGCATTCAATCGTAATGAGTGAAAACCCCAATTCAAATTCATGTAAAAACCTCATAGATTTTAGGAAAATTCATGATGTAAATAATCTTTCTGGGAACACGGGTGAAAGGGTTACCCTTGTTCAAAACTCCACATACCTTGAATTAGAAGCTTTGGACGAACTCTTACTATTGGAACTCTATTTTTACTTTTGAACAAGGGTTCTAGAGGCCCTTGACTTGGGAACCTTGAATCTTGATTCAATTTAGAAAATTTCTGGTGGATTCTTGTGGTTCTTCGAAGAGGTTTTGGATACTTAGGGTTTTTGATGAGAGGAAACTTGAGAAAAACCTTATAGGATGCTTGAAAATGACTTTGATTTGGTGTTTGCATGGTTTTATAGGATTGGAAAAAAGTCAAAAGTACCCTTTTTGGCTTTTGCACGAATCTTGAAAAATTAAACTGGGAACCTGATTTCATGGGTCACCGCGATGCGCCACTTATCATGGTAGCTCCCTGGAAATTGACAAATGGTAACCTGGGTATATCGGGACATGAAGCCATCGCGTTGTCCCACTGGTTGGGACTTGGAACTCCTCTGCAATCTCGAATAACTGGAAAGGAGATATGAGAATTCTTATACATACTACTAATTATTGGTACAAACTGAAGTCAAGAAATGACTGTGTCTTCATTATCTTTCAGCACTTTTTATAAAGAAAATACAAAATATTTTTCTTTCTTTTATTTTTTTTAAGATGCCTACTTTCACATACGGGCAATTTTTACTTCTCATTCAAGGATCTACTTTCACAAGCAGACATTTTTTAATTTTTATTCAAGGCACTCTATTTACAAATATGGGCAATCAGTTTTTTGTTTCAACCACATACCTTTAAATACCTATATTTTATTTTTCAGTTAGGTGGCTATCTTTGAGTATCTTACAACCTAACCAGTCTAGAGGTTATTACATTTGTTCTGTCAGTTGAGATCCTTATATATTTCAATAGCCCCTCTAGTTGAGAGGCTATTATATTTCAGTTACCTCACTAGTTGAATGGTTTAATCTTTTATTGACTATTGTGGACAACCATCAACATCAGTCTTCATAGACAATTGAAGATATCATTCATAGTCTCCATACATAATCAAAGTTGATAATCAACATCAATCTTCATAGACAACCAAAGATGTCATTCATTCTCAAATGTCCATAAAAATTGGAGACTTCATGCATTTTTTTCAATAACAAGATTTTTTTAAAAAAAGTTCCTTTTAAAGAAGGCAATGTTAGCATAAACCATACTCTTGGGCAAATCTTGAGAATCACCTCAAAATTTACCCTATTTTCTTATTTCGAGCTATATTGGCCTTATTCTCATGACACTTGAGATATGTAGGAAGCTCTAAACAGCGCCTGATCATCACAATCCCATAATTATTCTATCTCCCCAGCTAGTACATAATCTTATATCCTCCAGTAGCTAACAACTTAATCCTAGAGCAATTTTTAAATGATCATCGGAAATATGTAAACACTTCCATTCCCAAATAGTCATTTTCTCAATAACCATTTTACATGGGTCTATCCATCTAAAATAGGACACACTGAGATAGTGTGCCTTACAATAAGACAATTATGCATATTTTTCTTCAATTAGATATTTGTGCTCGCTTGCCTATACTTGCACACATAGCAATACATTTATTTCATTATTTAAGTATCGCAAGCTATCTTTGCCTTTATTTGGACACATTGTAATGCATATCTTTTATCATCTAAGCATCACATGCTATTTTTGCCTGTATTTGTGCACATCACAATGCATTTATTTTATCATTTAAGCACCTCATGCTATCTTTACATTTATTTGCACACATTGCAATGCATTTATTTTAGCATTTTAAGCATCTCATGCTATCTTTATCTTTTTCTTTATTTGCACACATCGTAATGCATTTATTTAATTATTAAAGTATTGCATGTCATCTTAGTTATTACCTATATATATCATAATGCATTTGTTTTATTATTTAAGAATCACATGTCATCTTTTCCTTTACTTTCATATATCGCAATGCATTTATTTTATTATTTAAGTACTGCATGTCATCTTTGCTTTTATTGCATATATCGCAATTAATTTATTTTTTTATTTGAGCACTACATGTCATCTTTGTCTTTACCTGCACATATCGCAATGCATATATTTAAGCACTGCATGCTATCTTTGTCTTTACCTGCATATATCCCAATACATTTATTTTATTATTTAAGTATTGTATATTATCACTACCTTTACTATTTTTCCTAAATTAGTTGAGCACAGCATGCTGCCTTTTAAATTTCTAAAATAGTAAAAAATCAAGCTTAATTTTTTAATTAAGAATCACATGTCAACTTTGCCTTTATTTGTGTGTATCGCAATGCATTTATTTTCTTATTTAAGCAATGCATGACATATTTGCCTTTACTTGCACATATCGCAATGCATTTATTTTTATTATTTAAGGACTGCATTACATCCTTGTCTTTACCTGCACATATCGCAATTAATTTATTTAAGCACTACATGTAAGCTTTATCTTTACTTGCACATATCACAATACCTTTGTATGTTATTATCACTTTTACTATTTTTTCTTAATAAGTTAAGCACTAGGTGCTGTCTTTAAATTTCACCAAAAAAATCAAGCTTAATTTTTCATTTGTGTTTTATAGAGCACTACTTTTTAGTTTGATGAATTTTTCAGGCATATAATTTGAGAATAAATTGAGTCTGTCCACCCTAAAATTGAATATTTTGGGTTTGTCCACCCCAAAGTAGGACACGTTGAGTCTGTCCACCCTAAAATAGGACATGTTTGGTTAGTCTTCCCTCTACTAAGACCTTTTATGCATGTTTGTCTTCAATTGAATATTTTGTTTGTCTTTAGTTTCAATTCTCAATTCCTATATTCATTTATCTTTAAATTAGTTAAGCATTATATGTTATTTATTGAATTTCTTGAAAAAAATATTCTTAGTTACTCGTTTGTCTTTATTGAGTACTATTTTTTAGTTCAGAAAATGTACGAATATACCCCCAAACTTTGATAAATGATACATGTATAACCCTCGTTATACTTTAGGTACATATATACACTCGCCGTTAATGAAAAGGTACAATTATACCCTTATCACTAATGGAGGGACACGTGCCGATTTTCTATTTGCTAGCCTTTTTAAATTAAATACAGTTAAAATAAATCTCAAAATCCAACCCAAATTAAAATCAAACCCCACCCAGATTAAAACACCACCCGACCCAATTTATTAATTATCCACATGCGTCTCTTCTACGCATATAATCCATCCCAAATTTCTCCCACATATCTTACTCTCTCTCTCTCCACGCCTAAAAAAAATCCCAAGAAAAACTTATATTGTTGTCTAGTGAAGAACAACAAAAAAGCTTCTTCTTCTTCACCATCTCTTCATACCCTAGAATTTTCTCTGTTCAAGCTCCAATTTTTTATTGTAAACTTTGATTCAAACAAAAAATAATTAATTTTTTCTTTCATTTTAATATCATAAATTAGATATTTTATCATGTCCGGATTTAGTTGTGACTCTATTATTAATTCGGTGAGGACTTGTCTATGTGGTGAAATTGCTCGTTGTTTCACTTCAAAGACTCAATTGAATCCCGAACGAAAATTTTATAAGTGTCTTAAACCTAAGGTATCTTTTTCATCAAGTGTCAATTCTTATTTTTTGTAATTTTCAATCATATGATATAAGTTTTTATATTCTAATTTTTTATTGGGATTTACAAAGTGAAAATTGTGGGATTTGAAAGTGGGAAGATAATCGTTTGAAAAATGTTTTGGTTTAAATTAATGATCAGAAGGCTAAATTGAAATGGCTATGGTGAAAATGGAGACTTTGAGAGATTCATTGAATGCGATTAATATTGAAAGAGATAGCTCAAAAGAAAAACTGGAGATTTTAGAGAAAATAAACAACAATGAGGTGAACAAATCAAGGAACTTGGAAGAAAAATTATTGAAGATGAGGATGTTCTATGTTGTTTCATTTGTTGTGTTTGTCGGATTTATGGTTTCAATTTTTAAGTGATGAAGCTGAACAATGTATTTTGAAAGTAATTAAGATTAAGCTAAGACTATATTAGGCTTCACTATTTTTTAATATGTTTTGAAGATTAGGCCTTCTTTTATGTTTGGTTGTATTAGTTGATTAGGCCTTGGGTTTGAAATATTATGAATTGTCTTATAATTGCACAAAGATTTCTCTGTATTGCACAATAATTTCTCTGTTTCATTTTCCTTTGATTTAGCTAAAAATTGAGCATTGAAAAAGATAAATTCTATTGAAAAATTAAGATTCAACATACTCAATGTAATTCCACAAGTGGAATCTACGAAGGGTAGGCATACGAAAGTTGGATAATTTGGATGCTATATACAAATAGATCAAGTAATAGTTTTCATCTTGGGATTTCCACAATTTTTCCTTAGTAATTAATATAGAAGTTGTATATACAAAGATGGAAACCCTTTTCCCATTTTATTTTTCTTTTGGGTGGATCACAAGAGCATATCGACTTTGGGGGAAAAGAGAAGTTTTTGTTTGAACCCAAAATATCCAACTTCTAGGAAGCCAATTTTTAGAGTAAGAATGACACTGTATTAAGTTGGAGTCTTTTCCCAGTACCTGAGTATTCTGGTTTAGGCTCTTACAAACAAGACATTTACTGCTTTGGTGTTGTACTTCTCGAGCTGGTAACTGGAAAAGAATCGCATGAACTCACCGCCTCAAGAAATCCATTTGATCACTCACCTTGTATACTTGATGTAAATATAGATTTGCTTGGAAAAGGAGTTGACGATTTAATCCTCCAATTTTTAGAGTTAGATTGTCAATGTGTGAAGTTCTTGACTAAAGGTTACAATTTTTGTTTGTGTTAAATATTAAATCCCAAATTTGCAATCTCCTTTAGCACACTGCCTTTATGTACCTCTTCATGAAATTAAAATACTACTCTATTTAATTTGAAGAAACCAAGCTCAGATACTATTTCTCTAATATTCTTCTATTGCAAACAATAATAATAACTCAATAAATATAACTTATAGGATCCCAGATTGTCATGTTTTGTGAGCGGATGTACCATTAGAGGTATAGATTCAATTGAAGTCATAGTTTTGGACGTGGCGTGTAAATTTATGTGTAAAAAAGTTTACTAAATCTAGAACCATAGAGTTTGAATTGAGACTGACTTTGTTTGAGACAACATTAAATTACTAGTCTTACACAAGTTTCACAAAACAAAAGTCATGTGCCTTCAACTTGGATTTTGGAGCCTAAAAATTTCAGGGAAACCTTTAATACATTTGACAGATTAGGTCGGTTCAATAATCTCTGTTGTAAACCAAAATAAGATGACATGAAAATCCCCATCTTTTAATGACAATTGTATTCCCAAAAAGTTGGACAGATTTTCGAAGAAGAAAAGTGATGCAGTAATTAGGAAAAAGAGAAGGATGGGGGGATAGTGTAGTAGAAGAAGAGAGTACACATTCAATGAGTATTTCCAAAGAGGCTTTTTATAAGAATATTCCTCTATCGTAGATTGTTTTGTACACATCTATTTGCATTTCTTATCCAAATACAGTTCATCCCTATGTCAAGAGTATAACTAAACCAATGCACATACAATTCCACTAGCAGAACATCTAGATTTGAAGGCACAACATTAGTGCTCCACATCTTCCACACACAACAGCATAAAGGATGATTATTTGAAGTTGAATAAATATACAAATCATATAATAATAAAAATTGTCTTCGAACCAGAACTGTTGATCGATAACATATGCTCATTAAAAATATTGGCTTTAATTAAGGGGAGAAAACATAGAATATGATCAGATGCCAACGTCTTGTTGTTTATTTAATCAAGCATGTTAATGATAAAGATGCCACACTACTTTCACCACCCCAGTTATGCAAAAAGATACCATAATATGATATCAACTCAGAGATTAATGCAAACTGTCTGCCAGTATGTATACTTTATTTATACAAAAATTTACTAGATAACCACAGCCAAGCTATCAAGGAAACTAGTTCAATATTATTGTCTTCATATTTAACTCTCCTTCACTGGCATGGAAAAGTTCAAACAACCAAGATATCTGGACAAACAAATATGTTTTAGAGTATATTTTTACTCCTAATATGTCTTCATCACAATCTAGGGACCTTAAGTAAGATATGAGTCAACATTCTACATACACAATCTTTAGTGAAAGAAAACCAAATGTACAATTAAAAACTAGCTTTGAAGGTACAAGTTTAGTGCTTTCACAGCTTCCATGCACAGCTTTGAAGTAGTACACATTGAAGGAAAAAAATCATGACAACAACCAGACCTCAAAACTGCTTTGTCTATTGGTAATTATGAATTAAAAGCGATAAAAAATATATTAATCATAACTTAACCAATGTCATCAACCATAACATCTCCAAAACATAAGTAATTCAAAAACTAGTAAGCATTCCATGCTTACAACAAAAAAATGTCATCTAGATAGGCCCTAAATGAAAGAAATATTGTCTACAAAAAATGAAAATAGCCAAATGAATATTGTCTACAACAGACCAAAACAACCTCCATACTAGAGCCAAAGTAGACCCAAAACACCCAAAATAGTTGCCAAAACAGACTCAAAAAATCTTATGATTCTTTTATCCTCAACTTTCTATCCCTTTGTGATTGTAACATGCTGGTAGTAATTGTATATTTTCCCTTCCAAGTAAATCCAGTTGGTGATATTGTAAGGTTAGTTGTTTCACTAATACTATCTCTATCATCTCTGAAGCATATAACTCTACTTCCAGTTAGTTGTTGAGGATTATGTCTCCTTTGTAGCCTTTGTAGATATGTTTGTTCAGATTCTGTTTGAACTATTAAAAGAGGGTCTTCATCATCTACATCAAAGTTAGGGGCATTGAGCTGCTACAAGGGTGCACAGAGTTAAGAATGTGCTAACTTTCTTGATTTGGTTAGAGGGTTGTTAAGTTGATATCCTCTTCAACGGGATCCTCTTTAACAACCTGTTTTGAATTCTTTCCTTGCTTTGAATGCTTTTCACAATACAAAAATAATAATTATATAGTGTAATGAAATAAAATTGTGTACAACACAAAGTCTAAATAAATTACCTTTCCACAACCTCTTGAATTATGATTTCTCATTCCACATTTGCTACATGTCATCGCTTTTCCTTTTCTCGATTGCTTCCATACTCCTTGCCTCTTAAGTACTTTATTTTTTTGTCTATCCCTTCCGCTCTTAGGTATACCAACAAGATTAACCATTGGTGGGGTTCAATGGCTTGTGAAGGATCAACCTTCCAAAAGAGTTCTCCTCTAAAAGGTTCTAGTTAGTATTTGTAAACTTGCAAAAATTCCTCCTTGCTGTAATACCTACTAATGTTTGTCTTAGGCTTCATTTTCTTATGCTCCATTGCTTTAATTGCATGTAGGCATGGAATTCTAGTAAAGTCCCATGTCCTACAAGTGCACCTCTTCTCGTTCAGATAGGCAATATGCCTGTCTTCACCTTCTGTGACCACATAGCCATTATCCCCATTTCCACTCACCCTACAAACTTGAGATATCTGTAAGAACTCATTATACAATAACTCACTTTTAGGACTAAATTTATCATCTTTCCACTTCATGACAAAAGTCTTTTTTTCTACCAACCGAGTCATTACCTTGACCCTAATTTCTTCTAACATTCCAAGTATTGGCATGTATCTTGCTTTAAGTATCCATCCATTGAAGGACTCTATAAGATTATTATTTACAATCTGATTTTTGCACACTATATCCAGATAAGCCCTACACTATATTTTGGGAAGGTACCTATCAAGTAAATCTTGTCCAACAACTTCTTCTACCTGTTTGATATTTTCAAGTTGGTCTTCAAATTACTCTTAAAAAAAGACCATGCTACCCACCGCAAAAGCTTCTTCAACTCACCTTTACCCCATCACCTACACCAATTTGACTCAGTATGTATTACATAATATCTATGATGTACTTCAGGCAGAACATTCTTTACTGCATCAACCAGCCCCTAAACATCATATGAAAAAAAATATGTCATATAATATCAAAATCAACATACAAATTAAATGAATCATTGGTATTATAAAAGAATGTTACCTTTTGCATGTCTGCTATGAATGTTATTCCTTCACCATGTTGAAGTTCAAGTGAATTGTGCAAATGTTACATAAGCTAAGTCCAAGTCCTTTTGGTCACTTTGTCTACCATAGCCCATGCTATAGGATTGAAACAATTCATACTGTCTTGACCAACAACAACTAATAATTGTCCCTTGGCTTTTCCTTTAAGGAATGTACCATTTAACCAAATAAGTGGCCTTAAACCTTCCTTGAAACCCATCTTTAATGCCTTGAAGTAGATATATATCCTAAGAAATTTTCTCCTACCATTCTATAGTGCCTCCTTAGACAATTGAATCACAACATCAGATCCTGGATTGCAATTCCTTATCTTAGTTGTATACGCCTCTAATTTGTTGTAACAATCTGTAAAACTACCTTGTAGAGATTCCAAAATCTCCCTTTTTTTCTCTCTTGCATTTTGCTTCACTTATATTTAAGTCAAACACCCTATGTAAGTCATCTTTCATATCCTTTACCTTTTATTTTGTGTCATTTTGAATCTTTTTCTTGAAATAAAGTGCTATGGTTGTGTAGTAAATCACATTGTTGTCATATGCAATCAAATGGGGTTCAATATGATCAACTAGTGTTTTAACACTCGCTCCAGGAGTAGTGTCATCCTCAAAAATTAATAACTGAAATGGAAAATCTTCAGCACAACACTTATATCTCAATCTTTTTCTATCACTTTTCACCACAACAAGTTCTACCTTCTTAGACAAAGCATAAAGTTTGTAAAATTGCCTTGCTTCTGCTATGTCTTTGAAGGCCATACCCTTAGCTATGTGCTTATAATCATGCAAACAATCTGTTATAGTCCTTTTATTTTAATAAAATCCTCTAATATATCAGTGTCATATTCTGAATAGCTAAACTCTATTTCATTATCACTTTCATTATCACTACAGCCTGTTCTTGCTTCACCAACTATTGGTACAGGTAAAAATGAACTACTATGTATAATAATGTCAAGAACATTAACAGATAACTCACAATCATCAGTAGCAAACAAGTGAATGGAATGAAAATCCTCAGACACAAAAGATAATAATTTTCTAATTCCATCATCTTCTTGTATTTTAAAATATTTACCAAAAGGTGCAAGTACAATAAGTTGTTGGACGCCTAGAAAACATAATAACTTATGTACTCATTCACTAAGTCAACAAAGGAGAGGAGATCAGGATCATACTCATTCCAATAATGGACCAATCCCTTCTCATAAAATGTTTCTGGGTGCTTAACCCAATCACCACCATAATGAAAGTATATGGTAACCTTTACCATTATAATAACCTAGAAGGAGTCAAATTTTATTATACAATAAAAATCACCAAAAATAGGCTTAAAGTAGACCAAAACAGATATAAAATTAACCTAAAATTAACCAAAAACATAAGTACTCAAAATAGGTTATCAGATGCTCAAAAATTACACATTTACAACTAGAATATAAAAAAAAAAAAGTAGTACACCAAGTTTAACATCATTGTACACTACTAACAAACACCAAAAGATAGATTAAAAAAATAATCACAAAGTTGACCAAAACATAAACTAAACAGAACTAAAATTAACCCAAAAAATAAGTACTAAAAACACATTATTAAATGCTCAAAGATTACAAATATACATACAACTTGAATAACCCCCCCAAAAAGTACATCAAGTAAAACTCCATTATTTACTAACAAAAACCAAAAAGACCTAAAATAAAAAAAAACAAGCTCAAAATAGATACTAAACAGACCTAAAATTAACAAACAAAAAGCAATAACAATCAACCAACTTCACCAAAAGATAAATAGGGCATAGAAGTTAGTTTTCTATAACAAAATCCATTTCATGATTTCAGCCATCATGGTTCCAAGTCCAATACTCTTCCATCTATAATACCCCAAATACTGCAGAAGAAACAATTATTTATGCCAAAATTTATAAGCTATCATAAGGTCAAAATTATACCCACTAAACCAAACTTATTAACAAGACCAACAGTTGCATAGCTAAAAGAATTGTTCCCGAAACAATTGCATCTATACTTTTCAAAACTCTCAATAGCTTTAGTGTATTGTTGGCCAACACAAATGATATAGCTTTAGTGTATTTTTACCCTGGACATACACATGATATAACTTTAATATACTGTTAGCCATCACAAATGAAATACCACCACTCAGGAGATGATGTTTACTCATTTATTTGCACGGTTCAAATCAGATATTGTAAGAAAAAAGTAAAAAATAAGCAACTAATCCGGAAGTGAACCAAGAAATTATGTCAAATTTGTTCTATCTTAACGTAATCCTTTAATTACATGTCGTACCACAAGATCTTCCCATTCAAATTATTTAAACAGTTAGTATTATCTTATGTTAGAGGCAATTAACTAAATATTTATTTTGACAGCACAGGTTGTACAAGGGAAAAAATACATTTAAATGAAATATGGGAAGTTGAGATGTTTTAGGGTCACAATAATGTGCCTGTTATTTCAATACCTCAAGAACAAGTTGGGTCCCTAGCATAAGTGGTACATAACTTTAATATAAATCAACACAAAAATAATACAAAACACCAAGTTAACATCATTATGCACAAAGATTGTAAATTTATATACCAAGTGAAACAATGTAGGGAATACTCACTAAAAGTTAAGAGGAATAATAGAATAAAGGGACCATTTCATAAGGCAAATCTCAAACACATGAAAAAAGATAACATTCTCCTATTTTATACCAAAAAAAAAAATGAAGGAGGGACTATATATTTATACAAAATCCAACAAGACAATGGAATATTATTTAACAATGTGCACAAACCCCAAGCACATTTACGAAAACAAAATTAAAATAAAACCCGAGAAAAAAAGTCAAAAATCCTAAAATGAACAATATATAAGCACACAAATCCTAGAAAAACAAGAAATTTCGTTAAAAGAAAAATACATAAATTTTAAGCAAATATCTGAAAATGGCATCAAAGAAAAACCCTAGAAAAAACAACAAAAAAAACTAACAATCCTAAAATCAACAACGGAATCAACAATATATAAACTCACATACCCGAAAATCAATAACTACACTTAAAATCGGACCCAAAATTAAATTTCTAAAACTTTCAATTTAAACAGCATACCAAAATAAAAAAATAGTTAAATGAAAGGTCGTAAATAAAGAAGAAATATACATCCAAGATTATGTTCAATTTTCTATGGTAGAATTGTGAAAGAGGATGATTTTTTAGGGTTTTTTTACGGTGTAGTGAGAGAGTAAGAGATAGTGAGAATTTTTTGGATTTTTTTGATAGAAAGTGAGAATGACTAAACGCATACAAGAGATGCATTTGAATGTTCAAGTGACAGGGTCGGGTGGTGTTTTAATCTGGGCCGGGTTTGATTTTAAATTGGGTTGGATTTGGGATTTATTTTAACTGAAATTAATTAAAAAAGACAAACGAATAGGAAATCGATACGTGTCCCTTCGTTAGTGATAAGGATATATTTATACCTTTTCATTGACGGAGAGGGCGTATATGTACCTAAAGTATAACAAGGGATATATCTGTACCATTTATCAAAGTTTGGGGCTATATTCATACCTTTTTTATTTCCAGTTTTATAAATTTTGCAGGCATAGAATTTGAGGATACATTGAGTTGTCCAACCCAAAATAGGACATGCTGGGATAACTTTTAAATTATATCCAACCTAATACTCATACAACTAAAAATATGTTGGCGACTCTAAATTAGAGTTTGGTCAAATTTTTAATCAAAAATAATTTTTTGTTGAGCAAAATTGACTATACGTCAATGTTTTCATCTAACGACTTGTACATCTTCTACAAGCAAAAAGGGTCAAACTGATGATACTCAGTTTTGGCTTGCCATGCTTAAAATAAACGCATTCAGTCTCTCTGATCATTAAAGGGCACAAATTATAATTTTTCACATATTTTTGTATAATTGTTAATAAATTATTACTAATCACCATTATTTTAGGATTTTTATCAATTTATTATCATATTTTAACTTTGCATAATTTATTGATAATTATCTTTAATTTCATAAATTTTAGGATTTTTATAATTATATTATCATTTTAATTTTTTTGCACAATCATCTACATGCACAACATAACACTATAATTTTTTACCGCACATTATAATTTTAATTGTTTATAGCATAATACAGTTTTGCAAAGATAATAATATTTTATTTGTTATTTATATTTTCTGTAATTAAATATTGACATTCCTATTGTTGTACGTCATTTAATAAAGTCCATAAATGATAATGTCAGCTCATTTATTTTAATACACAGAGCAACAAATCGGCTAAGTCAAAATCTCATCATGTTTCAAAAAGTGACACTTGGTTAGGGTTTTCATCTGTTGGATAAAAACCATTATACATTTGTTAAAAAAAATAAAAATTCTTTTGGTTAATAACTCTTGGGCTAAAGAATGCTTTAAGGGGACAAGAGAATTTAAGTTTTGTCTTTTGGGTAAATAAAGGGGTCAAGTGTTATTATAAATAATGGGCAGGGGGCTGGAATTATTTTCTTCAAAAAAACAAAAAAAAAACATGCATATAGATTTTTAACACAGAGAAATACACAATACACCCCTACATACAAAAATCAACTGACCCCTCACTTTTTCTTCTCTCCCTTAATTATTGCTCGCTCATCGAAAGTGATGACCGGAGAGCTCCAACCCAAAACCACCAGTGCCGCCCCCTTTCACCTTCCCTCTCCCCCTTCTCTGTTCATTTTTGCTACTTCTTCGCTGGAGGTGATAACGGTGAAACTTTTGATCATCGTCGTTACCTCTACTACTTTGGTGTCTAGTTTTCATTTTTAATTATTGTGACTGAGAATATTATATTACCCATTTTATTTACATAGATCTGGCCAAAAATTTCATTAACAACAAACAACAAGCTTTAGCTCTAGAAAAATAGTTAGCTCTTTCAGTGACTTTAATATTTTTTGTTGATATTTGTAAGAACCCATATCTTTTGTAGTCTCTAGACTGTACATGACTTAGACCACGAGTCATAAGTCAGCATATGAGTCATAAGTTGGACTCATACCCAAATCAGTGTAGCATGGCGAATATTCCATTACAAGTATGACTTAAACCCTATGAGTCATCAAGAGGGGTACGAGTCGTATAAATACAATCGTAAGGACCACAGTGTTGAACCCTTCATATTCTATCTAGGATATGAGAGGGGACATATATTCATATACAAAGGTACGTCTCATATCAAGAGAAATCGTATCAATAATAGTATTGGTTTCCCAAGTTTTTTGTTTATCCTACGAGTGACTTTACCAAATCATATAAGCATCTTACGAGTTGTAAGTACAACTCATATCCAGGCCAGTACATGTTCTTTTAAATCTTCCAATCTTTTGAGTCTGCAGTTCAGTTGTACCCTAATATACGAGTCGTAAGGTCGACTCGTACTGACTAGGAATTCAATTCTCTGCATATTTTTCTAGGGTCTCTTATGTCTTTCCCCACCCTCATAAAAGCCAAACCTATGTTGTTTTGGATTTACAAGGGGTGTTATAAAAGGGACCAAATCCTCAATAAATAACATAAAATATCAATTAATCAGAAATAAATCAAAAAGGCAATTTCTTCCTCTATTCCAAGCAATTAGGGTTCACCCAAGAACAAGAATAACTTCAAAAATAATTTCCCAGGTCTTCAACTTCAGGTATGTGGGATGTTCATCCATGGAGTCCAAAAACCATATATAAGTTTATATATATGTTCAAGATAAAATAACTCCATGAATCTCTTAGAAATTTTATTACAAGTTTGGTTTACAAATGTTTTCAAGTGGAATAATTCATATCATGCTTTTAGTGTTCTATTCCCATGTTATGTTAAATTAATTTAAGGATAAATTCCTCACATTATGATTTTAGCCATGTAATCATGTTTTGCTCTCATGTTTAAGACACTCCCTTGTTCAAGATTATAATTCTCACATTTTTGATGAAAAGTTTATGCCTTGGGTATTTGAACCATGATTCCCATACTATAGTTTTAAGTATTAATATCATGCTTTATGGTTATTCAGTGCTAGCGGGTTATGAACACCTAATAACTATGAGTTTATTTGTATTTTAGATTTTTTAAGTAATTGATTTCTGTTAAACCATAGATATTCCTATTTATTTAGTTGATATGATCATGATAAATCCTTTCAGAAATAATGTTCATTTAAACTTAGTTCAGTTTAGTACCAATGTCAGTTCAGTTGGGAGTAGTATTTAGCACCGAGCAAACCCAGGGAATAGGATTCACCAGCCAGTACAGGGTGTGACCTTTAGTAGCAATCCCTAAGTTACAGAACTACATAGACAGCATAGGTTTGAGATGTCTACCTGCCAGTTGAGGTTAACACATATCTCATGAGAGCACCTGCCAGGAGAAGATGACTTCTTTCTCCTTCGGGACACCAGTTTAGTGGATCCACACAGCCAGTGTAAGTACCCATGGCATGGTACTGATACCCTTACAAATAGGGTTACAGGTTGGACCCTAATTAGCTCAGATTGAGGAATGTCAGTTAGATGATACCTCCCACAGTCTCAGTACAGTATTTCAGTGTATTCTCAATTTAGGCTTGGTTGACCAAGTGTACAAACTTCCAGTTATTTAGTTATAAAGTTACAGTCTTGTAGATTTTAGACCTAATTTAGATTATAGATTTATGCTTCGTCTTATATTCTTAGATGTCATAGTTTTCATGCATTCATATTCAATTATCTCATGCTATTCAGTTAGTCCTTATTTTATTTACATAGTACCCCATGTATCTCAGCCTAATCTCATCTCATATACAAATATATTCTAAGTACTGACCACATACACTTCTTTGCTCTATGATGTCTTATATCATAGGTTAAGATGCATAGTTTTCCGACCACAGTTAGACAGCTTAGCATAATCTAGCAGTCATAGTGGTGAGTCCTCATCCATTAAGGATATGTTATGATTATTCAGTTATTTTAGTATTTTATTTTATTCAATAAGTCAGAGCTAGTTGGGGGTCTATCCCATTAACTCCTCAATCAATTTAGAGGCCTTTAGATATTCAGATAAAATATTTAGATAACCAGTTAGTCAGCTTTATCAATCTTATCTAATTTTTAAGACTTGTGATTCATTCGTATTTTTAGTATTCAGATTTTATGGCTTTATTAGTTGTTTTCTGCATATGTCCGTTATTATTATACTATGCAATACTCTCAACAGGTACCAGCACATGGGTTAGCTTATGGTAACTTATAACTGTAAACATAGTTATCGTGACTAGGTGGTAGCCTCAGGTCGTGGAAAAACTTGGTTTCAGAGCCTAAGGTTTTAAAATGTCCTAGGGAGTCTAAAATTCACGTTGAGTAGAGTTTGTTCATGGGTTTGAAGTGCGCCACACTTTTGGACAATAGGCTACAAGACATTTTAGGAAAAGTTTTCCTTCTTTCAGTATTCTTGTCGTGTTAAAGAGAATGAGCTCTACTTAACACTCTTTCTAACTTATCCTTTGTTATAATTACAGATAATGCCTTCTAACAAAAATAAGGGAAGAAGGAACGGGAATCTTTCCGCACCACCGCCTATTTAGGAAGATCTCCTGAATGAACATATCTCTCACGCCTAGTTCAAAGCTATTTTTTCTACCTTAAATCATTCAATAGCTTCTCAGAATAATCAATAGGCTATTTCCCAGCAAATCCATTGGAAAATACAGATGCAGTTAGGATTCAAGACTTTACCCGAATGGATTCTCCTTTATTTTTGGGATTCAAGCCTGAGGAAGATCCTCAGGAGTTTCTTAATATGGTCCAAAAAGTGATTGATATTATGGGTGTAACTTTGAGTGAGAGTGTATAGTTTTCTACATGTAACTTATAAGATATAGCTCACACCTAGTATAAGTAGTAGAAGGAGGATAGAGAGGCTGAGACAGGGCCTATAAAAAGAGAGGAGTTTGCTATAACTTTTTTAGATAGGTTCTTTCCATTAGAGTGGAGGGAAGCTAACGTGAAGAATTTCATCAATTCAAAGCAAGGTAGTATGAGTGTGAAGGAGTACTTGCTCAATTTCACTTAGTTGGTGATGTATGCTCCTACTATGGTGGCAGAAAATAGGTTTAGAATGAGCAAGTTTGTTTTTGGTGTTTCTGATAGAGTCATCAAGGAGTTTCAGACTACTAAGTTGATTAAGGAAATGGAACTATCTAGGCTTATAGTTTATGCTCAACAGATTGAAGAAGAGAAGCTTAAGAAGAAAGAGAGAGAATGAGGGGGCTAAAATAGGTAGTTTTAACTTTTCTCAGCTATGGTCAGAGGGTGGAAACCGTTATTCATTCAATCAAAAGTTCATAGCTCCAGCTCTATCTTCAGCTAGTGTACATATGCCAAAGTTTAGGAATGAAAGTCGAGATAGAGCGCCAGGATCTATGCCCCAAGGTAGTATGTATAGTGGTTATATGAATCTGCTATAGGGGAAATGTGTTAGGAATTATAATTTTTGTGTAGAGCTGGCAGCTATGTGTGTTTTGGACGTGATAAGCCAGGCCACAAAGTTAGAGATTGCTCAAACACTGGTCACTAAGTTTAGTCGAACCGTCCTCTAGTTCTAGCTACTCACCCGACTCAATAGGGTGATACTTCCAGCATAACCAGTTGGCAATGTTAGAATAGGTTGTATGCCCTCTAGACTCGGTATGATCAGGAAAGTTCTCCTAATATAGTTACGGGTATGTAGAGGTCTTTCATCTTCATATTTATCCTTTATTAGACCCTGGAGATTCATATTATTTTGTGACTCCTTATATAGCCGTAAACTTTGGTGCCAGTCTTGATATATTAACAGAGCCTTTCTTAGTGTCTACCCCAGTTGGTAAATCTATTATAACAAGATGGGTATATAGAAATTTCCTAATCACAGTATCTTAGAAAGTCACCTCAGTTGATCTTGTATAGTTAGAGATGACGGATTTTGATGTCATTCTTGACATGGATTGTCTCCACTCATGTTATGCGTTAGTTGATTGCAGAAATAGAATCATTCAGTTTTAATTTCCCAATGAACCAGTTATTGAATGAAGGGGTAGTATTTCAGTGCTTAGGGGTCAAATTATTTCTAAAGTAAGAAAAAAGATATCTAAAGGGTGCGTATACCATCTTTTTCAAGTCAAAGACACTAGTTTTGAGACTCCAAGTCTTGATTTAGTTTTAGTAGTAATGTAATTTCTGGATGTTTTCCCTGAAGACCTTCCCAGAGTTCCTCCCAAAAGGGAAATTGACTTTGAAATAGATCTCCTTCTAGATACCCATCCTATCTCTATTCGACCCTAAATAATGACTTTAGCTGAGCTTAAAGAGTTGAAAGAGCATTTTAAAGATCTCTAAGATAAGGGTTTCATTAGGCCCAGTGTTTCCCCATGGGGCGCTCCAGTATTTTTTGTGCGTAATAAACATGGTTCTCTTAGAATGTGCTTCAACTATCGTCATTTGAACAAAGTCACAATAAAAAAAGTATCCACTCCCTAGGATTGCTGAATTGTTCGACTAACTTTAGGGTGTTAGTTATTTTTCTAAGATGGACCTCATATCCGGCTATCATCAGCTTAGAGTCAGAGAATGTGACTTTTCAAAGACAACATTCAGAACTCAGTATATTTACTTCTAATTCCTAGTTATAGCTATTACAGATGGTTTAATGAAGGGTTTTCATCTATTACATCCCCATGTCTCGACTGACTTAGAAGAAAGTCAAGTTTTAGTGATAAGATTCTTGCGAGAAGATTTTTCAGGAGTTGGAGACTAAACTCACTTCGTCTTCGGTATTTACTTTGCCAAATATTTTAGATAGATTTTTGGTTTACTATGATGCTTCTAGAGTTGTTCTTGGTTATGTGTTGATATAGAGAGGTAAGGTCATAGACTATGCCTCTAGACAACTTAAGCCCCATAAAAATAATTATCTGACCCATGATCTTGAGTTGGTAGTGGTTGAGTTTGCTTTGAAGATATGGAGATATTACCTTTATGGGGTTCATGTGGATATGTTCACTGACCATAATAGTTTATAGTATGTTCTCTTGTAGAAAGATCTGAATCTTCATCAGAGAAGGTGGCTTAAGGTTTTAAAAGATTATGACATGAGTATGTTGTATGACCCGGGTATGGCCAATATAGTGGCAGATTCCCTTAGTTGGTTTTATATGGGTAGTGTTGCCAATGTTAAAAGTAATAAGAAGGATTTAGTTCATGAGGTTCATTCGCTTGCTAGATTAGGTGTTTAGTTGGTTGATTCCGTGGAAGGTAGTGTATAGGTTCAGAATGGTTTAGAATCTTCATAGGTTTCCGAAGTGAGGAAAAAACAAGATAGAAATCCTAGTTTGGCTAAGTTGAATGGATTAGTTAAAGACTAGAAAGTAGAGGTTTTCTCCCAAGGGGGAGATGGTATGTTTTATTGTCAGGGCAGGTTATGTGTCCCATGCGTTAATGGTTCAAGGAAACAAATTTTGGGAAAAATGCATCGTGTGCGATATTCCATTCATCTAGGAGCCACTATGATGTACCATGACTTGCAGGAAATCTATTAGTGAAATGGTATAAAGAAGGATATTGTAAAATTTATAGCTAACTATTCAAACTATCAGCAAGTCAAATTTGAGCACCAGAGGCCTAGTGGTACATTAAAGGAGTTCAGTATCCCCGCTTAGAAGTGGGAAGTTGTAAACATAGACTTTATGATGGGCTTTCCTCGTATGCATCGCCAACATGATTCGATTTGGGTAATTGTAGATAGAATGACTAAATCAACTTATTTTTTACCAATTCATATTTCATACTAAGTTGAGTATTATGCCAGGCTTTATATTAGAGCATTGGTTAAGTTGCACGAGATTCACGAGATTCCATTGTCTATTATTTTGGATAGAGGCACTCAGGTTACCTCTCACTTTTGGAAGGATTTTTAGAAGGGTCTTGGTACCCAAGTTCATCTCAGTATAACTTTTTATCCTCAAATAGATGGTTAGGTAGACATGACCATTCAAACCTTAAAGGACATGTTCAGAGCTTGTGAAATTGATTTTAGAGAAAGTTGGGATGACAACTTACCTTTGATTAAGTTTTCCTACAACAATAGCTATCACTCCAGTATTCAGATGTTTTTTTAGGCTCTCTATGGGAGGATATTAAGGTATCCTATTGGTTGTTTTGAAGCAAGTGAGGCTTATTTTATAGGGCCAGATTTAGTGTTTGATGCGATGAAGAAGGTTCAGTTGATTAGGGAGAGGCTGAAAACAGCCCAAATCCATCAAAAATCTTATGCAGATGTGAGGAGGAGAGACCTTGATTTTGATGTTGGGATTTAGTCTATCTAAAAATCTCTCCCATGAAGGGAGTGAAGAGATTTGGGAAGGACGGAAAATTCAGCCCTTGCTATATTGGCCCTCATAGAATTTTGAGCCATTTTGGGAAAGTGGCTTATGAGCTAGAGTTGCCTACTGATTTTTCTTTATTACACCCAGTGTTTTATGTTTCCCTATTAAATAAATGTATTGGTGATTCAGCTGTAGTCATTCCGTTAAAGGATATAGAGGTTAAGGATAGCCTTTCCTTCAAAGAAATCTTGGTTGAGATCTTTGATTTTCAAATTCATAGGCTACAGAACAAAAAAGTTCCCTTAGTTGAAGTGCTATGGCAAAATCAATCTGTTGAGGAAGCTACTTGGGAAGAAGAAAAAGATATGCAAGACAAGTACCCTCATCTTGTCTCCACAAATTCAAACTCTACTTAAGGTAATGATTTTACATTGATTGACTCCTTTCCATTCTCTATTTCAAATGAATAACCGTTCTCATGTCATTTCAGGCATTCAAGAAATCAGTTCAGTTCATGTATCATGGATCTGACTCAGTTATTTAATCATGTTCCAAGTCATGTGTGTTCAGTACAAATCTCAGTTGTAGTAGTATTCTCAATCTAACCAATCTCATTCAAGGATGAATGCTCCCAAGGAGGAGATATTGTAATACCCTATATTTTTTCTAGTCTCTGGACTATATAAGACTCTGCCCATGAGTCATAAGTCAGCAAACCAGTCATAAGTATGACTCGTATCCAAAATCAGAGTAGCATGGCGATCAATGTTTTACAAGTATGACTTGAACCCTATGATTCATCAAGAAGGGTACGAGTTGTATAAATACAGTCGTAAGTAGCTCAGTGTTAACCCCTTAAGGTTTTGTCCAGGATACAAGAGGGAGGCATCTAGTCATACACATAGGTACGACTCGTATAAAGAGAAGTCGTATCAATAACACTGTTGGTTCCCCAAGTTGTTCGTTCATTTTACGAGTGACTTTACCGAATCATATAAGCATCTTACGAGTTGTAAGAGTGAATCGTATCCAGACCAGTACATGTTCTTTTGAATCTGCCAAGCTTACGAGTCAATAGCCTAGTCATACCCTAACATATAAGTTATAAGGTCGACTCTTACCGACTGGGAACATAATTTTCTGCACGTTTTTCTAGGGGATCTTATGTCTTTCCCCACTCTCTTAAAATCTAAACCCATGTCATTTTGGATTTAAAAGGGGTGGTATAAAAGGGCCCAAATCTACAATTCACAATATAAAACATCAATTCATAAGAAATAAATAATAATGATGGTTTCTTCCTCTCTCCCAAGCAATTAGGGTTTGCCCAAGAATAAGAACAACTTCAAGAAATTTTCTAGAAGGCTTCTACTTCAAGTATGTAGGATGATTATCCAAGGATCCCTTTCATCCATGGAGCCCAAAAATCCTTTTTGTTTTGTACAAATTACGAGTTTATATATATGTTCCAGATAAAATAACTCCAGAATCTCTTGGAAATTCAATCACAAGTTAAGTTTACAAATGTTTTCAAGTGGAATGAGTCATATCATGTTTTGACTGTTGCTATTCCCATGTCATGTTCAATTAATTTCAGGATAAATTCTCCACATTATTATTTTATCCATGTAATCTTGTTATCATGTCATGTTTAATACACTTTCTTGTTCAAGATTGTGATTCTTATATGTCTGATGAAAAGTTTCTGCCATGGATATTTGAACAATGATTCTCATACTATAGTTTTAAGTGTTGATATTAGGCTTCATATTCAATCAGTGCTGGCGGGTTATGAACACCCGATACCTATGTGTTTATTTGTATTTCAGATTTTCCAAGTAATTGATTTCAGTTAAACTATGAATTTTCCTATTTATTTAGTTTATATGATCATGATGAACATTATCCGAAATAATGTTTAGTTAACCTTAGTTAAGTTCAGTACCAGTGTCAGTTTAGTTGGGAGTAAGATTTAGCACTGAGCGAACCTAGGGATGGGTGCTCACCTTCCAGTAGAGAGTGCGACCCTTAGTAGAAATCCCTGAATTGTAGAATTACGTAGCCAACGTAGGTTTGAGATGTCTACCTTCCAGTTGAGGGTTAACACATATCTTATGAGAGAACCTGCCAGTACAGGGTGACTCCTTAGTCC
This sequence comes from Capsicum annuum, assembly GCF_002878395.1. NCBI lineage: Eukaryota > Viridiplantae > Streptophyta > Magnoliopsida > Solanales > Solanaceae > Capsicum > Capsicum annuum. The sequence goes on from NC_061119.1 coordinate 98,031,922, forward strand.
CTCGGGACATCAGTTTAGTAGATCCACACAGCCAGTGTTAGTATCCGTGGCACGGTACTGACACTCTTTCAACTGGGATTACAAATTGGACCCTAATTTTGTTAGATTGGGGCATGTCGTTTAGATAACACCTCCCACTATCTCAGTATAATATTTTAGTGTATTCTCAGTTTAGTTTTACTTGACCAAGGGTACAGACTTTCAATTATTTAGTTATACAGTTTACAGTCTTACAGATTTTAGACTTATTTTAGATTACAAATTTATGCTTTGTCTTGTATTCTCATATGTCACAGTTTTCATGCATTCATGTTCAGTTATCTCATGCTATTCAGTTGGTCCTTATTTTATATGCAGAGTACCCCATGTATCTCAGCCTAACCTCATCTCATATACCAGTACTTTCAAAGTACTGACCGCATACTCTTCTTTATGCTATGATGTCTTATATCATAGGTTCGGACACATAGTTTTCCGACCATAGTTAGACATCTCAGCGTAATCCAGCAATCGTAGTGGTAAGTCCTTATCCATCGAGGTTATGTTATGATTATTTAGTTATTTTAGTATTTCAATTTATTCAGCCAGTCAGAGTTAGTTGGGGGTTTCTCCCATCAACTTTTCAGTGAGCTTAGAGGCTTTTAGATATTTAGACAAAACATTCAGACAGTCAGTTAGTCAATTTTATCTATCTTATTTGATGTTTCAGACTTTTGATTCATTCGTATTTTTAGTATTCAGATTTTATGACTTCACTAGTTATTTTCTACATATTTCCATTATTATTACAATTCAGTTCTCTCAGCACATACCAGTACATAGGTTTGCTTATGGTCACTTGTGATTGTAAGCACCGTTGTCACAACTAGGGTATAGTCTCAGGTCATAACAATATTATTTGATGCTCACTACTTTGGTTATCATTGTTATTGATTAGTTTGTTTGTAATATTATTAACCCGAGTGTTAGTTATTATTTGTTCTAGCTTTTTCGTGACTTGTCAAATTGTTTTCGTTGAACGTATTCGTCTGTGTTTCACAATCATTTTGTCATGGTCATATGCTTTTTGGGTTTGAATTTTTGTGACTTTTAATATGCATTTTTCTTTGTTTGTATTGGTTTGTTTCGTTATCAAACCACTGATATTTAGAGTCTCAAATGGTTTTGGTGTTATTTTAATTATTTACAAGTTCTTTTGACTTTATTTAATTTGAGTTGGTATTTTTTTTAATAAACTTTTACCATGGTATGAATGTGATCTGTATATATTTTAGTAATCATTTTTTATTTCCTTTTCTGATTTTTTTTAGTTATTTTGCACTTGACAAGTCGGCTTGTTGATACGGATTAGTGTACCTGGCCCGTGAGAGAATATATTTGTTGGATTTTTGAGATCTTCCCATTAAAAAAGACAAAATTTATTTTTCATTCAATTATTTTATTCATGTTCAATTGTTTCATATTAAGTATTATTAGTTGGACAATGAAAAAATTTATGTTGGTTTTCGACACCTTCGTAAATAGAAAGACGGATGTTACGTTTACAAATACGTAACAAAAATAAATATTTTGGACGATGACAAAATTTTATAACAACACAAAAATATTTTACTATTCGTACTTGACAAGGCGATTTAGGATGGCAACTAATTCAACAATCACTTCGTAGCCATGACATATCTAAAATCCAATCCGACCCCATTTTTAACGAAAACTGTATTTTTATACATAGGTATTTATGTACATATGCATGCATATTTTTCATTTTATTTTGATAATTATTTATTTGTTACTAATATTTCTACCGCAAATGTTTATACAGGTTCTCAAAATTATTTATCGGGAATGGTATTCGGAGAAGAGCTTGAATTTTTTTATTTACAGTTTTACATTCTTATAATTGTACAAATATTAATAATAGTGAAAACTTTATTTTTGGGGTGTTGGTCAGGATATTTTTTATTTACATAATTTTCATCATGTGTTTAGGCAAATTTAGGCCATTAATATTTATATTAAATTGATTTAGATATTTAATCAAATAATTCACACTTTTTACACTAAAATTATTTCTTAATCTTTTCTTTAAAATAACTTTTTCTTTATTCAATTTTTTCTTTTCTTTTCATATATATTCTTATATATTTTTGTTTATATATCTCCACATACTTTTATATATATTTTATTATATATATTTTACTACAATATACATATTATTTTATACACCTTGTATATTTTTATTTACAAACATTATTTTTTCTTTTTCTCTTTTACTTAACCTAAGTCTGCTCAGGAATCATATTTGTAGATTCTAAAGGATGCCTAATCCCTTCACTTCGGAATAAGATGAACTCTTACCTTGAATCTAAACTAGTTTCATAGATTAAAACACGTCATAAATGTTAATAAATAAATAGGTTTTCTTATTTTCCTTTAAAATTATGTGGTGACTCTGTACAAAATTAATTTTTTCTAAGTCCATAAATCATGTTTGTTTTAACCTTGGTAAAAATAGGGCATAAAAATAGTCACAACATTAAACTTATATTTAAGCACAAAGTCAAATCAAGTCTAGCTTATGCTCGGAACACCCATACTTACCTATAGTAATGGACTTACATACTGGTCATCATCTAGGCTTATACCGACTGACAATTCTAACTAAGGATACCATGCTCTATATTCATGTTCCTCTCCTCATTACTACCTTGATATTTCTCATAATATGAGCAACTATCCCCAACATAGTTCCCACGATCACAACCTCTTCTGAATATTCTTAACTCACCAAAGATATCTAGACACCTACTGACTTCTCCCTCCACTCTCCACATGGTTCTACTAGTCCTCCTTCCCGGTTAAACCTACTGGAACACACTCTTCGATCCATAACTTCATGCTCATTATGTAAATTTGACCTACTCCATTTCTAACTTGCAAACACTCTAATTTACCAACCTACTTCTAGTTATACAAACCTCGTATATTTCAATAACTAGAAGAGCAATATAGTTTGATAACAAATCAAGGAATGTTGTCAATTCATTATCTTAGTTTTGGTTACTATTTAATACATTAAAACTCCATGCCCATAGACTTAAACATGAAATCCCAAACATAGCTATCATTCTTACATGCATATAGCCCAATTCTATTATAATTAACAATAACCTACCTCATAGATAAGTTATGTTGTTATGGAGAGAGAAGAGTCATCCTACAAGTGCCTTGTCCTTTATCAACACATAATCTTACCAAGAATAATTTGGGAACTACCCTTATGGAACTTAGCCTTTGAACCCACATTATTCTATGTATAGGGTTTACTTAGTGTGTTTTTGGGTAGAGAAAATGACATAAGAAGCTATATTTGTGTGAGGATAGTAAATATTCCTCAACCATCTTACTATGCTACTTTCACTATGGAAATAATAGTGTCACTACAGCAGCATTGCTACAATGGTAGATTTGTCATTGTGGTAATGGGTCAGTATGCATAGCGTAATTTTCGCATCTTCACCCCAAATTTAACTTGTGGTACAACTTTTTATTATAAGATACTTCCTAAAAGGTCCAAAACAAAAATTTCTTAGTCAAAACATTTTTGAGATGATATTTAGCATAATTACAGTTTGGGTTATTACATTAGATATCAATTTACCCACCATTCTTTCTGGAATACTTGTGGAAGAAAAGAGGAAGGATTTTAGCACGAATCTCAACATCAAACATACAATGATTTTAGTGCGAATCTCAACATAAAACATACAATGATTCCTAGGTCATTTCAAAGAACAAAATTTTTGGATGAAAAACAAATTTTATAGAGCCAACACTACAATAATAGAACTATCGGTGCAACTAATCACAATAGTGACAGAATTGTCGATGCAGTGGGTCTCAATAGTTTTAAATATAGGGAAGTGGTTGTTTTTCTTCCTCACTTCCTAACTCTTAAATTCTCTCAAAAACTACCTCAATTTCCTCAAAAAAAATCTTTCCCAGTGATACTACTAATATAAGACATCATTCGTGCTAATTTATATACACGTTTATCATCATAAGATCGTTGAAATTAAAATAGAAATTGGACTTTGAATTGGTTTTTGGTGCAAATTGAAATTTAAATTTTTCTTCTTCTTACATGAATTTATAAAGAATTTTGGATTGTCTTATCTCTCAAACCCTCCTACACTATTCTAGGCATAGGATTGATAAAGTTTATGACAGTCTTTTTGGCTTGAGAATAGTGGGAGATGAGCGTCACCCTCTTTAATGATTTAGAATGATTATTATTGAGTTTTGGAGTTAATAATTCACACTGTAGTGGATAAGATTTTATAAGTACCTTCCATGCCTAGTCTACACTTCGAATTCAAAAATTTGAAAAGTTCAAAATTCCATCATTGAAGAAGTTAGGTTATGCCAGGGAAGAAATCAACATTATAACTATGGTTTTTTCACTAAAATGGATCCACTGTGGTGATGATTCTAATGATGCAGCGATGTCACTAGAATGACAAAGGCTTCGCTATAGAAACAGTTGGGAAAGAGCCACCCTAATATTTTAAATTAGTTTTCCTTTCCTTTTTGAATCATCCCAAATTGGTTTTCAAATTTTATGTTGTGATTTTGTAGGACTACTTCCATGGATAACCAACCTAAATACCAATGATTCCAAAACAATGCTTGTTGTGACTACTATAAGGAGGGGGTAGAGTACTAGCAACTTTATCCATAAGAAAAGGTTTATGACTATGGACCATGCTGAGGAGGCGACCAACTTTAACAATCAGTTATAGTATTTTGGATGGGATAAATTGGTTGAGTTTGTCCCTGCATGTAACTTGGACATAGTTCAAGTATGTCATACTCCTGATTGTGGACTAGTCCTCACTTCAATCCACTATTCACATTTGAGGATATTATTTCCCAGTGGATACTGCCACCACCAATGATACTCTAGGGGTTACAAACCCCTCTAATGTGTCTTTTAAGGTTAAAGTCAATGATTCAATACAAAAATAGTTGGCAAAGACCTTGGAGCTAGAGGGACAGGAGAACAAGGTGAAGATGTCTAGTGTTAGAGATATCAAAAGCACTGGTTTCATAGTGGAGCATTGGTGGTGGATGAACTTGGAATCTCGAAGGACTTATACATTAGGAAATATTATGTGACCTTTCACCAAACTATGATGATAGACTATGCTCTGTAATGGATAGTGATGAATATGGGGATGCGGATTATCTATGAGTGACAACATTTCTACATAAAGGGAGTCTTTGAGGGATTTTTTTCTTGATCTCCTTAATTACGGAGCTATAAAAGAGGGTGGATATGTTATAAATGGATAATGATTCTTTGGAGGAGTGTGATGTGTTTTTCAGCCGACTAAAAGTGAAGGGTTCACAAGGAGGGAGAAAAAAGTAGAACATATGGGCATAGGGTATGAGTAGTAGGGCCGAAGAGGGTGAGAAGACTAGCACCCCTCCCAAACAGAGTCCTAAATCTATTGGGTGAATAGAGGAATACATGGATGTGGTGCAAAGCTCTTTAGAGAAGGCCTACTTAACTCTCCTAGGCTTGGATTGTTTAAGCTCCAGTAGGCTTAGCTCGGGCCCATGTAGAGTGCTAAAGGGATCTAGATGAGATGATGAAAATGAAGATCTTCCGAGATAACATTAGTGATGCCCAAGATATACCTCCACTCTAAAAATGATGTGGTAGCTTCCAAATATATTAGCCCAATAGAGGTTGGGGTAGAGTCCTAAGGGAATACATATAATCATGGCTCTCAGCTGTTGTAATCAACGGGCAGAATTGGAAAAGTAAATGGGGGTTTTTGAGTATCAATATATAAAGTAGTGAATCTCAACTTATATTGTAATCAGCCATAGGTGAACACTAGGATTGTGTTCCCCTTCTTCTCAACTCCGTAGGCTTATCATTCTTTGTTAAACCAACCTGATACCTTGCATGCAGTATCGATAAGTTATGTACCTTATACAATCTTTTGGACGAGCAGAAGGATTTCAAACATTACCTTTTGAGTCTTAGGATGTTGCCTTACTAACCCTTATCTTGATCCCAATTAACTATTACCTTTTGAGACTAGTTATTAGATGAAATCTAACCATCTTACTTAGATATAACCTAGTAGCGTGGATCGATAGTTAAATTCCAAATTACTGTCATTAACTTTTCCTAGTCACTACTTCTCTTTTGGAGCACGTAGCAATAATATAGGTGAGATCCTAACATTTGCAACAACTAATATAACTATTAAAGTAAAGATAATGTAATGCATGCATGGCTATTAGTTCCAAACAACAATAGCACTTCCCCCACTTCATCGTCAATCTATCAGGGTTTCAACAACCCTAGCTAAGAGTCTTTAGCCGCTCATGCTTGTGAAGTAATCAATAACATTCATGATTAAAAGCATAAGATGAGAGAAAAATAATCACAAGTAAAAACCCAAAATAGTATCTGAATTAATCAATTAAAATCAATACAAGAGAATTCCAACACCTAAATTGAATCTCAAAATTAGAATGTATTTGTAAGTATCAAAAGTGCATAACTTCTACTAAAACATGTAAGGGTTATTTATAGTACATGATAAAAATTAAACCAAATCCCAAATAAAATAGGAAACCCTCATATGAAATAATGCATGTCAATACAAGGATAATCAAAAGACACTCACACTCAGAACAGAAGTTCCAATCAATGTGCATCAAATTCCATAGGCTTGCCATTATTTTCTTTACATTAGTTTTCAAAAAATTAAGCTAGGATTACTATAGAACTTTTCTCGACTTGTAATGTAGGTTTGGGGGCTGGTATGATATATATGGACATATCAAGTGACTAAGCCTTCTTGGCACTACATTAACCTTGTGGTCTCACTTATTAGCCAACAGGTCTGGTGTGGTTTTTTAGTCTTTCTTTTTCACTTTTCCACAATTTTTTTTGTTTGTCTACCACACCTATCCCTAGTAACTCTTTCTCTTATTTTACCCTTATACATACCCACTTACATTATGCACCCTTATGATAGCCACCCTCAGCTTAGGTGTTTTGCCTAAGTTAAGGTGCATAATATCCAAGGAGAATAAGGGATAAAATAGGTTCATTATAACATAAATAGGTAGGTGAAAGGTGTAACCATAAAGAAATAGGCTATAAGGCTCAAAATAGGGATCAAGTGATACTATTTCACATAGGAAAGGTCATTTAGGCTAAAAGTGGACTAAGATCAAAAATAGCCTATGATCCTTTCCTAAGTGACTATCCTACAACCTAGAAAAGATTAATCGGGAAAGTTCTGAATTCAACACACAAAGGGAACTAAGTAGCATCTCACACACACATAAGGCACAAAGTCAATATTACATACTACTACTTATCCGGTTCACGCAATTGTTATCAAGTGATTAAAATATCCCTAATCCTAATGCCATAACAAGATTCAAATGTTCACATATATATACATTCACACAGTTCTAAAATATAATTTTGGAAGAGTATCATTTTTACTTAAAAATTAATAAAAACATTACTACTGCCCTAAATACTTAAAAATCTCCTAATCACACAAAAATACAACATAATATGAAACAAAACATAATATGACACAAGTTAACCTAGACATGTCTTCTCTACAACCATACCACGATCAACAAGAAAAGAAGCATGATAATAAAAACCTGCGATGACTATGATATACCCTACCCTAACTAAAAACTGTACACTATCCCCTATGTTAAAAAGTAATATAAAACAAAAGAAAGTATGAATATGCCTGGGACGCATTAAGCTTCCATGTTATTAGCATCCTCATATGAAGGCATATCAACTGATAGAGGCGGTGGTGGTGGTTGTGCACTACTAGAGGGTGCACCAGAAGCTATTATGTCATTCCTTTACCTTTTAATAAAGGTAAAATCTATCAAATCATGTTTGTCCTTTTTAACAGACTAGTGTCATATGGCATATCAAGGTCCTGCAAATCTCCTATGTGACCTCTCTTGGCCCTAACTATTAGGACATCATCATCATTCTCCACAAAAACTTAAAATATTTAGGTGTATGAGAAGGTGATATCTAGACCATTGGGGGTATGACTAAATAAGTGGATGCTACATGGCTCTATGTAAGAGAGCATACCTCAACTCATAACATATCCATCTCTTTCCTTATCTAGGCTAGATCTAGAACCTGTTCCTTTATAAATTATGTTGAAACTCGTCTCTCAATCTCCTTAACATGTTCTTGTAAGTCAGCATATAGCTCAGATAGAGCAGTTCTTAGTGCGGCCTCCCATCTAGCCTCTGCCTTTTCTAATCTAGTATGAACCCCTGAATGCATCTGTAGCAAGAGTTGTAGTGGATGGGCGAGTATGCTCTAAAAATATGCCAACCAGCTTTGAGGTCGAAGCTGGGCAGATAAAGAAATGGTTGGTGTCCCCAAGCCCTGAGTACTTATATCTAGGCCCTCTCTCTGTTCCTCTATCTTAATATCAATACTAATTCCCCCATTATCTCTATATATATCACTAGTCTTTGTGGAAACTGATGGACCCTCAATCTAGGCCCGAGGTACTACGGCAGGCTGACTAGATCTCATGGGAAGTCCTAGACATGCTAGATCTTTCATACTCTTTATCTGTGCGGTAGCTATCGCAAGTATACTATAATTTACTCCTGGTATCTCAAGTACACCGACCTCATCACATAATCTCTGAATTAGGAAAAGGAATGGCAGATTCGTCGTCTCTCCAAATGCCTATCATTGATCTCATGCTGGAGAATAACTACAAAATCAATAGAATATACAACCATCTAACTAGAAACCTGGGTTTCACCCTTACAAGTCAACATATTATCTGAAGTAGTAGGGAATAGTCAATATCGTAAGAGCAACCAAAAAAACTTAGCATCAAATTTCAACAAACCCTTCTTGATGATACCATGACCCTCAATCTATGGGGTTTCGTCACCCAAAAGTGAAATATATCTAGCTATCCACCAATCCATCTCAACTCTCTCGTATATGCTCAGCCTCCTTTATAATGGATCTATCACTTGTAACTCTCAGTCTATAGTCATACTCAACTCTAAATATGAGAATGATATAATCTGGACCAAATATGACCCGATGGATAATGTCTGTTGAAAGATTAACTATGACCCCTCTCACAAGGGTATGATAAAGCCGTAGCTTCTCAATGTGTCTTATCAGGCTTGGAGATCTATGCATTGGAATAAATACTGTAGCATGGTATAATGCATAAAAATCATGTACTATAGTTGGGTAGTAAGAATCAAGTGGTCTAGTCATCTACTCTAACTGATAATGATTGAAGAAAACCTGCAACATGGTACTCTGCTAAACCTAGATAGATTAATCCAATGCTTCTTATAAATAATCCTTTTAGGCTATCCAGCCTATGAAATACGACTATCCATATCAAATATCTCTCACATCCCCTCTACATACCACCTCAGATTTCCTCCTCAGGAGGTTCCTCCAAGGTATATATGGATGCAGGACTCTGTTCCTGCTGTACTGGTACCTCATAGGAGGCCTACTCTATAACCTCCTTAGACTGGGTTATATTTGACTATTGTACATATATGGTAGTGCCCTCCTTAGACTGCGTACCGCTGATGACTCCTCTTGCTCGGCCTCTTTAGATGAGTCTTGGGACTCTTCCTCAGACTGAGGGGTCCTGAGCTACTCTCTATGTGCCTAACTCAGAATTTGCCTCATCATTATCATGATCACTCAATGGAGGAGAATTAGAGGTGATCACGATGCTAATTTCATCCTCGGTCAAGCTATATGTACCTGTGCAATCTTGAGAATCTAAGTAGCCTGAGCCCAAGGCCTAGGATGAGTAAAAGTTGTCCCTCTACCCCAAAGTGACTGATCAAGTAGCAGCTATCCCATATTGCCCAATATAATAGTCGCAGCTGGCTAGTGCACCTGTCCTCTAGTAACTCTGCATGCCACCCTACCTGTAGCCTCTTCAAGTTATGCAATAGGGTACTCCTCCACTAAACTACTAGGATCGGTGGAATTATCTCATATCCTTATTATCTCAACCTTCTTCTTCTTAGTAGCTTTTGGTGCCATATGTACCTGAATAACTAGTCCTTAATTTCTATCAAAAATAAGGGATTGCATTAAAGAAAAATTCAAAATTTTAAAAGTTCAAATTTTTCCTCAATTTTCACACCCCTATAACTTATTTGAAGTCCCCATAGTCCAATGTGAACACACATATCAACAATCATGATTTTCAAATCAAACTAACAATCTCAACTTTGGGATTTCTCTATTCCTTCAAGTTTAACTTTTGGTTGGGGCCTAACATCAGAATTTAATTTAGAACAAGGCCCTGCAGTAATATTTTAGGCTACTTCAAGGATTCTTCATAAAAGCAAGATAGATTCTATATATTTTTCTTGGGAATGGACATATCAACTTGTTTATTCAATATATAAATTAATACTTATCCATTAAGAGCTGAGAAAGTTACCTCTTTTATGAAAATCTAGAAGTGAACAATGAAGAAACCGAGCAAAACCCAAGTTGGAACTTGTTTTTAGTTTGTTGGAACAAGTTGGTACCTCTAAAAAGTATTAATTTAGCCTTTATTTAAGTGCGGGATTAGTTTGTGATTTAAGAGGGAAGTTTGATTTAAAATGAAAAGTGAAGTTTTGAGGATTTGAATGAGTTAGAATGAGGCTAAAGATGTTTAAATAAGGATTGGGGGACCGTTTTAGGTCTCAAATACGTGTTGGTGGGACTAACATTTTAATTAAAATTTGGGCCCGCAAGTGACCTACCTACGACACCCACATGTGCTTGCCACATGTGGCCAACCCTGGGGTGCATATACCATATACGGCCAGCATGTGCAGGGCGCATATGGATCAAAATATTTGTCTCACTTTCTTGCATTCCAGACTTGGTATTTTAATAATTTTGCATCTACTTATTATCTCATAATTTGAATTTACAGTCTCAAAAGTATAAATAGGTAATAAATTCCATAAATTCCCATTCTCATCCTAACAAAATTCATCTTTTTAGTTTAATTCTCAACTTACCTAGCCTGTGTGGGACTCGTGGCCATGATAGGTTAGTCACACAGTCTCCTTACTCAGACTTCACCAACAAACCCATGGGTTACCTCTCATGTAGCACTTTATTTAACATCGCGACATGATGCAGGTACCTTGATTACTCAAAATTCATCAAGATACCCATAAGAGTACCCTTCTAGTTCATCAATACAACCTATCATCGACACCACCCTCGTGTTAGTGGACTGCTTTATTGATTTTCTGATTTTGAATATGACCTCTATAACGTTGACTCTAAACTTCATCTCTCATTTCTCCATGTCAACTATCTCTTAACCCGTGGCCATACATGATCGCCCTATTATAATAGGAATCTTAATGTGAACCTCACAGTACAGAATGACAAAGTCAGTCAAAAAGATGAAGTTATCAACTCTCATAATTATATCAAATGAAATGCCATTGGTTTCTTGACTGTGTGGTCAACTTTCAATAGCCAAATTGAAGTCAGTTTAGGAGGTTTCAAGACCAATTACTTGAGTGCATCCATAATAATCAACTTTATGTTGGATCATAAGTCATATAAGGATCCGGAGAATCGAGATAACCCAATATTAAATGGTAGAGTGAGTGCTCTGGGATCACCCTTTTTCTAGGCTAGAGACCTAGTAGTATATGTACTACATTGGTGCAAGCCATCAACATCCTCAGTCGCAGCTCCTTTCTTCTTTGTAACTAATTGCTTCATAAACCTAGCATGTCCATCCATCTGCTCCAATGCCTCAGATGAGGAATATTCAATCTTAACTCTTTCAGTATCTCAATGAATCGCTTTAATTTTCCTTCCTTTCCTTTCTGCTTCAGTTTTTAAGAAAAACATGGGTACGGTCTTGGAATTTACCTTATTTTCTATTCAATAATTGAACCTTTTCCTCTTTCGTTACCAACTGCATAATCACCACCTGTTTCCTTTTCTAACTCCACTATAGGTGTCTCATCAGTAGCATCCTCATCATGTATTGAATTTTCTACAAATGGTAATTTGGGATCCATAGCACCTCTCTTTTTTAGATTTGGTACCTGGCTACCTCTGGTTCAATGTTGCTAACATTTTCCTGAACTGGTGCTCTAACTTCTTAATTGCACTGACATGGGATTCAACTATTTGGGTTAATCCTGAAATATTGGCCTTAATCTACTTAAGGTTGATCTCATGATTTTCTCAACCCTTTACTAGTTTAATCAGCATCTCTTTCATTTTTGGATCTGTATCTTATCTTCCAGGTGGAATGTACCATTATCCCATCTCTCTGTAGTTAGATTTCTTTCTCCAGTCAATATGTCGTTCCTACTACATTTTCTGTATATTGTAATAGTATTCTTAATCTTGGATCCCTTTTTGTTGAGCTCAATAACCCACCAACTAACGATCCAAATAGTTTGTTTCCTCCTCTAATTCTTACTCGTATGTTTTGGAACTTGAACCCTGTGCTCCTACTACATTCACTTTCTCAGATCAAGCTATTGAAAATTGCTTTGCTAGTAACACTAGATTGGTTCTTAGCAGTAAAATCTCTTATGCTACCAAATCATCAGCTACTTTCCACTCGCAGGAGGCCCTAATAGCATATGTGTTAGATCCCTTCTTAGCCTCCCGAGTTTTCCACCCTTGGTTAGTGAGCGAGATTTGTTCTAGAATATCTTAAGTTTCCTCCTAATAGTCTTATAAAAGCTCATCCAGATATGGTGTCTTCCATGGCTCTCGAGCTGAAGGTCAAGGTTTTGTAGAATATCTCTAATAAGTTCATCCCTGACATCTGATGGTTAGGCATCATACTCAGCTTCTTTTTTAACCTGAACCATGCCTCGTACATAGATTCTAATTGTAGCTACCTAAAATTATAGATCTTATCCTTAAGCTACAACATCTTGGATGGAGGAAAGAACTGGTTTAAGAATTGCCTGTGCAACTAGCTCCATGTAGTGACAGATATTATTGAAAGTTCCCCAAGCCATAAAGATGCCTCTCTTGTAAGTGAGGAGGAGAACAACCTCCGTCTAAGTGCTTCCTGAATCACCCCTGAATGGCATACAAACTACAGATCCAAATAAAATTTTCAAGGTGTATATTTGAATCATCTTCAGGATAACCCTCAAACACACCCTTCCGATTTAAGAGCTAGATCATTGCGCTTGTTATGTCAAACTTGATGATTGGAGGTAAAACAGGAGGGATAATGGCTCTAGTTTTTGTTAGCTCAGTGTATTCCAAATCTTCGTCATCATCAATATATGGTTGAACATTTTGATATGTTGGGATCACTTGAACATGGGCTCCTCTAGCACTATTCTGATTTCCACTGAGTTCTGCTCGATGGTCTATTTGTTTTCTTTGCTCAACTAACTCTGTCTCCCTAGCTACCCGATGATCTTCTTCCGTTGACCTCATCTCATTTTCATCTTGAGCTTAAATCTCACTAGTCTATCGATCAACAATATCATGTATTTATTTAGGAGGAGGGGGCGGCACATCATCATAAACCCCTTCAGGAATATCATCTTTTTTTCCATCATCCTACTAGGTGTTTGTAGGATCCTCTCTAGAATCGAATTCATTGAGGTTAAGGGATTTACTCTACTCTATATGTGAGTCATACACTAGAGTATACCCAACGAAGAATAAAAAAACAAAAAGAAAATGTAAAAACTACAACAACTTCAATTCACAAATAAACACTGTATTCCCTAACAACGATGCCAAAATTTGGTAAGGCCCAAGCTATACCTCCACTCTGAAGATGATGCAATCGCTGCCATATAAAGTAACCCAACAGAGGTTGGGGTTGATTCCCAAGGGAATATATGGAATCATTGCTCTCAACTATTGTCATCAACAGATAGAATTGGAAAAGTAAATTGGGGGATTTGAGTATAAATTTTGAACAAGCGGAAAATATCAACTTTGATTGTAGTCAGTCGGAGGTGACACTAGGAGTGTGTTACCCCTAGATTTTTAAATCTATAGGCTAATCGTACTTTGTTGAACCAATCCAATACCTTCCATGCAGAATCAATAAGTTATGTACCTTCTACAGTCTTTTGGATGAGACAGTTTCAGTCATTGATTTCATTTTCTCCTCACCCATATCCCCACTTTCAAGGATGACATAGGTTCAAAGGTAATTGGGGGTTGCAACCCAAAATTCTTAGTTAAATCATAGAATAAATGCAAAAACCAAAATAAATAGATAATTAAGAAGATTAATCAACAACATCCATGCACTAATCACAACCTATTCAAGCATAACCCAAAGATTTAGATTTAGTTACTCATAGAGATAGAGAAGAAAGATATACAAATATTAACATTAAATTCATCCATGAAGGATAAAGGAAAGCTATCTCCAAGCTTTTAGTCATAATAAATCTCCAATAAGATAACTAAATTCTCACTTGGAAATCACTCAAAGCAAATTTCTCACTAAAAATAGTATAACAATGTATTCGAAGCTTCCCAAACTGAAAATTATATCCTAGAAATATTAGGGATTGGGCCTTTTATGTATTGTGATCGAGCGTTGTGAAATTCCATCATTGCCCCTAGGAATGTGCCAATCAGTGGTGATCACAGTTCTTTTTCTTTTGATTGCGACTTTTGCTACTGTCTCGACTTTTGTGATTGTGGGGTATCTTCTCACAATCACAACACATTTCCTTGTCTGGATGAGTCACGATCGTGATGTATCTTCGTATGATCGGGCCTTCTTCGCTCATCTTTATCAACTCCAATCGCTACTCCTCAAATTACAATTATAGTATTTAAGGGCCATTTTTGAGATATCTTCAATGTTTTTCCTGCACAACTTGATTTTTTTCCTTTCCAAAACAACAACAACAACAAACCCAGTGAATTCCCACAAAGTGGGGTCTGGAGAGGGTAAGATATATGCAGTCCATACTGCTACCTCTGAAGAAGTAGAGAGGGCATTTTAGATACACCCCCGGCTCAAGATAAAGAATAGAAAACAAGTGAGTGAATGACATAATTAAATTGGGAATAAGAAATAGTAAAATAAAAATCAGAGAAATATGAAAAATGTGAAATAAGGGTGATACAAAATAGGAACTACGACATAAGACATAGGACACCCGCCTAATCGTACCATACACTCACAAACCAAGGACACATATGTACAGGCCTAGGATTACTAACCGAACTATACATATACTACCTAGACTGCAAGATATAACCCACACACTCCCATTATCCTTCTACCCTTATCCACGACCTCCACACCTTCCTATCTAAGGTCATGTCCTCAGACAGCTGTAGCTACTCCATGTCATGTCTAATCACGTCCCTTCAGTATTTTTTTATCCTACCTTTAGTCCTCCTAAATGCATCCAGATCTAGCCTCTCACTCCTCCAGACTGAGGCAACCACTCCCCTCCTCATCATATGCCCGAACCAACTCAGTCTTTCTTCCCGCATCTTATCATCTACCAAAGCTACCCCTACCTTCTCTCAAATAATATCATTCCTAACTCTGTCCCCTCTAGTAAGCCTATGCATCCAACATAATATTCTCATTTCTGCCACCTTTAATTTTGGATGTTAAAGTGCTTGACTGGCCAACACTCCGCTCCATACAACATGGCCGGCAAGACTGCCATTCTATAGAATCTACCTTTAAGCTTGAGAGGAACCTTCGTATCACACAACAATCCCGAGGCGAGCCTCCACTTCATCCAACCGACTATAATGTAGTTAGAGACATCCTCATCAATTTAACCATTCCCCTGAATCGTAGACCCAAAATACTTAAAACTGTCCATCTTATAGACATCCTGGGAGTTTAACCTCACCACCACTTCATCCTCTGACCTCAAATAACGAAACTTGCATTCCAATACTCTATATTAGACCTACTTAACCTGAACCCCTTAGAATTAAGGGTTTGCCTCCAAACCTCTAATTTGTCATTCACGCATCCCCTCTCCCCACCCCTACCCCCTACCTCCACAACTCATTAATTTGCATTACATTATCCACAAATAACATACACCAAGGCACCTCGCCTTGAATGCTTCGTGTCAATACATCCATCACCAATGAAAATGATACCAAACGATATCTCCAAAAGCATAAAATACTCCACAAACTCACAAAAATAGTCCACACGTACAAGACATCAAACGAGAACAACAAATACACTAACTTAAAAAATAAGGAGATAGATAACTTGACACAAAGAGAACTTATTAGGTAGGAACTAAAGAGTATATCAAACTCTAAAACCTCTATAAAAAAAGTTAACAAACACCAAGTTCTTATGGGAACATAAGAGGAATGCAGTTCTCTCAAGCACTCTCATTTCTAGCCATTTCACAACACAAGTGGAACCTTTCACTTGTGATCTTCAAATGTTTGGTGGTTTACTCTATTCTTGAGAGGAAATATGATGTTCAATATTACAAGTGTTTTCAATAATGAACTAACTAAGGAACCAATCTAAAGAAACACCTTAAATAGTCTTTACAAAAAGGATGGCAAAAGGACCCCTTTGCCCTTAATAAAGGGGTGGCGGGTGTGGTTTGTTTGGGCCATCCTTGGGGTGTATTTTTGAGAACCTAAGGTAATCCACCATATTTCAAGATGTACAATACCTTGGGCAAGTTTGTAACAATCTCAACCACATCCATTTTCAGAAATACGCCTTGAAGTCTTTGTAGTTCACGAGCTTGACTTCTGGTAAATAGTCTCAAGCTCATGACATCCGTATCATCCTCTCCATCTTGAGAGGAGTTTGACCTCAAACTCATGGTTTTATCATATTCAATGGTATCAATCCATGAGAGACAACACACATTAAATGTGTTATGCACTTGGTATTCCGATGGTAAATTGATCTTGTAATCATTATCATTTATTATTTCAAGAACTTGGAATGGACCATCACTTCTTAGCAGAAAATTTCCATTTCTTTGGTTGGGAAACCAATCTTTCTGTAGGTGTACCCACACCCAATCTTCCGGCTCAAGCAGAAGATGCCTTCTCCCTTTGTTAACTCATTTTGGCTACCTCTTGCTTCTTCTTCTTAAGCCGCAACCTCACCATCTCATGTAAGCTTTTCATGGCATTGTCCCTCTTATTTCCATCTAATATAATAAAAACATCACTTTTCAAATGAGTTAGATCAAAGGGGATTAGGGGATTGAAGCCGTAGACATATTCAAAGGGTATGATGCCCGTACTCGAATGGATCACCTGATTGTAAGCAAATTCTATGAGAGGTCGGTTATCTTCTCAAGATGTCAACTTAATTTTAACCATGGAACGTAGAGTGGAACCCAAGGTTCAATTTACTACTTCCATTTGGCCATCGGTTTGTGGGTGGAAAGATGTAGAAAACAATAATTTAGTTCCAACCCTACCCCATATTGACTTCCAAAAGTGACTAAGGAACTTAAAATCCCTATCACTTACAATGGTCCATGGGATGCCATGTAACTTAACAACATTTTGATTAAAGAAAGAAGCAATAATTGCTGAATCTTCACTATTTTTGCAAGGAATAAAGTGTGCTATTTTGGAGAAATGATCAACAACAACAAAGATTCTATCCCTACCCTTTTGAGTTTGGGGCAGATCCGACACAAAATCAATAGAAATATCAAGCCACAGGCATGATAGAGTGGGAAGCGGGGTGTATAACCCGTGAGGAAAGAGCCTAGACTTAGTACTCCTATAATCCATGCATTGGCCGCAAGTTTTGATATCATCTTTGCACATCCTTGTCCAAAAGAATTGCTCCTATAATATTCCGAGAGTCTTATCAATTCCAAAGTGACCCATAAGACCACCGTCGTGTGCCTCCTCACAAACAAATCTCTCCAAGAACTAGAAGGCACACACAACCATCTCCCTTGAAACAAGAACCCATTAAACACAGCATAAGGACTAGAATATGAGGGCCTCCTTTCCCTACCCACGACTTTACTTTCCCTAAATATAGGAGCGAAGTAAGAGTCCTGGGGAAACAAAGTCTTGAGGCTCTCAAAACCCATTAGCTTAGATGACAAAGTGGACACAAGAACATGCTTTCTAGACAATGCATCGGCTACCACATTATCCTTCTCCTTTTTGTATTGAATCACATAGGGAAACGTTTCAAAAAATTCAATCCATTTGGCATGCCATTTGTTAAGTTTATTTTGTGCCCGAAGGTGCTTCAAGGATTCATGATCCATTTGGATTACAAATTCCTTGGGCCAAATATAGTGTTGTTAATTGTTGAACGCTCTAACCAAGGCATACAACTCCAAATCATATGTAGAGTAGTTTAGAGTTGCTCCTTTGAGCTTTTCACTAAAGTAAGCAATGGGCTTTAAATCTTGCATTAAAATAGCCCTTATGCCTACTTTAATAGCATCCCACTCAACTTCGAATATCTTATCAAAGTTAGGCAATTGCAATAATGGTGCCGAAATGAGCATATATTTCAAGGTCCTAAAGGCCTTAGATTGCTCTTCACCCTACTTGAAAGGTTGGTCTTCCGGATGATTTCGGTCAAGGGGGCAGCAAGGGTACTAAATCCTTTGACAAACCTCCTATAAAAATTTTCCAACCCATGGAAGCTTCGAACTTCCCCCATGGTTTTTGGGGTTGGCCAATCTTTAATGGCAGTTATCTTGAATTTGTCTACCTCCACTCCCCTCGAGATTACAACAAATCCTAAAAACATAACTTTATCAACACCAAAGTTGAATTTTTCAATATTAGCATACTATTCTTTCCGAATAACATCAAACACACTCCTTAGATGTAAAACATGTTCATTAAGGGACTTACTATAAACTAAAACATCATCAAAGTACACAACCACAAACTTGCCTATAAACGGCTTTATCACATAATTCATTAGCTGCATAAAGGTACTAGGAGTGTTGTTAAGACCGAGTGGCATGACCATCTACTCATATAGAGTCTTGAATGCACTCTTCCATTCATCACTCAGTTGCCTACGGATTTGATGATATCCGCTCCTAAGATCAACCTTATAAAACACACAAGAGCCATTGAGTACATCAAGCATATCATTTAGCCTAGGAATAGGATGACGATACTTTACCATAATTTTATTTATGGCTCGACAGTCCACGCTTATTCAACACGTCCCATTATTCTTTGATACAAGAAATATTGGGACCGCACATGGACTCATGCTTTCCTTGATGTATACTTTGCTGAGAAGGTCCTCAACTTTCCATTGGAGTTCCTTTATATCTATGGTATTGCTCTTATAAGTCAGCTTGTTCAGTAATTGCAACCCCAAAACAAAGTTAATTTGGTTCCTAATTCCTCAAAGTTGAGGAAGTCCTTGTGGCAACTCACTTGGAAATACATCATCAAATTCCTGCAAAATATTAGAAATAAAAGACGGGATAGGGGAAGTGGATGGGTTAGAATTTAAAACATTAGCCAAAATTAGCATGGGAGTAGTATTATCATACTCTTTGAAGAGGTCGTCCTTTCGAGCCAACATTACCATCGAATACCTACACCTCAATGCCAAAACTCCCTCCTCATTCTCACCCTCCCCCTCTTGGGTTCCTCCTCCTTACCCATGAGTTCCTTCTTCTTTTTCCCTTTCCTTGAAAACTCTTCATTTGTCGATGTGCCTCGCATATTTGTAATAGTGATACTGGTCAGAGGTTGTACTTTCGATGCTTGAACTCAAAGGAATAGTAGTTGGTTCAGCCATCATGCTTGGTTGACCTATCATATAGCCATAGCCAACCCAACAAAAGATTACAAGCTTGCATAGGAATGATGTCGCAAAGTACCTCAGCCTCATAATTTCCAACTTTGAACTGAATCACCACTTGATGGGTCACCTTCAATTCTCCATAATCATTCAACCATTAGAGTCTATATGGACTCGCATGTGGAGTATTCGTCAATTTCAAGTGATCCACAATCGAGGCACTAGCTATGTTAGCACAACTTTCGCTATCAATAATCAAGGAGCACACACTCCCCTTAATGAGGTACTTAGTGTGAAAGAGGTTTTCCCATTGTCTAGGATCATCCAAGTCTTTGCTAATCATAACCCTCCATACCACATAATTAGGTACTTTAAGTTCACCTTATTGTGGCCAAACATCCTCTTTATCATCATCACTAGGCCTCTCTGCCTCCTCTCTCTCTCCATTTTGAGAGACTTCCTCATTTTAAACCATTTCAAGTCCCAATTCTTCTCCCAAGAAATAAAACTTCCCTTCCCTCAATATCATATTTCTCTGATTAGGACACTCACTAGCCTTGTGTCCCCATCCATGACATTTGAAGCATTAGAATCCATTGACATTGGAAGAAATATTTTATTTGCCCCCAAACCGTGGAGAAGGTGGTAGAGTACTCTTGCTCATGGGTGGAGGGGTCTTAAGTGGTTGTTGTTTAAATTTGTTCCACCCCAAAGATGAAGGAACCAGTTTTTTCCACTTGGTCCAACCCGAGGACCCTTTGTAGGCTTTGGTTTTGTATGCCTACCTTTCTTTGTTCTCCCGCTCAATCTCTAAAGCATACCTTCAATAGTTTCAAACTCATGAAGTTTCATGTGCGTAGAGATTTCCTTAATTAGGAAGACCTTGAACCAGATGATGTTGTTGCTCACTTGATCTTCTCTATGATCAAGTTTCAAGATGAGTTGTTGAAACTCGACATAATAGGCTGCCACGCTTTTGTTTCTTTGCTTCAAGTTGTATAATTTTATAAGGAGTTCATGTTGATAGCTTTTGGGAAGGTAACTTTGCCTCATGAGATACCTTAACCGAAACCAAGGAGGGGGTTGTGCCTCAATTAATACATTGCCAAAACGTTTGACATACTCCCACCATGTGGAAGCGTATCCCTAAAATAAGCAATGGCATAGCAGCTCTTCTTCTCCTCCGTGATATCATGCACTTGAAATACTCTCTCGCATATGGATTCCCATGAGAGAAAATATTTCGAATCACTTTCTCCATTAAAGATCGGGAGCCCCATTTTTATGGTGTTGAGGCCAACATCCCTTTCCCGAGCACCTTGGCTGCCTCTACCTTCAAGCCCCTGGTTCTCCCTAGGTTCTACCCTTCTACCTCTCATCCCATCTTCCATCAAATAAGTATCATCATACATTCCAGACCCCCCCTTCGGTTCTACCTCACAAATCCCTTTTCTCGCATTGGTGGGTTTTGGACATTTGGAATTCGGTATGGAGGATTGGCATTTAGTGGTTGAGGTATTTGGATTGGCTGATTTTGGTTTGGAAGATTCGGATTTAAGGGTGGCATTTGGGTTCCAAATCCATCATGTGGGACTTGGGGATGTGGAGAATGGCTAGATCCTTCAAGGCTTCGGCCTTGTGAATAATAGTTGGCTTGAGGTATGGCATTTGGTGGGTACATTCTTTGGTGTGTGTCTTTGGGGGTAATGGTTGGTGATGTTTATTGGGGAGTTGAGGGTCGAGAACACCATTGAATTTCTACCCTTTCTATTCGGCCACTAAAAGAGGACACTTCCACTCCCAACTTCT
Source organism: Capsicum annuum (assembly GCF_002878395.1). Lineage (NCBI taxonomy): Eukaryota > Viridiplantae > Streptophyta > Magnoliopsida > Solanales > Solanaceae > Capsicum > Capsicum annuum. The sequence goes on from NC_061119.1 coordinate 98,053,599, forward strand.
CAACCGTAGCATTCACTCTAGCCATGTCCCGAGATAAGGACTCAAGATTAGCTACAAGGGCATTCATAACATTATGATCCATGGTTTATGCATTGGATGTTTCAGGTTCCATGTGTGGTGGTTCCATTTGCAAATGTACCTACAAAATGAGCAAACGTTAGCTAAAAATACTATCACACACACTTTTCACTCGGCTCACCCACTTGGCCCTTCAAATGTTGTAAGCCGGCTATCCATCACTGAGTTCTTAGGAATATGTCTAATCTTGAGTTAGAATGGATTTCAGTTTTGAATACTCAAGGAAGGTTTGTATGCACTCGAACCAAGAACAACTACGAATTGTAAATGACAAAAGCACCACAAAGAACGTTGACACGAAAGACGTACTCTAAAACTAGTTCACAACTTAGTTTGGTGTTACCTAGTTGTCAAATAGTATAGGAGACAAATATAAAGAAACTATTAGAGACAAGGAAAGAAACTTGTATGGTCCTATGACTTAAGTTTTGTTGTTGAAATGGCCCACACTTTTTATTTTTTGTCTGTTGGTGTTGTTGTTTTGTTAAAGTTTGATGTTGTCCAACTTGAATGATTCAGTTTTGTTGATTTGGTGAGGCTTTTTTGGTTTTTAGAGTGAAAAGGAAAGACTTGGAACTCTCTTTCCAGAGGTCAAGCTGTCAATCAACTTTCCACCAACTTGCACCAAAATGGCAAAACACCTTTTCGGCTTTGATTTGTTCTTTTCCCGTTTTGAAAAAAAGTTTGACACCCTTTTGGTAAGTAAGCTTTTTGTGAGGTATCTTGTCTATTTTACTCTTTGGTGTTTTCTTGAACTAATTCCAAGACAAATACAAGACTTTCACCTCTCTCTTCCTCTTTCAAATCAAACACACCTTCTGTTGAACATTCACTCAAGAACATTATGAGCAACAATAAGAACACTTAAGAACAACAACAATATTCAAGTCTCTGACCTTGAACAACCCTAAACAAAAGTCTCAAATCTTGGACCTTAGACTCAAGTGTGCAAGAGAAACAACAAACTAAAACACGAAACTACTAATATAAGAAAAATAACACCTAAATCTGGACACTTCTCGGCCAACAAAAGTCACCAGAAAACACCCACTTTTTTATTTATTTTTATTTTTCAACTAGAAGATCCCAAGATTGGTGGTGTAAGAACATGACCAGCCTTTTCTATGATACCAAATAATACCAAACGGTACCTACAAGAGCACAAAATAGTCCACCAACTCACAAAAATAATCCACACATACAAGACATCAAATGAGAACAACAAACACACTAACTTGAAAAATAAGGAGATAGATAACATGACATAAAGAGAACTTATTAGGCAGCAACTAAAGAGTGTATCAAAATCTAAAACCTCTACAAACAATTTAACAAGCACCAAGTTCTTACGGGAACACAAGAAGAATGCGGTTCTCTCAAACACTCTCATTTTTAGCCGTTTCACAACACAAGTGGAACCTTTCACTTGTGATCTTCAAATGTTTGGTGGTCTACTCTCTTCTTTAGAGGAAATATAATGTTCAACATTACAAGTGTTTTCAAGAATGAACTAAGGAAAAAATCTAAAGAAACACCTTAAATAGTCTTTACAAAAAGGATGGAAAAATAACCCTTTTGCCCTTAATGAAGGGGTGGTGGGTGTGGGCTGTTTGGGCTAGCCTTAGGGTGTATTTTTGAGAACCTAAGGTCAGCCCCCACATGTAAAGACGTACACTCCCTTGGGAGAGTTTGCAACAAGCACAAACGCATCCATTTTCATAAACATGCCTTCAAGTCTTTGTAGTTCACAAGCTTGACTTCTAATAAATGGTCTTGAGCTCGTGACACCCGTATTAGAAAATACGAATGGACTAAGATTCAATCCCTAGTGCAACCCTGAATCGACCAAAAAATGCTCTGAGTCTCCTCCCGCCATCCTCACCTGGGTCTTCCCTCCATCATACATGTCCTTAATAGCTGTGATGTACACTACTGAAACCCCTCTCACCTCCAAGCATTTCAAAAGAACCTCCCTTGGGACTTTATCATACGTATTTTCCAAGTCAATGAACACCATGTGCAAATCCCTTTTCCTTTCTCTATAATGCTCCACCAATATCCTAACTAGGTGGATTACCTCTGTCGTTTAACGACCATGCATAAATCTAAACTGATTATCTAAAATGGACACGACCCTCCTTAACCTTCACTCAACCACTCTCTCCTAAATTTTCATAGTGTAACTTAATAGCTTTATACCCCTATAGTTGTTGCAACTCTGAATATCACCCCTCTTTTTATACAACAGAATCAATTTACTCCATACCCAAGCCTCAAGCATTTTGTAGTAGTGAAAATATTGTTAAACAAATCAGTCAACCACCTTAAACCTGCCTGACCAGCATACTTCAAAAAATCCACCAGAATCTCGTCAGGTCATCGCCCTACCCCTCCACATCTTAAAATACCCTTTCTGATCTCCTCAACCTTAAAATACCTATAGTAACTGAAATCACAGCTCTCCTCTGAGTGCTCCAGCTCCCCTAACAGAATGCCTCTGACCCCTTTCTCATTCAAAAGTCTATAAAAGTATTCCTGCCATCTCTTGTTAATGTGAGCATCCTTCACCAAAGAACTTTCATCCTCTCCCTTAATGCACTTCACTTGATCAAGGTCACGACCCTTTCTCTCCCTAGCCTTAGTAAGCCTAAACAACCTCTTTTCCCCACCTTTCTCCTCTATCCCCCATACAAGCTCTCGAATGCTGCCAACTTAGCAGCTATAACTGCTAACTTAGCCTCCTTCCTTGCTACTTTGTAACCCTCCCTAATCACCCGCTTATTCTCTTTATCTTTACTCTTAATCAATTTAACATATTCCACCTTCTTAATATCTACTTTCTTCTTAATTTCTTCACTTCTTTTCTTTTTTATAGGTTTCACTTTATTCCTTATTCACTAAATTTCCCTAAAAATACACAAACACTAGAAATTATTCCATTTTATTAGAAAATTCGTCTCATATCATCAATTTAGTCATAATAGTGTGCAAGAAATCAAATATAAATGAGTCAAAAAATTTCCACTCGTCAGCACCCCTAACTTAAAGACTTTGCTTGTCCTCAAGAAACACAAATTCACAACCTCAATGAGACTATCAAACTAAACTTAACACTGAATCTAACACTTTTGCAATGCACGACCATAATAATTATGAGTTTTGTTTATACAAGCAATTAGTTAATAGGCATGTGAACTTCTAACCATGCAACTCCCTCAAATTCAATCAAATTTTGAATAATGAAATGAAATTTCAAGAATAATCAAGTAACAACAACCCATTCTCAAGAGATTACTCTCAATCAATAGTAAACCAAACTTGCTCCTTTACCTTACTTTCAAAATATGAAAACGTCACCAATCTATCCTATTTTACATGCCTCCTCAAGAAAAAAAGTCCAAAGCACACCATACTTTTAACATGCAATAAGGGATGAATGTTCAAGAACTAAACTTACATAGAAAATTCAAACAATTATCATTCCATATTCTTTCTCATATTTTTTATCGCTACTAACTCAAAAATACTTAGTTGGAGATCCCAAAAGACATTTTCTAGCTTGTAACGTAGGCTCGGGGAAGGGTAGGATAAGCATTTGGGATAAAGTGACTACACCATCCTTAAACTCCACATAACACTAACTAGATCAAACTTGAATCAGTGACTACTTCATCTCTTTTAAACCACACACATTCCTACCTTTTTTACTTTTGTTCACCTATCCATTGGAAGTGTTCTTTTTTTCTTTCCCTTTTTGCAATCTATCACTTTTCTTTCTTTTGTTGTTTCCTTTATTTTTATCCTTTATTTTTCATTATTAATTTGATTTTAGGAACTTATTTATAAGACCATGGCTGATGATCACCTTTTCTAAGTTTTGCCACACCCCTAACTTAGTATTTTAGCCTCACATCGAAATTTCAAGTTCAAAGAGATAGGGTTTAAGAGAAGGATAATTTTCAAATGGTTCATAGCTTGTAATATGGTTGCCAAAGTTAGGTTAATAGGCTCAAACAAGGTGACTAGTGATACATTCATGAATAGGTTGGCTTTTAGTCTAAATTGGTTTCCAAAAATCACAAAGAAGGCCTAAGAACATTTTACCAACCGCGTATAATCCAGACTAGCTTTGAACAACCAATAGGGAAAGTTATAGATGACACAAGTTTTAGAACAAGAATTATTCAACCAATACTCACTGCACATGGCATGCAACCTATTTTAGAAGGATCAATTTTACTTCCTACTTAAGAGAGAAAAGGAGTCATTTACCACATTACCACCAACTAAAGAATTAAGAGTCACAAAAAAAGGCAAAACGTTGTTACAATATCATTTACTTCCATACCCTTGATTTTAACAAAAAAATATTAGATCGAGGGGCATAATTATTTCATATTTCACTATGTAAAACTAACTATAGTTAGCACCAAGAAAGCCACAATCTCTCATTCCGGATCCAACAAGGGTAATAATACTATGACTACTCAGACTTTACCATAACAATTGGCTACTCAAACTTTACCATAGTTACAATGTCAATCCTAATTCATAGTGCTATGGGTTCTCAAACTTCCCCTACATAAATGACTGCACTACCTAAAAACAATGATATTACCTTAATAATGTCGTCACTCAATCCATCATAGTGAAAGGATCATACAAAAGGTTTAGCAAAAGAAAAACTACTTCCTAGAAATAAAGAAATGACTAATCCAACAAAATCCACATAAATCATACAGATAAAAAGGGTGCCTAATATCCATAACAAAACATCAAAATATCTGAATAACAATATTCATAACAAACATAAAATACAAACCCATGGGAACCCCCAACAAAAAGATTGTAGTGTCCTCAATACATAACATCAAAGTATATAAGAGTAAAGAGGCTTCCTGAAGTCGCATCATTGGCTGCTATCACTCTTAGTCTCTTCATCCTTAGCATTCGCAAATTCAGACTCATCAACCTTGCACTACTGTAATGGAATTTCACCATAAAATTCTTGCCTCACAGAAAAAAGTGGCTCTCTTGTCTTCATCATATTTGTAATGCTCCAAGTTTTTGGTCATTGAGAATTTTTTGAGTTCTTAGCTTTCTACCCTATAAATGACTCACCTGATGAGTCGTAGGGTGTCTTGATGGGTCAGGTGACCTAAGCCATAAGATGTCAAGTGAATGGTGTCTAAGTTTCTATCTTGGGTACAAATTAAGGGTATGAGTCATAAAGACTCATGATGAGTCATTGGTTACAAATTATAAGATGTTCAGTGTTTACCCAATTGGGTTTTGTATGGACTACAATTGGACCCTATGAATTGTAGGGTCCCAGTACGAGTGGTACTAGTGAGTCTTAGTGTCAACAGTGTATGGGGGTCCAAGAGATTGTCTTGGTCACGACCCGTGTTTACTAGTCATAAGGGTGGGTACGAATCATTGGTTGACCCATAGTCAATGACGACACTTTTCCAGCTTTTAAATTTAGGGCATTCTGGACATTTCCCCTTTTACCCAAATTAAACACCATGTCTTATAAACCCTTTAGGGTTTTATTAGAACTCTAAAACAATATTATAACTTATCAAAGACTCCAAAAGACTCTCTAAATTCCCTCAAACAAGTCAAGATAAGGTTTTATTAAGTTGGTTATCTAAGGACTCAAGGGTGGATTTTTCTCCAAATCACTTGCTGTTTAAGGCATGTTAATCTTCCCTTATTATTAATTTATTAATGGCATGTGTTCAAAATATTGTTTATGAGATGTTTATGTTGGTTTTTAAATAAGAGTTGAGGGTTTTTGAATATTTATTAATTGAACAATGTTTCTCATGGTTTATATATAATTTTCATGATTTAATTATTGTTTTGAACATGTGGATGCATCGGTACAGTGAATAAACTAGGGAATTGTGATTTTCCCAACTTGTGGTTATAAGACCAAACCCATAATATGAAACTAGTTTTTAATTACGAGAAATATGGGAATTTGCATAATTGAACTAGTCTTGAACAATTGCATGATATAAAGTGGTATTTGAAACACAATGGCTTTATCTAATGAACAAAGAATATCCTGTTCCCCCATCTTTTATTAGTGAACAAAGGGAGTTATTTTCCCTAAGGTAATGGAAATTATTCTGGTATATTGTTATTATCTTGCAAATGTAGTTGGTATGATGATACCAACAATGTATGTCTTAAGTGGCATATGGTTCAATGAATGGGAATATGTGATAATTATTTTAATTGGGCTCTAATAAGGGTTTTGTAACTGAGTGAAGAATATGGAGGTCTGAGTGACCAATACTAGAAACCACATTTGCCGACGCGGGCGTCAAAATTACCAGGGAGGTTTGCGTCCCCCATATTATTATTTCATAATTAGGGAGGTTATAGTCCTTCATAAATTATTACGTGATTGGGAGGTTTGAGTACCCCATCCATATATATGAGGTTATTCTCCAGTTAGTGCGACTACACGCACTAGGGCCCAACCAGAGGGTGAGAGTTAGGGCCCATATAGCCCTGGGTTCATGCTATGATAGTAAAGCTACATAATCTAGGTTAAAGTTTTAAGCGCATGTTAAACTTTGTTCCTTATCCTGGAATGTAACATATATATGTATATGCATTAGTTTTAAATGATTTTAAACTATTAGTCATGTCATTATGTTGTCTTTATCCCCAACTTACATGATAGAGTTCACCCAGCTTACTGCTTAGCCTTATTTTGTCTATAGTAGGGGCAATATCCAAACACTTAATTGATATTTAGTTTTAGTTCTTTGTTTAAAAGTCTTTGTTTGGACTACTGTGTCTATTGGACAGTGTCAATCAATTGTTTGTCTAGTGGTTGGTCGATGGTTATGGACATGGTTTAAATTTCCATAAGATTATTGCATTCTATATTAATATATATTCAAAATTCATCCGACATTGGGGTGTGTAGTTTTTGGTTTGGTTTGGTGCAGAGGGTAATCTCTGATCCATGCGGGGACTTAATATACCCATCATGGACAGGCCCTGGTTCTAGTCATGACAGAGATAATATTAGAGCCTAGGTTTGGTATCATTTGGTGTCTAACAAAGCTGCATTAAGTAGAGTCTAATTTATGGGTGTGTAATGTACCACACTTATAAGGAGAGACAATGAGGCATTTAGGAATGTTTATTTTTATTGTTGTTCTATTTTAAGCTATAGAGTGTAAGGTCTTGAATATTCTCTAATTTCCATGTGTTAGCTTTTTATATTATGCCTCCTAAAAGATATGATACTTGTAAAAACTCTTCTGTCCTATCTGAGGATAATATGGATGGAGCACATCCAACTTTAGAAGTTTAGACCCAGTCTAGGGTTACTGCTTCTAATTTTCCTAAGGGAGCTCCGCCGATTCACTCTATCCCAACTCAGGAACCTTAAGATAATATATCAAATTCTGAGTTTCACCAGTCGATTCAAATTCTTACAAAGTTGGTAGCCTCCCAGACTGAGTATATTTCTTTTGTTGCTCAATTATTTTCTGTTTCTTCTGTTACTCAATCATCTGAGGGATTTATAAGGAAGGGAGGAACAAGTGCTTTAAATAAGGTCAGACTAGTCATCTGTAGAGGGATTGTCCATCTAAGGTTGCTTATAGGGAAAATAAGACTACTTTTTATGCTTTATCCACTTTTATACCAAAGGGGGCTACTTTTGCTTCTGGCTTCGACAATGGTCAGAAACATCGGCGTCCCTCAATGTTGTTACTGGTACACTTAAACTCTTTTCCTGTGATGTATATTGTCTACTTGATCCTAGGTTTACTCTCTTTGATGTGACCCTTTATATGGATATTCATTTTGGTTTTAATCCTAAGTGCATTCTAGATCCTTTTTCTATGTCTACCCAGGTGGGTGACTCTATTATGGCTAGAAAGGTTTATAGGGGTTGTGTGATATTGGTCCATGGTAGAGATATCTTGGTGGACCTAATAGAGTTTGACATGTTAGACTTTGATATAATTTTAGGAATGGATTAGTTGCATTCGTGCTATGCTTATCTCAATTTTTGGACCCAAAGTGTCAATTTCCATTTCCCAAGAAAGTCGATAATCAAATGGGTAGGTAGTTCCATAGTGCCTAAGGAAACGTTCATCTCATATCTTAGAGCCCAAAATATGGTTTCCAAAGGGTGCCTCTATCACTTAGTGCATATTAAGGATTCTTGAATCAGAGGTCCTTCTTTGTAGACTATCTCTACTGTATGTGAATTTTCTGATAGGTAAATTGATTTTGGGATTGATTTTCTTCTGGTCACTCGCCCTATTTCTATCCTTCCTTATAGGATGGCTCTAACTGAGTTGAAGGAACTCAAGGAGTAGTTGAAAGATCATTTCTAGCAAAAGGATCATAGTGGATCCATAGAAGGTTGTGGAGATTAAGAAGTGGCCTAGACATATGACTCCATCGGACACTTGGAGATTCTTGGGTTTGGATGGCTACTACATAAGGTTTGTCAAGATTTTCTCTTCTATTATAGCCCCATAGACTAGGTTGACTCAAAAGAAGGTGAAATTCTCATGGCCTGATGCTTGTAAGGGTAGTTTCGAGAAGCTGAGGATAAGTTGTCTTTGGCTCTGATCTTGACTCTACCTGAAGGCACTGATCATTTTATTTTCTATTATGATGCATCTCAGGTGGGATTGGGTTATGTGCTGATGTAGTATGGCAAGATGGTTTCTTATTCTTCTAGATAGTTAAAAGTTCATAAGAGGAATTACCTGACTCATGATTTGAAATTGCTAGCTTCTGAATTTGCATTGAAGATCTGGCGGCATTATTTTTATGGGGTCCATGTTGATATTTATTCTAACCAAAAGAGCTGGGAATTCATGTTCACCAAAAAATAATTTAAGCCAAGGCAAAAGAGATGGCTTGAGTTGCTCAAGTACTATGACATAAGTATTCACTATCATCTAGGTAAAGCTAATGTGGTTGTTGATGCTCTTAACAAGTTGTCCATGGGAAGTTTGTCCTATATGGATGAGGAGAATAATAATTTGGTGAAGGATATTCACCGTTTTGCTAATCTCAAAGTTTGTCTCTCAGATTCTGAGGATGGTGGTGTGATTGTTAAGAGGTGGCATAGTTATCTCTTGATGCTGAAGTAAAGGAGAAGCTAGTATTGTATCCTACTATGGTGCAAATCAAGAATGATGTATATAGGCAGAAAGTGATGGTTTTTGAAATTGGTAGTGATGGTATCTTGAGGTACCAAGACAGATTATGTGTTCTCAGCATTGATAGGTTATAAGGAAAAATTTTGGCCGAAACTCATAAGTCATGTTATGTTATTCATCCCGGTTTGATGAAATGTATCAGAATCTTAATGAGATCTATTGGTGGAATAATATAAAGCATGATATGGAAAATAATATGGCCAAATGCATGGTGTGCCAGCAAGTAAAAGTTGAATAGTTGAGGTCTGGTGGGTTATCTGAAGAGATTGAACTAGTGGTATGGAAATAGGAGATAATTAATATGGATTTTGTTACCGATCTTCTGCAGTCTTGCCATAAATTTGACTCGATTTGGGTTATCGTTGATAGGATACTAATTCTTCTCACTTCTTGCCAGTAAAGACCAATTTCTCTTCTGAGGATTATGCCAAGTTGTTCATTGCGGAGATCATGAAGTAGCATGGTACTCTAGTTTCCATCATATCTGATTAGGGTAATTAGTTCTTATCTCACTTTTGGAGGTCGTTCCAGCGAGGTTTAGGGACTAAGGTGATCCTTAGTACTACTTTCCACCCGCAGATGGATGGCTAAGCAAAAAGGATAATTCAGGTCCTAGAAGATATGCTTCAATCTTATGTGCTGGATTTTTTTTGTAGTTGGGTTGACCACCTGCCTCTCATAGAATTTTCTTGCTACAATGTTATCACTTAAACATTGGTATGGCTCCGTTTGAGGTCTTATATGGTAGGAGGTGTATATATCTCATTGGGTGGTTTAAGGTTGTAAAAATAAGTTTTTTGGTCCTGATTTGGTTCACCAAGCCATGGAGAAGGTAAAGGTGATTTAGGATAGATATAAGGCCACCTAAAGTCGCCAAAAGTCCTACATAGATGTGAGGTGAAGGGAGTTAGAGTTTTTTGTTGGTGATTGGGTGTTCTTAAAGGTGTCTCCCATGAAGAGAGTGATGGAACTTGGTAAGAAAGAGAAGCTCAGTCCCTGTTATGTCAGTCCATACTTGGTCTTGTAGAGGGTTGGTAATGTTTCATATGAATTGGAGTTTCCTTCTAGTTTGAGCTCCATTCATCTGGTGTTTAATGCTTTAATGTTAAGGAAGTGCATAGGTGATCCTTTAATGGTGGTTCCTTTGGAAGAGGTGGGGGTTTTAGAATCCTTGTCTTATGATGAAGTCTTGGTTTAGATTTTTGATTGGCAAATTCATTGATTGCGGACCAAGGATGTGGCTTTGGTAAATACTCTTTAGAGGAACCAAAAGGTGGAGAAAGGTATGTGGGAAGCTGAAAAGTACATGAAGTCCAAGTATCTTTTCTTGTTTCCCATTTTGAATAATCATGCATAAGATATATATATTTCTTAACATCTTTGTTTGTTGACTTTGTTAAAGGAAAGAGTGATTTCCTTGGAAATTGTTTTTTGTCTTTGTAAAAGGTATGAGTAGTTGTATGTGGAGTCAAATTATTCTAATAAATGCCTTGTCCTGTCATTTGAGAAAGAATGATCCTAAGGGGGGGAGTATGTAATGCCCTGAGTTTTTGGTCCTTGAGAATTTTCCAAGTTCTCAACTTTTTACCCTGGCAATGACTCACCTAACAAGTTTTAGGGTGTCTTAACTGGTCAGGTGACCTTAGTCATAAGGTCTTCAGTGAGTGGTGTCTGAGTTTTTGTCTTGGGTGTAGCTTAAAGTTACGAGTCGTAAAGACTCATGACGAGTCGTTGGATGCATATCATAGGATGACTAGTGTTTACCCAATTGGGTTTTGTGTTGACTACGACTGGACCCTATAAGTCGTAGGATCCCATTACGAGTGGTACCAGTGAGTCATAGGGTCAACAGTATATGGGGTACCTAGACACTATCTTGGTCCTGACTCGAGGTAATGAGTCATAAGTAATGGCTACGAGTCATTGGTTGACTAGTAGTTAATGACGATATTTTTTTGACTTTTAAGTTAAGGGGATTTTGGACATTTCCCCTCTTACCAAATTAAAATCCATATCTTATAACCCCTTTATAGTGTCATTAGCACTCAGAAAAACAAATCAAATAACTTTTCAAACACTCTAAAAGGCTCTCTAAATTCCCTTAAGCAAGCCAAGCTAGGGTTTTATCAAGTACGTCATCTAAGGGCCCAGGGGTCAATTTCTCTCCAAATTTCTTAGGGTTTAAGGCATGTTACTCTTCCCTTGTAGTTTATTTCTTAAAGGAATGTGTTTAAAATATTATTCGTGATATGTTCATGTTAGTTTTGAAACAAGGGCTGAGGGTTTTTGAATGTTGATAAATTGAACAATGTTTCTCATGGTTTGTATATGATTTTCATGCTTTAATTATGGTTTTGAACATGTGGGTGCATAGGTACAGTGAATGAAATAGGGAATTGTGATTTTCTCAAACTTATGGTTATAACCCCAACCCCATAATATGAAACTGGTTTTTAATTTTAAGAAATATGGGAATTTGTAAAATTTAACTAGCCTTGAACAATTGCATGATATAAAGAGGTATTTGAAACCCAATGGCCTGATTTTATGAACAAAGGAAGTCATTTTTCCCCCATCTTATATAAATGAACAAAGGGAGTTGTTTTCCCCTAGTTAATGGAAATTGTTTTGGCATGATGTTATTACCGTGCAAGTTTAGTTGGTATGATGATATTAACAATGTATGTCTTAAAGTGGAATATGGTTCAATGAATAGGAATGTATGATACTTATGTTAATAGGTCTCTAATAAGGGTTATGTAGCTGAATCGTAAAAGTAGAGGTCTGAGCGACCAATAGTGGAAACCATATTTGCTGATGCAGGGGTAAAAGTGACAAGGGAGGTTTGAGTCCCACTACTTATTATTTCATAATTAGGGAGGTTCGAGTCCCTCGTAGATAATTACATGATAGGTTGCTTATTTCACCTTAGTATATGATTGGGAGGTTCGAGTCCCCTATGCATATATATGAGGTTATTCTCAAATTCGTGTGGTACACACACTAGGGCTCGACCAGAGGGTGAGAGCTGGGGCCCATATAGCCCATGGGTACATGTTATGACGGTTGAGATACAAAATCCAAGTTAAAGTTTTAAGTCCATGTTAAGCCTTGTTCCCTATACCTGCATGTGAAGTATATATCTATATGCATTGGCTTTGAATGATTTTGAACTATTTATCATGTCATTATGTCATCCTTATTTCAAAGTTGCATACTAGAATTTACCCCGCTAACTGTCTTTCGATGTTGTATCCCCATGCGATCAAAGAATTAGCCGTACTTCTACTCCTCCTGCTTAGTGATAAGGATTTGGGATCACCTCATGAGTTGATATTAAAGTGGTGAGCTTCCATAATTTGGAAGTTTATATTTTATGTTTTGGTCTCTGATGTCTCAGGTTGTTTAAACTTGTTTTGGCTATATGGGAGGCATGTCCCGACACTTTTTTGATATTCAGTTTTGACTCTTTATTTAGCAGTCTTTGTTTGGACTATTGTGGCTATTGGGCGGTGTCAGTTGGTTGTTTGGCCTATCATTAGTCGTGGTTATGGACTTAGTTTGAATTTCCTTAAGATTATTGCATGCTATTTTGTTATATATTCGGAAATCATCCTACATTGGGGTATGTTGTGTTTGATTTGGTTAGGTGCAGGGGGTGATCTGTGGTTTATAAGGGACTTGAGATACTCGTAACGGCCAAGCCCTAGTTTGGGTCGTGACAACTTTCCACAGGCCCTTCACCCCTTTCCACGTCAAAGTGAAGAATTTGAACTACTTCTTCCCTCTCTTCTTCATCTTCGCATGTGACTCACTCGACTCTTAGTGTGACTTGGACAAGGAAGTGTTAGCTTGCTCCAACTTAGATATGGTAGCCGCTTGCCTCTTTTAATCTTCAAGGAGATTATCATAATCCCTATAAGGGACATAGGAGGTAGGACCGACAGAAAACTCACCTGGTCTTGTAGGTAATCTGGAAACCAACTCCCATACCATTTGCATCTCATTTGTCAACTTCTCAAATAGAACCACTGACGATGGTCTACAAGTGTCAAATTTATACTGAACCAACTTATCCATATAAATTATTCTAATTTTGATTTTAAAAGTTGCACCTTCCCTGCACATTTTCAAGGGGTATATCAATGTCTTTGGTGCTATCCAAGTGTCCAACGGATACTTCTCAATGCCAGCCTATTTGTACAGCTCGGTGATCAGGGATGGAAACATCAGCATAGGCCTAGCTTAGGACTTTTATGCCCTGATCTCTGAGATAACAAATAGACCAACATTCAAAGGAATTTTGTCTAAAATACATGAAACTATCTAAGCTCACATCACCGAGATGTTTGTCCGATTCTTGCATAGAGAGACACAACTGTAAATGATCGTCAACCAAATCCTCGTCTCCACCATGAACTCATTCAATGTAATACCAAATTTTGTGGTCTCCCATGCTACATCTTTACCCAGGCCCAACTGCAAGACCAACTAACTACTCAGAGCACAATCCTTAGCAATGAAAATTGATCGAGGCATCCAGCAATCCATACACCCTATTGATCTCCTCAGATCTAAAATGGAATACCTTCGCCTTATCCTCATTATTGGGTTAGACAATTTTATGGATTTTATATTTTTGTTAAACTTACTTACCCATTGTTGATTAGCATGGCATGGGTTCGTGCAAAACATACCTATTCTGTTGCCTCCAACCTCTAAAAAATATGCAAGAGGTGTTTAGGAACTCGCTCCAAGGATATCCCTCTCTTAGGGAATACTTTCCTTCTTGCTAAGTCCTCGTAGTATGTATCTTGGTAGACGAGAGAGAGAAATTGGTTCTGGTCAAAATCCACTTCAACCTTCACTTCATCAATGTTTGGTATGCCATTTCTAGATTTTGGTTAAACGTCTAAAAACAATACACACATGAACTTTCAATATTATAATGTTAAAACAATGCCATGTGACTGAGAAAAGCTAAAGAAATGGTGGGAGGATCTAATTTGTGCTCAAACATCACTTTTTAGGAATTTAGGAAAACGTGCAGACAGGCCGCAGATGCTGCGATTGCGATTTGAGATTGTGATTGCAATACATGAAGTTTACATGAAGACAAGACTTAGACGTTACGATCACAACCTGAGACCTCAATTGCAATAACTTAGAGTTATCTATAGACGGGTCTCAAGTGTCTCATTCGCAATTTGAGTCCGCAATCATGATACTTGTGTACCCATCGTCCTCAAAATTTTCCAACCCTAATTTTGCATTATCTTTACCAATTGTGTAATAGATGATTTATAAATCAAAGAATATGAACCACCACTCATAATTACCCAGCAATTCCCTCAAAATCACAGAAAAACTCTCAAAGATTTTTTTTGGGCAAATTGTCAAACACTTGGTGTGTAATTCAAACTCTCGCTTCCTTGAATCTAATTAGGTACTCAATACTTCCCCAATCATGTACACACCAAGATAAAGATAAAACACACCAGATAAATCAACTTCAAGCACAAAAAAAAATTAAGATACAATCCAAATTTTAGGCTTTAAACATGAAACTAAGGAGTAATTTCAATAATTAAAAAAAAGATTATGAGTAATACCTGATCTTTGAGTGCAAATGCAGATGATGAACACTTTGAAAACCATTTTAAGATTGATAAAAATTAATGAATTACGGAATTTAAAGGGGAGAAGAGAATGGAACCATTATTGAGGTAGTTCAATTTTATTTATAAGTGATAGCACCACAATTGCAAAAGAGCATCACAATCGTGACTTTACTATCATGATCATATTCCTCCTTTGGAGATCGCAATAATTGAGGTCTCCTGAGCTGCCAAATTGTAATTGCGATTTATGTGTCGTGATCGTGATAACTTAGGCCTCTCAAGAGCCGCTTGGAAATAGCTTAATTCCCCTATTTATTACCTAGTGCATCTCCAAACTCAATCCCAATCCACTTTTTGACTCCAAATTTGTTCAAATCACTTTTAAAATTTTAAGAATTTTTGTATTAGTCAAAATGAAAATCCTAAGTTATTCTAACAATCTGAAACTCAAATGATACATGCAAAATTCGTGAAAATGATGGATTGCCTCTCATTTATTACTTTATTTAACATTGTGGAACGACGTCCCTTAATCATCATTTCGGCGTTTTAAATTAAAGCAACGTAACAGTAGTCTCTTTAAGTTCACCCCTGTGGTAATACTTCAATACTTTACCACTCACCATGAACTTTTTTTCTCATAATCCTCCAACTTAATTTTTTCATTTTAATATACATTTGAGACCATGAATTGGCCTAATAACTTAAAATTTTCTGCAGAATATTTTGACCTTTAGTTTAGAAGGAACACATTATCACTCAAATGAGACTTTAGGTTCAATTTCTTAACGTCATACTGCCTCTTCAGTTTGGGTTTTCTTGAAACAATGTATGGGAATGATGCATTTCACATCCACCACAGGCCACCCAATAGCACAAATAAACATTTTCAACGTAGACTTTGAAGCTTTCTTTTGTCGAGACGCTAGATCATCCATAATAACAATTGGCAAGGTGCTACTCTAACAAGGATTTCTATCATAAGAGCCAAGAATCGTCATTAAATTAACCATCTCATCATTTTCTTCAATCACCTCAAATCCCAAGTTTCGTAGTGCACCCACCAAGGGGTGATCCACAAGATTCTCCTTTATGGTTTTAGTCACCTTATCATCAGCATTATTGATCACTGAAACCACTTGCAAATCTATAGGTTGCTTCATCGACATACACACATTGAAGGAGACCTCTTCATTATTAACTCGAAATTTCATTTCTCCATAGTCAATATCAACTAAGGCCATTCCCATATATAAGAATGGCCTACCAAGAATTATTGGGACCTCGTGATCAATTTCACAATTAAGAAAAACAAAGTCAGCTGGAAAGATAAACCGGTCAACTTTCACTAAAACATCATACAACATATAAATAGGCTTTTTGATTAAATGATTGGCCATTAAAATCCTCATAGACGTTGGTGTGGGGATAACCAAACCTAAATTTCTTAAAAATAAAAGTAGTATCAAATTAATTCTTGCCCCAAGATCATATAATATTTTCCTAAACTTTTGTACCCCAATAGTGCAAGGAATACTGCATGCATCCGGGTCTTTCTTCTTTACCACTATTGTGCTAGACATTATGGCACTATAAGTATGGGTTAAGCATCCATGATTTATTTATTTTTAACCAAGTCCTTCATGAATTTAGCATAATTGGACACTCTTGTAAAGATTTTAACAATGGAATATTCACCGATAAGTTGCTAATTTAGCAAAAAATTTCTTTAACTTGGTATCATATTCCTTCTTCATGAGTCGTTGTATTAATGAGGGAGGAATCTTGATTAAAGACAAAGGAACAACTGGGGTTTTATCCAATTTTGTATCATTACCATCAATTGCTTTAGGAGCTTCCTCTTTTTCAACCCTTCTTTCACTTACCTTCAGCTTTTCAAGAATTTTCTCATTGGCCTTTGGAACTGCATTCTTTGTATTTTCTACCCGTTTTTACTTTTCATTAGCCAGTTCATCACTTCTCCTTTCATTGGGGTCTTCATTAATGTTAACAACATTATTACCAAAAGTTTGACCACTCCTAGTGACAATGGTTATGACATAGCATCATTTTTAGGATTAGTAACTGTGTCACTAGGCAATCCACCCTTGGTCTTGCATTGAGCTGGGTCAAGATTTGGCCTGCTTGAGTTTCAATTTGCTTGATAAAGGCTGAATGAGATATCACTATTTGATTGAGTTTTGAGAAGTCACTTTTCAGCTCTCATCATCTTATCGGTTCCCTCAACACATATCAAAATATGAGCAAGGGCATCTTCAGTTTTGAACTTTTCTGGGTCAATAGAGCTTGACTATTTACCCTTGGCCCTACCATGTTGAGGTACATAATTATCATAGTCTCTATCCTTATCTCTCTAATCCGGTCTCTATTACGATCTTTATCACACGAATATTTATCATGATCCCTTTTCTTTAAACCTTGATTCCCACTTTACCTTTGAAGGTGGGGTTGGAACCCCCCAATTGGTTCAACAAGAATAAAATTTATTCATCAAGAGACTCTAATTCCTCATAATTATAACCCTTAATACTCCTAGAAGCAACGACATTGAACGCCTTTGAAGGAGCTCCCATTATATGCTTGGTGAGAAGATCAAGTTGAGTCATCACTTTATCCATGTTCTCATATTTTTCCTCATCTTTTTTTTGTTCTTGGCTTACAAATGATATAGAGGGATCCGTCACGACTACCTCAGTATTCCCTGTGTTCCAGCCTCTACTTTGCTTGGTCACTTGACCTAACAAAACCACCACAACACCATAAGATATTTTTACAAAAGAACCATCGATTGTAATATCAACTATCTTCTTATTCAATTGATCTAATGCCCTATAGAAAATTTGAAAAAGCATTTTATATGGAACCTCATGATTTGGGAATTGCATTATCTTATGATTGAACCATTTCCAAACTTCATATGATGGCTCGCCATTAAGGTGGAAAAAGTTAGTGATCTCATTCCTTAGTTGCAACATTCGAGAAGGAAGAAAGTACCTATCCAAGAATGTTTCCATAGGCTCAACCCATGAAGTGTTGCACCTCACAGGCAAAGACTAAAACTATAAGACTGCTTCTTTCATCAAAGAGAATGGGAAAAGATGCAATCGAATTGATTATTTATAAATGTGGGCTATGTCAAATGGAGAGCACACATCAATGAAATTCTTCCAGTGTAGATTAGCATCCTTATGTGCTTACCCTCAAAATAACCCTTTTATTTGAAGAAATGAAGCATCATTCTAGTAATATGACACACTCCATTTCCTTTCATCAATGAAATAAAAATAGTACTAGCTCAGCCCTTATGCCTAAGATGATCCTCATTCTCAAGATTCCCATTAAAAGTGTAAACATTACTACTGTGATGGCTCATGTTATCGTCTATGCTATTATATACTATAAATCACCCACAAACAATTATTTTCATTTTAATGAGTATTAAATTATTGTTCTTGATTGAAAAATGTTCACAAATTAATTCAATTTTATTGAAATGGGAACATAAGAATTGTCAAAAACAACAAATAACGTAAACTAAAACACTGCGGCAAACCCAAGGTAACTAACAATGCTATAATAGTGAAAACTATGCTTCATGCAATGTCGCCATTTTTTATAATGCTCTAATTACACTCTTGAATTGATGTAATTGATTATTGTTAAGTAATAACCCAAATTAGGTTTGGATTGAATCCATAAGGTGTGAAAACATAAAATTCAAAATCCAAGTGTTGATAGATAACTAAAAGTTAAATCATAATATGAATAAAACCACCATAAATGTAAAATAGGGGGTTTAATTTGAATGTTTTTATAATGACAATTTCCTTGATTTTAGGACACTACTTTGCTATTGAAAGTTCTAAGAGTGCAATCAAGTTGAGAGACCTTGGGATTATTCAATTCTAGGTGTAAGTTCATGCATGGATAATAATTCATCCAAGTTTATCTAGGAGTAATAGGTATACTAGGTTAAAAGGCATTGATGTCAATTTTTTAATTACAACACTAAATTTACTCAAATGGGTTCTTTTGAACACCTCATTAGTATACTAAATTTTACTAGTCTAATATCTCAATTAACATCCTTATGTCTAAGAGATGTCATTAAATAAATTACTTCAAGTTATTGATTTTATTTACTCCTCAACCATATCCCATCTTTCAAGGATGAGAAAGGTTTAAAGGTAATTGAGGTTTACAACCCCTAATTCTTAGTTCAAACATGGAATAAATGCAAAACCCATAACAAATAGTGAATTATGAAGATAAATGCACTAATCACAACCTATTCAAGCATAACTCCTAGATTTAGATTTAGCTACTCATAGAGATAGAGAAGAAAGATATACAAAAATTAGCATTAAATTGATCCATGAAGAATAAAGGAAAGGTATCTCCAAGATTTTTATCATGATAAATCTCCAATAAGATAATTAAATCCTCACTTGGAAAGCACTCAAAGGAAGTTGCTCACTCAAAAATAGTGTAATAATGTATTCTAAGCTTCCTAAACTGAAATTAAATACTGGAAATATTAGGGATTGAGCAATTTATGTAATGTGATCGAGCCTTATGAAATTCCATCATTACCCTTAGGAATGTGCTCGGCAGTCATGATCATTGTTATTTTTATTGTGATCTCGACTTTTGTTGTTGTTTGGACTTTTGTGATTGTAGTGCATCTTTTTGTGATCGCAGCACCTTCGTTTATCAAGATGAGTCAGAATAGTAATATATCTTCTCGCGATCGCGACATCTTCTCTTGTCTCAATCAATCGATATCATGACTCCACATATTATGATATCCAAATCTGAAGGCCATTTCTGAGACATATCTTTAGCCTTTGTCCTACTCAGCTCACTTTTTCTCTTTTCCAACTTTCACTTTGCTCCCTCTTTGCCAAATTTCCCTAAAAATATCCATAAAGACCAGAAATTAGTGTATTTCATTAGAAAATTAGTCTCCTATCTTCAATTTAATCACAAAACTTTACAAAAAATGAGATATAAATAAGTGGCAAAATTACCACTCATCAATTGGTCCCGAGCTCACTACCTTGCAGGTGTTATCAAATCAACTAAACCAACATATGATGCATAAAAATTGTGAACCAACTCAATATTATAAGATTCAAAAGGATCTTCAATCCAACCAACCCCTTGTATAATGCCTCAATCTCTTGTATCCCTACCAAGTCAACTGTGTAAATATGGAGTTCCTCAGCAATGTCCCATCTAAACCCACCCTTCTCAGTCAGCTCATCATTCTTATCATGTATGTCCTTCATATCTTGAACACACAACATCCTATTTTTTTGGCCTAAAATCATCCTAGATATATATATGGAATCATGTATCTCAGCAGTCGATGCAGATGCAACAGTAGTATCACCCTTACCCTCAACAAACTTGGAGGACTCTTCTCCTTCTTTAGACTAAGAAGCATCTATATTTCTCTCACCACTACCTAGCTTGGTTAATTCCACTCTTTTCTCAGACTAGTGAGAGGTAGTATCATCCTTTTTATTACTAAACTCAGATAATTTCTCTCTCTTTCAGACTGGGGAGAGGTAGGTATTTGTGTAATAGGAGCCAGTGGAATTCATGGTTGAGGTTGTGGTGCAAGTTATGGTATAGGTTATAGTACAACCTTAACTGCAACTTCCTTCTATTTCTATCTCCATTTATGGAGAGGTACTAGTGGGGCATCATCAATCGAATCCTCTTTGGTAGAGCCATTTTTCTCATGGGACTCATCTTGGAGTCTAGACTGTGGGTCCTGGGCTCTATCCATCTTTTTGGGGGTGGTATTACATTTTTTTTATGTCCATTTTGGTGGCATAGTACCTGTGTAGACAAGAGCTAGTATTCAAAACACATAAATGGGTAATCACTTAGGAAGTATTATGAATTATAGGTTTGAGTCACGAATCCAATCTACAAGTCATAGACTGGGTTCACGACTCGTGGACTATAGGTTATAGTACATAAGTCTAGTCTACAAGCCATAGACTGGGTTCACAAGTAGTGACCCTAACTTATGAAAATCAGAAACAATAATTTGAGGTATGGATTCTTAGTTCTAAGTCCCACGAGTCTAGTCCGTGAGTCATGACTCCAGTTCATAAATCGTTGATTGGACAAGTGGGTTCAAACCAAGCCTTAACACACTTGCACAATATTTTATACAATTCTAATTTATAAAATTTTCACCTACTTAGTTCATGTTTGATTAAGCCACCTCAACTACATATATACCCTATCAATTTAGAAACACCAAATCATCAATTTAACCTTACATAGGGTAATAAAGAAGTAATTCAAAATACTCATAAAGTGAATGAAACATACATGGCACGAATGAGAATTTTTGATAGGAAACAAGTTGGTTTCTCACTTGAAACTTCTCACAAATGGTGAAATCTTGCTTAGTATGTTAGGATTGATCACTTTTAGAGAGTAATAGGGTTTATATTTTGAATGGAAAAGGAGGGAAATAAATAGAGTGGTAGAGTTTTGGTTTAATTTTGATTTTTTTAATTGATTTTGGTATAAAAACCATCGGGTATAGGTTTTAGTTAATGGGAAAAGGGTTGAATTTTGTTTTTGGGTAAGTTAACATGGGAATTTTATTTTGAAATAAAATATCAATTAAAAAAAATCACCTGGACCCACGAGATTTGACTTGTGGCTCATATACAAAGTTCATGACATGTGGGTTGAATTCATAGGTCATATTTTTAGACTTAAGGGTCTCTGATTCTAACAGGTTCAAGCTATGGGTCATAGACCAGGTCTACGACTCATGGGTTGCACTCATAAATAATGTCTTTCAACCTAATTTCATTTTTAATTTCCACAAGTTAGGTCTATGGGTATTAGGTATCATTCATGACCCATGGACTCAACCTGTGGGACATGTTCTGAGCACAAGAATTCAGTTCTACTTTTCATGAGTCAAGTCTACAGTTCGTAGACGTAAGTCACCACCCGTAGATTCTCCTTATAAGTAAACTTACCTGGAATTTTATAATTTTTCATGTTTTGCTTATGTCAACAATTCCTGCATACTTTTAACCCTTAGAAAAATAAAACAAAGTGAACACTAAACCCTTGGGTTGCCTCTCAAAATGCGCTTGATTTAACATTGTGGCACAACATAGAAATGTTGGGTACTTAGATTTCACCAATGAGCCCATGAGTTTTCTCCAATAAAGTGCTTGATTTAATGTCACAGCACAACCCAACTCCCTTGACTTCTTATAATTCATCAAGGCTTAAATTCGTATAAAACTTTATCTCTTCAGTGTGTCCCAAATGTTGTGTAACACAATATCCTTCCACCTCTAATATGGCATCTCCATTTAGTTGTATCTCTATTGCACCATGTGGAAATTACTTACCACAATGAAAGGTCCAAACTGTCTAGACTTCAATATGCCAGGAAACAAGCAAAGCCTTAAATTATATAGAAAAACCAAATCTTGGAATTCTCTCTCCTTAATATTTTTGTCATGGTACAATTTCATATTTTCCTTTTACAAGGATGAAATTTTATTGGCATAGATCTGGAACTCATCCATCTTATTCATCTTCTCTAGTTATAAGTGTGCTGCATCACTCAACTCAAAATATAACTTTCTAGTGCCCATAGTGCCTTATGCTTAAGTTTGACTGGCTTGTGGAATGCTTTGCCATATTGATGTGCCATGGTTTCATGGAACTTTTGATGCTTAAAATTAGAAAATTATGTAAGTACTTAGGTCATTTTGTTAGATGTGATATGGTTTTAAGCTTATTTTGCAAGAAAATAAGTTCTGGAGCGAAAGACTAAAAAATAGATAATGGAAAAAAAAATTGACTACTTACCGACCTATTTACTAGTCATAAATGGTACCAACACACATTGTTAGTGGGTTCTTAAGTAGTAGAAAAAATTTTGAAGACGGGATTTACAAAAGACTACTTACTGATCCACTTACCAGCCATAAGTGGTACCTACACCCATCATAGGTGGGGTCATAAGAAGAGAAAAAAATATTTTAAAGTTTGGAGCTCCCACTGAAACCTATGAACCCACCTAGGGTCCGTAGGTAGTACCAACAACCCATAAGTGGGTTCATAGATAGGTGACAACATAATTTTCCTACTTTGTTTTGGATTGAATTTTTAGGGTTTTTGATGTAACTATAAACACCCATTGATATTTCATTATTTTGTTACACACTCTTTATACTTACAATATTATATTGATTTTGAGATACATTTTTGATCTTGGAATCGTTGTTTTTGGTTTTTATGGTTTGAGATTAATTTGAGATTCTAGATTTCATTCTAAATTTATTGTAAGATAATTCATATGCATTCTTTCATAAATTCAATGGGTGTTCTTGTAAACGTGAGTAGCTAAGCCTTATAACTTGGGTTGTGGGAATAATAATGGGATTACAAAGTAGAGAAAGTACAAAGTCTTCCTTGATTGATGTTCTTACATGTATTATGATTTTCTAAAGAAGATCACAAAGTAATTTGAGACCAAAAAAGAGATAGTTAATCTGGAATCTAGGACAAAATGTTAGTAATGTGACACTTTGAGACTTAAAGAAGATGAGTGAAATTTACCAAGGGTGTTCAAAAGGTGATACATAAATTGTTAGATTATGCATGCAAGACATCGAGATAGTTTGATGAGAATAATAAGTATGTGGACTTAGGAAGTTTAGGGGAACACATTCCTAGTATTTATCTCATACAGATCTCAACCTAAAGTGATTAAGATTTGTTACTACAATTACTATTATCAATAAATCCCCCTATTTACTTTCTGCACTTTCTGGAATCTTTAGCAAGTTTATGACAAAGATTCATCTTTTTCTCTATGAGTTTGACCCCGACCTTTGTTGGGTTCTTTATTTGATAGCAGCCCAATTATACTTTCTTGGAGGTGTAATTTTTGGAGACATCAAATTTTGGATCTATTTTAAGGAAATATGGTTGTGGAGTGATTGATTTATTTTTTTAAAGTTGTTAATTTTTGGTTTTTGGCTATTTTTAGGGTATACGTGGTGTATGACCAAGGTGAGTCTTAGTATAGCTTTCCACCCATAGTCAAATGGGCAAGCAGAAAGGACTATTCAAATATTAGAGTACATGTTTCTTGCTTGTGTGATTGATATGGTGGTAGTTGGGTTGAGAATCTACCTCTAGAAGAGTATGCTTACAATAGTAGTTACCATTCTAGCATTAGGATCGCCTAGTGTGATGCCTTATATGGTAAGAGGTGTAGATCTCTAATTGGATGGTTTAAAATGGGTGAGGAGGAGATGTTTGGCTTAGATTTGGTTCACTAAGACATGGAAAAGGTGAAGGTGATTCAGAATAGATTTAAAGATGCCCAGAGTCGCCAAAAGTCCTATGCAGATGAGAGACAAAGAGAGTTAGAGTTTGAGTTTAGGGATAGGGTATTCCTGATGGTGTCTCCCATGAAGGGAGTGGTGCACTTTTGTATGAAAGGAAAACTCAATCCCCGGTATGTTGGTCCATATTATTTTGGTGAAGGGTTGGTAATGTTGCATATGAGTTAGAGTTGCCTTCTAGTTTGAGCTCCATTAATCCAGTGCCCCATGTTTCTATGTTGAGGAAGTGTATGAGTGATCCATCTCAAATTGTACCTATCAAGGATATTGGTATTTCAGATTTTCTTTCTTATAAGGTCCTGATTGAGATGTTGGATCGGTAGGTTTGCCGGTGGCAGACCAAAGATGTAGTTTCAGACAAAGTTCTCTGAAGGAACCACAAGGTTGAACAAGCTACACGAGAAGCGTAAGATGACATGAAGTCCAAGTATCCATTCCTATTTTCTACTCTAGGAATTCGTGCAGAAAGTATATTTTCTTTATCATACTTTTGTTTTTAAACTTTGTTAAAGGAAAGATTGATTCCTTGTATCTTTGTCTTCTAACTTATTTAAAGGTTAGAGCTGAGTTGGTGGGGTGTAAATCATTATAGTCATTCCTTGTCCCATCATCGGGGACGAATGATCCAAGTGGAGTAGAATTGAAACACCTGGGTTTTTATCCTTTAAAAAATTCCATGAGTTTAAGATTCTGGAGATCATACGACTTATGGGTACTTGTTACATGATATGGTATAGTTTAGGGTACTCACCTATTATGATAATCAATATGGTCTAGGGAGCATTAAGTCAAAGGTATGAAAGGACATCATAAGACTCATATAGAGGTGGAATGAGTTAGCTGAGCCAGTCGTATGTTTCTAAATGTGTCTAGCATAGAGGATTTTGCCTAGGGTATAGGTTATGGGTACTTGTCGTATATTTTGGTATGAGTTGGTCATTGGAGTCATATGTTGGACAGTGTTGAAGCACAACATTCTGTCTAGGGTACGAGTGGTGTGTACCACTCGTATGATTGTGTATGAGTTAGGGGCATTCGTACTCTCCTACATGCATTTTTCTACTTTTAAGATAAGGGTATTATGGATATTTTCCCTCTTGACCAACTTAGAAAACACATCTTATAACTTCCTTAGGGCATCATTATCTATCAAAAACATATCAAATAGACTCTTAAACACTCCCAAATTCTCATGTTCAAGAACACTTAGGGTTTTCATCAAGTATATCAATTATGGATTTCAAGGGTGATTTCTCTACATCTTCTTTGGTATGTAAGGCATGTTTCTCCTCTCTCATTGTTAGTTCAAACTAAAACCATGTTTTTCATGGATGTTTTTCAGGGTATTATTGTTGTATGTTTTAGGTTTTGAAATATATGTGGGGTTTTGGTTACTAATGGTTATATAATGTTTTCCCATGTTCTATCTATGGTTTTTCATGTTATAATATTGGTTTAGACATGTGGTTGCATGGGAATGGTAAATTGATTAGTAGTTTTGGTTTTGGAAACTATATTCCCTCAAAATTTTTATTCTAATGCCTATGAAAATGGTTTTGTCTCATAGTTTGACTTTAATTGAAAACCTTGCATTGCATAGTATGGTAATGTAACCCAAATTGGTTTGAATGGTTTGGTAAAGCCTTGGTAGCCATGGTACTGGTTTAATTGGAAATCATGTGGGGTACATGGGAATCCCCTTAGTGTACCTTGCATTGCATAATATGGTAATGTAATCAAAATTAGATTAAATGGTTTGGTAAGGACTTGGTAGCCATGGTATTGGTTTAATTGGAAATCATGAGGGCTATATGGGAATCCCTAAGTGTTGGCTAATGACATTGCTTGCAAGCTATAGTCGGTATGATGATACAACTACATAATACCTTGGTAATTAACACATGGAATTGGTAGTTTAGTTGTATGATAATTGTTTTAATTGGGCAATAATAGTGGATTGTGATAGCTTACTGTGAAGGTGCGAGTCCA
Source organism: Capsicum annuum (assembly GCF_002878395.1). Lineage (NCBI taxonomy): Eukaryota > Viridiplantae > Streptophyta > Magnoliopsida > Solanales > Solanaceae > Capsicum > Capsicum annuum. The sequence goes on from NC_061119.1 coordinate 98,079,948, forward strand.
AAGGATGGACACTGGAAACTTATGTTTGCCGACATAAGGGTTAATCATGGTGACCTTATACTTGTGGGGTAGATGGGAATCTCCTAAGTTATACTTTTATATATATATATCATGGAGGGTGAAGGGTACACGAGAATCCTCATCCCCTGTTATAGCTCCAGTTCGTGCGGCAACACGCACTAGGGCCCATTCAGGGGGTAACACTAGACCCCTAAATCTTGTGGGTGGATTATGACGGTAAAGCTACACAAACCCAGGTTAAAGGTTTTAAATGCATGATAAACTCGGCTCTCTTTCCTGGCATAGATTTTATATATATATATATATATATATATATGGATGTGATTGCATATGATTATTCACTTTGTTTCAAATGTTAGCATTATTTTATCCTTATCCTGAGTGCATGCTAGAGTTCACCTGCTAACCCATCGTCGGGCACTGTATCCTTACACGATGCAGGAACTGGCCATACTACTCCTCCTGCTCAGTGATTGGATTTAGGGATAACTTGTGTCGGATTAAAATGGTGAGTTTCCATGCTCCGAAAGGATCCATTTCATTTTATGGACTTCTCTACATACTTTTGTTATTCCTTAGACTTTGGTTTATCCTATGGTCAGGGACATGTCTTGATCGAGTATTGTTTAAAATTTGGATAGAGGCTTTGTTGGACTACTTTGGGTTTCTATGGGCAATGTCGAGAATAGTGTTTTCCTTGGCATCGGTATTGGTATTGGGGCTGACATCGGTTTACTGTATTTGATTTATGATTGTTCCATTTTGTTATGTTATTTATATTCAGAATTCATCCGACATTGGGTGTAGGGTGGTTAAGGTTGGGTATTTGGGGTGGTCTGCGATCTCGGTTGGGCTTGAGGCACCTAACATGACTAGGCGTTGGTTCGGGTCATGTTAGCATAGGTGTCATAGAAAGCTCATGTTTGTGAAAAATATTCCCTTTCCTCTGGCATTAGTCACAAGACCTAGCATAATCATATGCATCCTTATAAATAGTAGGCCAATAAAAACCACATTGCATAATTTTGTGTATAATGCGTGTACCCCCATGACGACCCCCAATTGAGGAAGAATGACATGCCACCAGAATAATCATCATTTAAACCTTAGGAATACGTCTCCTAATAATACAACCATCACACACCTAAAACAAGTACAACACATCCCAAAAGAACTTCCTAACCTCATGTATAAATATTTTGCACTGTTGAAATGACATATCTTCTGGGATGCATTTTGCGCCCAAGTGCATATGCAAATGTACGTTGTCTACCAAAGTAATACAGTGTCCTTTTGAAAATCTAAGTATCGATCCCACAGGGACTAGTGTTAAGCAACTATTAAATTCCAATTCAACTATTATGATTAAATCGTAACTACAAGGTGTTTGAAAGTCATAACTAATAGTAAATTAAATAATGTGTTACTTTAAAGTTTTTTGGTCAATCAATGGGGGTAAACCCAGGGGTAAACCCAGGGTTAAGCCACCACGAACAATCATACTATGCTTTAGAACTTTGTTGATTAGGTTAATTATCTTGGTTGTTGGTCCAAAAAAAGGCGTTGATATTGCGACTATGGTCTTTCGAATCTCTAATCACTTGTTTAACTTAGCCCCACAACTACATTGTAGAGCGGGATGCGAGTACTAAGTTACATGCATTCATATTTCATCCCATTATTTAACCAAATAGGGCACTTAGGTTTATTCCTATCCTAAATGTAAATCATAACTTCAAGCAATTGAAAGATTACGATCCTATTCTATTTATCCCATGTTTTACCTTATCATTAATCCTTCTGGGTTCATAATATAGTTAAGCATGTATTATAAGGGTAGATACTCCTTAAAATAGAGATAAAAAGGATTAATAAAACAATTAACAATGATAACCAGCCAAAATCAAATCAATTCATAACAATAATACTCTAGTTCTTGGCCTTAACACTGGAAAAGGTTGTTTAGCCGATCATGGACATTACTGTAATCACAATGAATGAATACATGTAATGGAAGAAAAAACATAATTTAAGTGTTATCCATCCTTACTTCATGTCCCAAGGTCGTCTAGTGTGTTTATACAAGTGTTTAAGTGTTCTATTTATAGTTGGAACACAATTGCCGAATTGACATAACCTCGGTGCCATGCCCCTATCATGGTGCTTAGGGGTCGTGGAATGATAATATATCATATTCCTACTGTAATTTTACATTCCAAAATATTTACAAGGGCGTTCCATGCCAATCTCGTGCCATCTAGGCTGCCTGGCACACCAAGGACTTCAAAACACCCAACTTTGCACAATGTTTGTGACATGCTTTTTTCCTTATAATCCAAGCTTTGTAGTGTTGTGTCCACTTGATTTAAAGCTTTTAAAGAAACTATATATCATAATTATCCAATAAAAAAAATTCCTATGACATAAAAAACCACTCATTAGAGATCAAAACAACATAAATGCAAGACGATTAACTAGTAAAGAGCATAGCTCAAGCTAAGAGTACTAGTTTTGTCCTTTGATTCTTAACTTAGTGTTTTGACTCCAAATTCATTATGAACACACCTTAAATACTATAAATACATAAATTGACACTTATATACAATACTAAATCATTAAGAAAAATAGAAATCCTCAAAACAAGACTAATCAAGTCCGGATGACAACACTGAGGTGCATAAATCCACCTCAGATCACCACCCCATAGTTAAAGCCTTGCTCATCCTCGAACAACTCTTTAATCTAAGCATCATAATACGATAAGACTACACACTTCTAAAACAAGAAATACGTTCAAGCTAGTACAATGATGACTACAAAAAAATCAAGTTTCACATACCAACATGTCTTGTACAATTGAGAACTCAAGAATACTACATCAAAACATCCTAACCTTAAGAGTTGACTCATCATGTTGGTAAACTTGTGCATATTGCTCATTCATATAGATCATACAATTAATGTAAATATCATCAGATATATGTCCTCACCACAGGAGAGATACCCATATCCACTCACATAAATGCAGCTTTATCACACATAGGGTTCAAGAATCAAATTATGTTCATTCTCACAAAGAATTCACAGGTTACACATGATGAACTATAGGCTTTCCCTTAGTGTAGTAATCTACTAATATTAGAATATTAAGGCTTAGGATCAAATATGTCTTTAAGGGTTTTAATGTGTTCTAAGAGGCGGGTAGGAATATTTTTTTCCAAGAATAATGACTATCTTCCATAAGCGCTTTAATACTTTACACATACATTAAGATCAATCTCTGAACAACTAATTTTTTACCACTTTTATCTACACACTCTTTTTTGTTTTGCCCCATCTTATTAAGCCAGACAGATATAATGTGTAGGGAGGATTATTCATCAACTAAGGATCAACTTTAGCATAATTTTTCTCTATGTTTATTACACAACTCACAACCACACTACACATCAATTTTATAACACCAATAGATACTTTTTGGGGCCTCACTTTCACCTATTTTATTCTTATTTTAACACTCCTTCACTTCATTAATTTCAACTAAAGCGCTTAGGAGATTTGGCTTAAATTACGATCAACTAAAAGGGGAAATAAGATACATATACAGCTTCCAACAAAATATGCTAAAGGCTCAACAAGGCTAACTAGGACTATGCACAAGGGTAGGTAAAAGAGATATTAAATATGGCTATCGGTTAAATGCCTACATCATCTCCTAAACCCACAGTCTTTATTTTGCTTTGTACATACACTAGGCAAATTCTAGACATCATGTGCAATAAAGAATATACAAATAAACTCACACACATATGGTATATGATCAACTCAAGTAGGATCATATTGTATTGTCAACCAAAGAATATCATGAATTAAACATTAAGACAACAACATACAAGAGTCATAAACTAGAGCCTAGGAGTCTCAAAAATAGTAATTCACGGACAACATGCTTTTGCACACAAACCCACTTGCATCATACAATCATACATAGCACCAATCAAAAAATCTCAATTACTCCTAACACCAAAATTTAAAATTTCCTCCTATAAAGGATACTAGTTTCAAAGGGGTCTCCGTGGAAAAGAATCGAAGAAAAACAACCACGAGGTGGGTCAAGTGTGCACCTACTAAATAAAACCCACAAAATAAAATCTAAAAAGAAAAATCTTTTTTAATTCTTCAAATTTTTCAATTTAACCCAAAACAAACTAAGAAAGCAACTAAAACTAAGACCTTACAACATCACTTTACTCGAAACCATGGGAATTTCCCACCCGATTCTTAAAACATACTTTGTCCCAAAATTAAACTTAAAAGTACAGATAAAAATACTCCTTGAGACCTCTAGTCCTAGCTAGCAGCATCTTTAAACATCAAGAGGGTCCAGGGACCCTACACTAAGTCTCTATCATGCTTCTTAGTTCGGGTCTCCAGTACTCAGACTTCCCATCAACCTATGACTCAACAAAAAAAATATGTAAAGTAAAAACTAAGAAATACAAAAACTAAAACCTACTTTAACTTGGGATGCCTCCTAAGCAACGCCTGCTTTAGTGTCACGGCAAGACACAACATCCCTAGTTAGCTAAATTCTTTCATCCTTTTCCTCTGTAATGACCCAATTTATGAGTCATGATGGCACCTACCAATTTCCACTATTATATAAGCCAATGCCACAACTCGAAGCTAACATAATGGGTTAATAAGTAAGAAAGGCCCAACATAGGCAAAATCCAAGGACATCAATTGTAAATAAGGGTTATAGATAGAATAAATAGTCAAACGAGATACCAATCTCAAAACCCGATAGAGCTAGTATAAGAGCAACTAATAGGATCAATATAATTTTAAATCTTGAATAGTTAATTCTTCTGTCTCAAATAATAAAGACTGGATACAAAAGATAGAAAGAAAAAGGGTAACTCAAACTTCAAGAGCTTATCCTATCTCCAAAAATCAATCATTTCATGAACCACAATCAATGGCGACAAGTAATACTCAAATCTACACCGAAAAGGAACAGAAGTATAGTATGTGTACCAAAATAATGGGTACTTAGTAGGCATCATCAGTTGACTGAGCTAAATTATGATATAATAACAATAAAGGAAAAGAAAATCATAACGAAGTCAAGGTACAGAATTGAACCTTAATCATCTCCATCATTACTTTGTATAATCAGTAAGTGATTCGGAATAACAGTATAACATAAGGCATCAAAGGCATCAACATATGCCAATATCATAGTACATAAAAATTATAAAATATCATAATCACAACATGTTACAAGGTATCAATGCATGCCTATATAGCCGTACATAACAAGTATGAAATATCAAAATAATAATATAGCATAAGATATCAACGCATTCCCACACCGCCGTACATAAGAGATAAATAATTTGGAATCATAAAGCAACACAATTACAATCATAAGAAAATACAAGTAAGTAGTTAGCGATCATACAACAACTAGTGTATAATGTAAAGAACCCATAATGGCATCTCATTCCATCGGAGAGCACATCTAAGAAAGCATAAAAGAATCAACTTGTCAATATATATATATATATATATATCCAACCTTCTCATTATGTAGTGTGCTAACCTATTTGGTATGTTAATCAATTATGTAGTGTGCTAACCTATTTGATCATGAAATGAGATCATAGAGATCCCCTAACACAAGGTCAAGTTGAAAGATTTCCTATCGTTCGAATTTTAGTAAGCGTCGAAACTTAATACAACTTCAATCAACCATAACTCCTTGTATATGACAAACTGGGTGTCCTACTATATATCAAATTAAATCTCTTAGAATTATCTTTCCAGCGATATTAATTTCACCTAAATACAATATCGGAGGAAAATGTTATGCCTATTTTACTCCAGCATGCCAGCCTGGAAAACTGAGTGACAATTTCTGATAACTTATCACAAGTATGACGACTTATCAGGAATGTAGTCAGCCTTAGGTAGAAATCCATCAATTCCAGCCCCCCAGTGAAGACATTTGTGATGACTTATCATAAGTCTGATGGCCTATCACAAATATCGTCAGCCTTAGATTTTCAGCAACTGGGAAGCAGTTTAGTAAGGGTATTTTGGTCTTTTTCCTTCACTTCCCGTGACTTATAACCTTCAAGGAGCATATTATATTCCATTCTCTTTAGTTAAATATCTCAAAATTCACTGCACACCTTCAACCACAAGGTTAGGGTTTTAACATAAAAACCCAATTATCTAGAGATTCAACCATGAGAATTTGATAATTCTTGCATATTTGAATTCCCCATTAAGAGGGATACGAGGGACACCCAATACTTCAAGAATAACCTTCAGGAATTTTTAAAGTCATCCAAAAGCTCTAAGTTTAAGGTATGTGGGTTTTAAACAAGAACACCCTTTCGTTCTTGTGCCCAAAAGTTTTAGTTTTTCTAAAAAAAAATTCGTATTTTCAAGATGAATTCATATTATTTTCCTATATTTTAAGTTTATGAAATTATGGAATTGTTCAAGTCTTGAATTGAATGATTTTCTTATTTAATTATGATATAAATTGAGAGTTCATGAAATAAATTGCACATTCCTATATTGATATCATATTTTCAAGATATTCCAAGATTTGTTGTCGTGAATTGAGCCTTATTATGAAATTATGAGTCTTTGAGAATGACTTATTGATACTTTTTAAATTGTTTTAAGAAGAGAACATATATTTCTATGTTATTGACACTTTAAAGCTTACTCATGATAAGTCTATTAAGATTTCAAGAAAGAAGTGAGTTTTGATCCTAAGTTAAGAAAGAAATCCACATCCTTGATTTTGATATAAAGGGGATGCATTTTGTCTCCCATCACATTTTGTTGAACTATTTATAAGGTAGATTTTCTTAATTTCTGAGCTATGTAAGGGAGTAGTATTTAGCACCGAGTTGGGCTTGATTCCAAGGTCTCATGCCCTAGAACTATGTGCCCCTATAGGTTTCTGATCTACCCCAAGTAGGTTAAGATAGTGATCACTAAAGTTAAGGTTCTATCCAATGGCAAGGATAGAACGACTCTCCCTAATGTAGGTAAGACATTGGACTCCATGTAGCTCACATGGTTTATGTCGGTTAGAAGAAACTCCCAAAGTAGTCCTCCACTCTATCTAAGATACCAGTATATGTATTTTGAAAGATATGAGTCCAAGATTTCTAAGGCTCTCAAGTGTCAAAATCTTTAAGTTTCCAAAGAAGTTCCTAGTTTTCATAAGATTAAAGTGCATGCTCTAAAAGATATTGTTTTAAGACTTTATCTATCGTACAAGTTTGAGAATATAGAAAGAATAAAGATTTAGAATGAAGTGTAATGACTCATGTGATTTACATTGCCTGTTTTCTTATTCATGATTATAACGGTTTTAATTCAAGCTATGTGAGTTATCTATACTAGCATGCATGTTTTCTATAAGGATTTTTTATATTGATTATTTAATTGCATACACCCCTATATACTCAATACAATCCCAAAGTCCTGATCCACATATACATCTATGTGCTACATTATCTCATAATGAAGGTACAAAACTTAGTATACATATTTAGATTCAGTCAGCTCGCAGCTTCCAGTCAGCAAGCGATGAATCCTTTTGATTTAAGGGTTTTAGCAGAATAGACAGTTTGAGCAGTTCTTTGTTTTCCTATTTCAGTCGTATTGAGTTGGGATAGTTAGGAGTCATGACTCAGCTATCTAAAGTCAGTACTAGTAGAGGATTCATAGACAGTCAGTAGAAGTTAATGTATTCAGATTCAGTTTTGATTTGTAAAGTAGAGTTGTAATCTTGTAAATTCAGTTTTGTATTGAGCAAATTTAGAAAAGAGTTGTTTTCCACTAATTTGTATAGATTTATACTTTTATTCAGTTGCTTATGAGTTATACCAGTAGAAGGGTTAGCTTGGGGTCACTTATGACCCTAAGCACCGTGTGACATCTCAGGACTCATTTTTGGGGTGTTAAAAACTTGGCATCAGAGCACCGATTTCAAGATTCCTAGGGTGTCTGTGAAGCTATGTATAGTAGTGTCTTACATAATGGTATAGAGACGTCTGTACTTTTCTTTGAGAGGCTATAAGGCATTTAGGAAATGTCTCCATTCTTTCAAGTCTGAAATCGATCTATAGAAATGTTCTTTAAGAAACTTACATAGATTCTCATCTTACTCTATTTGAGCCATCTCTACCTTATTTTCAAGGTATCAGAATTAGTCAAGCTTAAATCTTTACAGATAGTTCTTTCTCAGATAGTCTCCACAGATAGTTATCAGATTGTACGCGAGCTAGAAAGTATCCCATCAGTGCTTTTGAGTTTCGATGATTGAAGTGCTTTATTCATGATTCATAAAAGTTGTGCACTTAGCCCAAGTCAGATGTACTTCCAGATTCCTCCTCAGAATCTATAATGTAAAGCTATACTTACCTATCCATGTATTATTTTTGAGATAGCATGATTTATAAGTTCTAGTTCCTTCCCAGCTAACGCTCTCAGATTGGCTAGCAAGAAGCTTCAGAAGTCACACAAAGCAGCTTGAGAGTAGAATTCTAGTTTTTTATAAGTCTCTCAAGATCAGAGCTATGTCCTCACTCTTATGGGTCATATAAGTAAGACAGAATAAGATGTGTATTCTTAGATCATTGAATATTGTGTGTCAAGTTTCTATCTCTTGTAACCTTTTTATCATTGTTTTGTTGAAAAATCAAAGTCAAGTGAAGTCATGTGAGGCCTATTTCTATTCACTAGCAACTTTTTGTGCATCTTATTATTTTTGTGTTGGTTGAAACTGGGGGTTTAGAGGTGTATTGACAAGAAAAGTGGTAAGGGCAATTCACTAACTATATGTATAGTCGAATCTTGTGCATAGGATTGAGTTAGTAATGAAGTGATATAATAGGTTTTACTAGTGTATGCAAGAGCATAAGTTTACTTGATTCATAATCAAGTTTGACGTTGTATATATAATGCATAAGTACGCCCAAGGTTCTATGGGGCTACATTTGTTTTTTAGGATTATTGCATATTGTGGGGCCAGTAGTACCATTGAGATGTTAGGTGGAGAAAGACTAGTTCAATAATGAGCAATGTTCTTGATAGCTAAGTTAATGAGTTATGATTGAAGATGTTGAGCCTTTTTAAGTATGAATGTGATTCTTATGGTTTAGAAATATAAATTTACAAGAATGATGTTGGTAGACTATGACAAATTGTATGGTCCATCAAAGGTTTGGAGATACCCATGCTAAGAGTTAGAATCTAAGTTTGAAATTTTGATGTTGTGCACTCCAACTATGGGTATGCTCATGCAGATTCAAAGTTAGTAAGTGTTCAAGTGTTATATGATGACTATTGGGGCTATAGAAAGATAGGGTGTAGCTCAGAAGTAAGTATTAGAAGTGGGTTTTATGCTTTTAGATGTAGTCATTCAGGTTAAGTTCTTTTGTTCTTATGTGTTGCTATATCCCAGACACTAGAGTAAAGTGATTATAGTTAGACTAGAGTTTATATAGTAGTTCACAGCCTTAGAGTGATGGCTTACATCTAAGGGGGAGATAATAGAACAAGCAACCAAGTTAAGCCTTCAGATTCTAGTAGATGTACCAGTAAGTTGTAGAATAGCTGTGAGAAATATTAATGCTTGACCCAATATTATTTCAGTATTTTTAGTTCTCCCAATACCTACTCATGCCTTAAGTTTAGTTCTATGATCTTAATTCATGTTCATCCATATGATGGAGAATTATTTACTCTCCTAGTTCCCAAAAATTAGGAGTTCCGGTTCTTTCAGAAGTTGGAATCATATTCCATAAGTTATGAACTCCAAATTCAGGTCATGCAGCTCATGACTCATGTACTCAAGCTTTGGAGTATGCTCAGTCCAAGTACTCAAGCAATACTTTTAATGATCAGCGAAATTCGGATTTATATCTTGCATGTCCTCAGATCATACTTCTTTGATAAGTCCATGACGCTATATATTCTATTTCTCAAGCCTCAGTTGAGTGTCAAGTTATTCATAGTATCCCTTATATTTTGGGCCCTCATGTTCTAACCTTCTATTACCTTTCCTTCGGTAAAGATAGTGATGATAATCAGTTGTCTGGATGGGAAAGAGTAAATAGTTCTTGTTACTAGAGGATTGTTGTATGCTTATTTTAGCTAAGGCAGTAAATTGTGAAGTAAGATAGAAGCCAAGTCTTTAATACCCATCATGGTTAGTCGAAGTTTTATATGAGATGTTTGGGTAGTTGAAATCGTATGTATGTCTTCTTAGGAGTAGTGTATGGAAGTTTTTCTTGATAGAGGTTTGTAAGTTGTGACAAAGATATTTTAGAGGAGTGTGTTTAGAAGTGCATATGTGGTTATAGAAGTGAGGTTTGAACATCATTTTTTTATATTTAGATGAATGCACTGCACATCAGTAAAATGTCTAGTATGAGGTTAAATGTAGTTGTTGGAGTAGTAATGTGGATTTTCATGAGATAAGAAGTTATGAAGTGCAGGATGTGTTGAATTATGGTTCAAATAGTAGTATAGTGTTATGTGGTATACCCTGTAATTATGGGTTAGGCTTGAAGATGGTAAGGGAATTTAGTTCAGTTTAGACATGAGTATAAGGAAATATCAACGGCCTGTTAGAATTAAAAGATGAATCAATAAGTATGGTTTTTAAGGTAAAAGATTAGTTGACAGAATATTTTAGAAGTATGTCTAAGTTTTAAGTAAGGTGTTGCATTTCCTAAAGCCTAGTAAATTCTATCCCAGTCTACGATTCAAAGGTCTATGATTCCAAGTTATCGAATTGCAGCAATAATGTAATCCCTTATTCAGATGTCTTGTTCAGATCTTGACCAAAATTCTTGGCTCCTTCAAATCATTAGAACTCCCTAGAAGGGTGTTGAAGAAACCCTCCACTTGAACATGAGTATCTAGTATGATTCTGTTTGAATAGACAGTAGTTCAGTTTAACAATCAGGAACATAGATTTCTATGGATTTCCATTTTTCAAACTAGCCTAGTTTTACTACCTGAAGTTTTATAAGTATGGTCATTCCGAAATAGTTTTGCAATTACAAATTCAGCTCAATTTATGTATCAGGTATCAGTTTCAGAATTCAAATATCTAGTCATGATTTGGTTCATAAGTATTCACCGAACGATCTTTGTTTCCCAAGCATTCCAACTCAGATACTGTTATATCCATTGTGTGATCTTAGCGTTGTTTTCTCATGATTTGTGCCTACATAAACTATCACCTCGCAGTCTATAAGTACGATCGCACCTTGATCACATAAAGCAAATTCTAAACTCTTAGCATGAGTTAGCTCTTCATAAATGAGTAAAAAGAGCAAGTTAGCTCAGATTCATATGAAGGTAACAGCCTTCCGTTATTCAACTCCTTTCTAACCAAAGATTCAGTTAGATATCTAATTTTATCATTAGTATATGCATTCATCGAAGTATGACAAAGTTTAGAAAGATATAAATTTAGTTTAATAAGTTATTTCAACTGTGTATCCTCAGTTTTCTCTGTATTCTTAACCAAAAGAGCAATATTCGGGGATGAATGATCCCAAGGGGGAGATAATGTAACACCCCGCATTTTGGGCTAGAATGAAAATCGTCTTTTCTATGTTTAGATGTTCCAAAATTCATAAATCCTAGGAAAATTTTGTATGTTAATCAATTATGTAGTGTGGGAACCTATTTGAGCATGAATTGAGATCATAGAGATCCCCTAACTCAAGGTCAAGCTGAAAGGTTTCCTATCGTTTGAGTTTTAGTGAGCGTCAAAACTTGAGTTGACTTAAATCGACCATAACTCCTTGTATATGACTAAATGGGAAGCCTACTATATATCAAATGAAAGCTCTTCGAATTGTCTTTACAATGATATCAATTTTAGCTAAATATGATATCAAAGCAAAATGTTATGCCCATTTGACTTCATCATATCAGCCTGGAAAACTAAGTGACGACATTTCTGATAAGTTACCACAAGTGTGACGACTTATCACAAATGTCATAAGCCTTAGGCAGAAATCCATCAATTTCAGCACCCCGGTGATGACATTTGTGACGACCTATCACAAATGTCGCCAGCCTTAGATTTTCAGCAACTGGGAAGCGATTCAGTAAGGGTATTTTGATCTTTTTCCTTTACTTTCCACGACTTATAACCCTCAAGGAGCGATTTTCTTCCATTCTCTTTAGTTAAGCATCTCAAAATTCTCTACACACTTTCAACCACAAGGTTAGGGTTTCAACATAAAAACCCAATTATCTAGAGATTCAACTGTGAGAGGTCGATAATTCTTACATATTTTAATTCTCCATTAAGAGGGCTTCGAGGGACAACCAACAGTTTGTGAATAACCTTCTGGAATTTCTGAAGTCATTCAAAAGCTCCAAGTTTAAGGTATGTGGGTTTTGAACAAGAACACCTTTTCGTTCTTGTGCCCAAAAGTTTTAGATTTTCTTAAAGAATTTTGTATTTTCAAGATGAATCCATATTAATTTGCTATATTTCAAGTTTATGAGATTATAGAATTTTTCAAGTCTTGAATTTCATGATTATCTTATTTAATTATGATATAAATTGAGAGTTTATGACATAAATTGCACATTCCTATATTGATATTATATTTTCAAGAATTTCCAAGATTTGTTGTCGTGAATTGAGCCTTATCGTGAAATTATGAGTCTTTGAGAATGACTTATTGATACTTTTTAAAGTGTTTCAAGAAGTGTACATATATTTCTTTATTATTGAGACTTTAAAGCTTATTTGTGATAAGTCGATCAAGATTTTAAGAAAGAAGTGAGTTTTGATCCTATGTTAAGAAAGAAATCCACATCCTTAATTTTGAGATAAAGGGGATTCATTTTGGAACCCATCACATATATTTGAAATGTTTTTAAGGTGGATTTTCTTAAGTTCTGAGCTAAGTAATGGAGTAGTATTTAGCACCAAGTTCGGCTTGATTTCGAGGTCTCATGCCCCAGACTACGTGCCCCCGTAGGTTTCTTATTTACCCTAAGTAGGTTAAGATAGTGATCACTAAAGTTAAGGTTCTATCCGATGGAAAGGATAGAATAGCTCTCCCCAATGTGGATAAGATGTTGGACTCCATGTAGCTCACATGATTTATGTCGGTTAGAAGAAACTCCCAAAGTAGTACCCCACTCTATCTAAGATACAAGTATATGTATTTTGAAAGCTATGAGTCTAAGATTTCTAAGGCTCTCAAGTGTCAAAATCTTTAAGTTTCGAAAGAAGGTCCTAGTTTTCATGAGATTAAAGTTTATGCTCTCAAAGATGTTGTTTTAAGACTTTATCTATCTTACAAGTTATGGAATAAAGAATCAATGCAGATTTAGAATGAAGTGTAATGACTCACGTGATTTACATTACCTATTTTCTTATTCATGATTATGATGGTTTTAATTCAAGCTATGTGAGTCATCTTTACTAGCATGCGTGTTTGCTATAAGGATTTATGATATTGAGTTTTTAATTGAATACACTCCCATATACTCAGTACATTCCCAAAATGCTAATCCACATATACGTCTATGTGCTACATTGTCTCATAATGTAGGTACAAGAATTAGTGTGCACATTCAGATTCAGTCAGCAGGTGATGAATCCTTTTGATTCAAGGGTTTGAGCAAGATAGACAGTTTGAGCAGATTTTTATTTTCCTATTTCAGTCGTATTGAGTTGGGATAGTTTGGTGACATGACCCTGCTATCTAAAGTCAGTACTAGTAGAGGCTTCATCGATATTCAGTAGAAGTTGATGTACTTAGTTTCAGTTTTGATTTGTAAAGCAGAGTTGTAATCTTGTAAATTTAGTTTTGTATTGATCAGATTCAGAAAAAAGTTGTTTTATACTAATTTGTACAGATTTATACTTTTTATTCAGTTTCTTATTAGTTATACCAGTAGAAGGGTTAGCTTAGGGTCACTTATGACCCTAAGCACCATGTGACATCTCGGGACCCATTTTCGGGGCATTACAACGGGTATAGACTAATGTGGCCACCGACCTTATTTTCTCCTATTTTGTTTGGGATTTTGTTTTAGGGTTTCCTCATGTACTATAAATACTTTTTTTGAATGTTTTAGTAGGAGTTATGTACTTTTGATATTCACATACATATTTTGATTTCAAGATTCAATTTTGATCTTGAGATTTACGTGTATTGACTTTAGTTGATTAATTCAGTAACAGTTACGGGTTTTTATAATTCTTATTATTGTTATTTCAACTATGAATGATATTGATTTCTTTAGAAGTATGAGCAGCTAGAACCCATAGCAAGGGTTGTGGAAACCCTAGCGGATTGACAAACTAGGGGAAGTTAGATTGTTGTATTGAACCGATACCCAGGGCATGCATTGCATTATCTTCACTATAATACATTTCTTAGTGGTGGCCAATGTAAAGATCCCGTCTAAGTTATTTCTACTTACTCCAAAATAGAAGTAGCGACCAGGAAACGATAATGACCAAAGTAATTTGTAATTTAACTATAAATTCATGCTACTAGGTATTATCTATGTAAGATGGTTAGATATCTTCAATAACTACTGACTCAAAATGTACTAGTTAACTGGGATCAAGATAAGGGTTAGTAATTCGACATCCTGAGACTCAAAGGGTAAAGGGTGAAATCAATCTACTCATCCAAAAGACTACAGATGTCACACAACTTATTGATTCTGGCTGCAAAGTATCTAGTTGGTTCAATATAGCACGATAATACTAATAAGTTTAGAAGCCAGGGGGGAAATAATCCTAATGTTCACTAATACTAATCACAACCAAAGTTGAATTTTCTCTTTATTTGACATTTCCATTTAAATCTCCTATTTACTTTTCTAGTTCTTAATTGTCGATTACAACATTTGAAATCCATGAGTCCACATATTCCCTTTGTATTTGACCCTAACCTTTGTAGGGTTACTATATTTTGAAAACAATTTTATCATCATCTGATAGGAGGTATTGTTTGGACGTCATCAAAATTTTGGTACCATTGCCAGGGAATACAGTGTTGATTTATGATTTGAAGTCATTACAGTCTTTGAGTTTTTCATTTTGATCTTAGTTGGGCATACACTATTGTATGCCTAGCACACAAAGTAGGGAAAATCCCTTACTCCCACTGAATCTGAATCCAGAGAGGATTTTACAAACACCTAGTAGGATGTCTATGTATAAATGGGATAAACTTCCTAAAGGGATTCGTGATGTTTTACCTCTCCCTTCTTTTGAAGGAGTTTAGGATATTATTAGTCAATAGACTTGTCAGCTTTTAGCTCAATCTAAAAATAAGAGAAGGATAATAGAAGAAGCTCAACATATAGATCAGGAGGCAGTGTTAGCTGAGTAGAGACATATAGCAGACCGCCGAGCACTACTCGATGGAAACATAAATAGGAATAGAGGAGGCTGGCCTTAAGTGATCCCAGCATATTAGTATGTTTATTTTTATGATAATGAGGAAGAATATTTTGGATACGTTAAGCCGGTAGAGGCTGGAGCAATTATTCCTCCTATTTTTCCCTCTGATGTCAAGTTTAACATTTTTAGTACTATGATTCAGCTCTTACACTTGAAGGGCATGTTAGCAGGGTCGCCTGCAAATGATGCAAATATTCATCTAGCAAATTTTACTGGGATCTTCACTTTATATACCATAGCTGGGGTATATCAGGAGTATTGAGACTGAGGTTCTTTCCCTTCTCGCTTACTAAAGAGGAGTTTTTATAGTTAGGGGAACTTCCAACAGGTTCTATCACTTCATGGAGCAAGTTACGCAGGCAATTCTTTAATAGATTATTTCCTCCATCCAGAGTATTGGAGCTCAAGTATGAAATTTAAAACTTCAAATAGTTGGTGTCAAAATGTAATACCCCGTATCATTCTTAGTTCAGTTCATCCCATAGTGCATGCATAAGAGGCTTAAAGCCTAAAAATTTAGCTAAGTGTTCAGGACTTAACCTTATTTATCCATGGTCCCTTTCCACCCATGGAGTTCAAGAATCCTTCTTTTATATCAAATTGTGAGCTTTTATATGTTTTATGATGAATTATCCCCATGATTGTTATGAATTTTGATTATACATCATGTTTATAATTATTTACAATGGAATTAAACCTTACATGTTGGAATGATAATGTTTCCATGTAAATCCCTAAATTATGGTTTTTGTATAGCATCCATATGATTATTACATATTTTAAGCTGTTCCCATGCTTTAATTCATGACCCTCATGTGTTTGATGAATTGTCTTAGAGTCAAATTTTGAACAATGATCCCTTTTATGTATTTAAGGCTTCATATGTCCTTATTGTTATTTCCATTTAGTGTTGGGGGTTATGAATACCCGAAATTTAGTTGTTTACCTAGTTTTTCAGTATCTACAAAATGGTTTTAGTTATACCATGAACAATATTATTCAGTCAGTAATATGGTTAGTTATAAGCCTAATTAAGCTCAGTTCAGTCTAGTAACCAATGTCTTTTAGTTGGGAGTAAAGACTTAGCACCGAGTGAATGTAGGGATGGTCTCACCTATGTGTAGGCATGAAGTACTTGTCTCCCCTCTTAGTATGCATGAGACGTTAGTAGAAGTCCCTAGGTTCCAGACCAACGGCACCACCATAGACTTTGAGGGATCCCTGGTCAGTTAGGCATGACACCCTCATCCTACGGGATATCATATTAGTGGATCCATACAAATAATGTTAGTACCAGTGGCATGGTATTGAAACCCTTCCAACTGTGGTTACATTTTGGACAGTATAGTATATTGGAGCATATCGGTTAAAGCTAACCCCTACAGTCTCAGTCCGAAAGTCTATTCAGGTTTGCCTAACCATAGCATACAGTTATCAATTATTGAGTTATCAGATTTTAGTATTTCAGTTTACAAACTACTTCAGTATTATGTTATATGCTTTATCATGCATTCTCAGACTTTACAACTTTCACGCATACTATGCATCAGTTATTTTATGGTATTCATTCAGTCATTTATTATTCATGGACATGAGCCAATGAATATCATCCTAACCCCATCTAGCAAACCAGTATGTTCAAAGTACTGACCGTATACTTATTTCTTGCACTATGATGTCTCATATCATAGGTTCAGATGCTCAGGTTCTTAACCGCACTTAGATATTATAATGCATTAGCAACATCAACAGTGGTGAGACGTCATATTTTAAGGATTGATTATGTTTATTTTAGTGTTTTGAGTTTATTAGTCAAATTTAGAGTCTTTTGGACACATCAAATAGTCAGTAGTTTTTCATTACTTTTATCAATTTTTAGACTGTTATTTTCCAACAGTTGTTTTTAGACTTATGATTCAAAAATGTTTTAGCATTTAAAACCTTTTGGTGTATTCAGATATTCTACACATGTGTATTTCATTATTATTATTCAGTGCTGATAGAAGGTACCAGTTCATGGGTTAGCTTATGGTCTTTTAGAACCATAAGCCCTAACCGTTCTAGTGGTTAATACCCCCATAAATGGGATTCAGTACTTCACTTGAATGAATCCTCTTTTGTTTATGGGATCCAAGTCAGATGAGGATCTATAAGAGTTCCTTGACATAGTTCAGAAGGTAACTGACATTATGGGTGTAACTTTTAGTGAGATTGCAAAGTTGGGTGCTTAATAGTTGTAGGATATAGCTTACACCTAGTATAAGCAGTGGAAGAAAGATAGAGGTGCAGATGTAAGGCTTGTTAAATATAAGTTTGCTACAGACTTTTTAGATAGATTCTTTCCCTTAGATTTGAAGGAATCTAAGGTACTGGAGTTTATTAATTTGAAGAAGGGTAGTATGAGTGTGAAGGAGTATTCTCTTAAGTTTATTGAGCTGGCAAGGTATGCTTCTTATGTGGTGGCTGATAACAGGTCTAGGATGAACAAGTTTGTGTCTGGTGTATCTGATAGTATGGTCAAGGAATATAGGACCGCAAGTTGATTAAGGATATGGATCTGGCTAGGCTTATGGTCCATGCTCAGCAGATTGAGGAGGAGAAGGTTAAGGAGAAAGAAAGACAGAACAAAAGGGCTAGAATAGGTAGTTTCAACTTTGCTAAGACCAGGTTGGAGGGTGGTAATCGTCTTTATTTCCATAAAAAATCTTTAGCTCTATCTCTATCTTCAGCTAGTACACATGTACCAAAGTTCAAAAATAATAATTGGGATAGGGCATCGGTCTCTAAATCTCAGGGCAACATAAACAGTGGTAGTACAAATCCCTTTTGGTAGAAATATGGTAGAAATTATCTAGGTGTGTGTAGGGCTGGCAGTGATGTATGTTTTGGTTGTGGCAAGCCAGGCCATAAAATTAGGAAATGTCCTAAGGTGGATTTGTAAAGTCAGCACAGTCGTCCTTCAGCTCCAGTCGGTCGCCCAACTCAGTAGGGTGCCGCATCCAGTACAAACAGTGGGCAGCGCCCAAATTGACTATATGTACTTCAGTCCCATCAAGATTAGGAAAGCTCTCCTACTGTGGTTACAGGTACATTATAGGTCTTTCATTTGCATGTTTGTGCTTTGTTAGATCCCAAATCTTTCCTTTCTTTTATAACCCCCTATATAGCTGTCAACTTTAGAGTCAGTCCAAAACCTTAACAGATCCTTTCTCAGTGTCTACCCCAATGGGTAAGTCTATCATAGCATAGTGGGTATACAGAAATAGCCCAATAATAGTATTCCAGAAAGTCACTTCAGTAGACTTTTTTAAGTTAGAGATGATAGATTTTGACGTCATTCTCGGCATGGATTGGCTCCATTCATGCTATGCTTCTATTGATTGTAGAAACAGAGTTGTTCATTTTCAATTTCTAAATGAACCAATCCTTGAGTTAAGGGGTAGTACCTCATCCTTAAGGGTCAGCTTGTTTCGTACCTTAGAGCGAGAAAAATGATATCCAAGGGGTGTGTTTACCATATTGTTTGAGTCAAAGACTCTGGTTTAAAAAATCCTAGTATTGAGCCAATCTCAGTAGTAACGGAATTTCTAGATTTGTTCCCTGAAGATTTTCCCAGAGTTCCTCCCAAAAAGGAGATTGACTTAATAGATCTTCTTACAGATGCCTAGCTATCTCTATTCCTCCCGATTGAATGGCTCCATCTGAGCTTAGGGAGTTAAAAGAATAGTTGAAAAACCCCTTAGACAAAGGATTCATCAGGCATAGTGTTTCCCCATGGGGTACTCCAGTCTTTATCGTGCAAAAAAATGGTTTTTTAGAATGTAGATTGATTATCGTTAGTTGAACAAAGTTACAGTCAAGAATAAGTATCCACTCCCCTAGAATTAATGACTTGTTCGATGAACTTCGGGGTGCAAGTTATTTCTATAAGATAGACTTCAGATTTGGCTATCATTTGCTCAGAGTCAGAGAATGTGACATTCTGAAAATAGCTTTCGAATCTTGTTATGGTCACTTTAAATTTCTAGTCATGTCTTTTGGTCTAACGAATTCCCCAGCAGCTTTCATGGACTTGATGAGTAGAGTTTTTAAGCAGTACATAGACATGTTCATCATAGTCCTTATAGATGACATCCTTGTTTATTCCTATCATGAAAATGATCATGCAGACCACCTTAAAATAGTATTACAGAATCTTAGAGCTCATCAGTTATTCGCCAAATTCAGTAAGTGTGAGTTATAGCTAAGATCAGTAGCTTTTCTTCTCCATATTATTTTTGGTGATGGCATTAGAGTTGACTCTCAAAAGACTGAAGTAGTGAGAAATTAGCCCAGACCCATCTCTCCATCATATATTAGGAGTTTCTTGGGTTTGGTTTACTATTACCAATAATTTATTAAAGGGTTTTTATCTATTGCGTCTCCTATGTCCAAATTGACTCAGTAAAAAGTGAAGTTTCAGTGCTCAGATTGTTGTGTAAAGAGTTTTCAAGAGTTAAAGACTCGACTTACCTTATCCACAGTTTTGATGTTGCCAGATGGTTCAGATGGGTTTGCTTTTTACTGTAATGCTTCTAGAGTGGGATTAGGTTGTATGTTGATGTAGAGAGATACGATCTTGAGTTGGTATTTGTTGTTTTTGCCTTGAAAATTTGGAGGCATTATTTGTATGGGGTTCATGTTAATGTATTCTGGATCACAAAAGTTTGCAGTATATGTTTTCATAGAAATATTTAAAAATCTTTATTAGAAAAGGTGGTTAAAATTAATGAAATATTACAATATGAGTGTTTTGTATCATCTGGGCAAGGCTAATATAGTGGCAAATTCCCTTATTAGATTGTATATGGGTAGTCTTGCTCATATAAATGATGATAAGAAGCAGTTAATTAGGGAGGTTCATTAGCTTATTAGGTTAGGTGTGTAGTTGGTGGATTCAGCTGAGGGTAGTGTATAGGTTCAGAGTAGTTCAAAATCTTCTCTGGTTTCCAAAGTGAAGGAGAAGCAAGATACGGATTCCAGTTTAGTTAAGTTGAAGGAATCAATTAGAGATTAGATAGAGGTTTTCTCCTAAGATGAAATAGTATGTTGCGATGTTAGGGCAGGCTGTGTGTGTCGCGTGTTGATGGGTGAGACAGTGAATCCTTATAGAAGTGCATGGTGCACATTATTCTATTCATCCAAGAGCCACTAAGATATACCATAACTTGTGGGAAATTTATTGGTAGAGTAGTATGCAGAGGGATATTGCAAAGTTCGTAGCTAAGTGTCCTAATTGTCAGCAGGTTAAAGTTGACCACTAGAAGCCTAGTGTCATAATGCAAGGGTTTAGCATTCCTACTTGGAAGTAGAAAGAGGTAAATATGGACTTTATGACAGGGTTGCCCCTTTTGTATTGTCAGTATGATTCGATATGGGTTGTTGTAGATTGGATGAACAAATCAACCTATTTTTTGCCAGTTCATACCTCTTATACAGTTGAGGACTATGCCAAGCTCTATATTAGAGAGTTGGTTAGGTTGCGTGGAGTCCCATTATCTATTATTTTAGATAGAGGTACTCAATTTACCTCTCACTTTTGGAAAGATTTTTAGAAGGTTCTTGGTACCCAAGTCTATCTCAGTACAACCTTTCACCCTCAGATAGATGGTCTGGTAGAGTGGACCATTCAGACCCTAGAGGACATATTAAGAGCATATGTTATCGACATTAAGGGTAGTTGGGATGATCACTTATCTTTGATAGAGTTTACCTACAGTAATAGTTATTAAATTAAGTATTCAGATGGTTTTGTTTGTGGCTCTCTATGGGAGGAGATAAAAATGTCCTATTGGTTGGTTTGAGGTAGGTGAAACCACATTGATAGGGCCTGATTCAGTGTTTGATGTGATGGAGAAATTTTAGTTAATCAGGGAGAGGGTTAAGACAGTCCAAAGTCATCAGAAATCCTATGCAACTGTATGTAGGAGAGGTCTTAAGTTTCCAGTTAGGGATATGGTGTATTTGAAAATCTCTCCCATGAAGGGAGTGAAGAGACTTTGCAAAAAAAGGAAACTCAGTCCCCTATATGTTGTCCCTTACAAGATCTTGAGTCGTTATGGGAAGGTGGCGCATATGCTTGAGTTGCCTGCAAATTTTGCATTAGTACATACAGTTTTTCGTGTCTCCTTATTAATGAAGTGTATTAGTGAACCAGTTGTAGTTGTTCCTTTAAAAAGTGTAGATGTTAAGAACAGTATTTCTTATGAAGAAATTCTAGTCGAGATCCTTTATTGCCAAATTCGTAAACTAATGAATAAAGAAGTTCCCTTGGTCAAAGTTCATTGGCAGAATCAGCCCGTTAAGGGTGCCACTTGTGAAGAAGAAGCAGACATGCATACCAAGTACCCTCATATTTTCTCCGCAAACTCAGACTAGGCTTAAGGTAACAATTTTTCTTAGATTATCTTTTTTCTATTTTCAGTTCAATCTATATAATTATTTCATGTCATTATATTCACTCACGAATCAGTTCAGTCATGTATCATGTTTCAGACTCAGTCATGTAGTCATTTTTTGGTTATGCATGTTCAGTAAGTAATTTTATTTCCTCAGTATTCTTAGCTTATTAAATCTTTTTCGAGGACAAATGTTCCCAAGAGAGAGATATTGTAATACCCTATATCATTCTTAGTTCAGTTCAACCCATAGTGCATGCATAAGAGACTTAAAGCCTGAAAATTTAGCTAAGTGTTAGGGTCATAGCCTTATTTTTGGCCCCTTAACTTTGATGATTTTAAAGTGACCTTTCCGACCCCAAGACATAAGTTTTTGAGTTCATTCATGTTCAGGGGTGTAAGGAGCATGTCTTGGGTAAGTTTTGGATTTTTTGGATGAGGATTAAGGGATGTTTGGATTTTATTTCTAGTAGCTCAATGCTATTGCACTGCATCGTAGTGGGTATAGTGGTGAAGAGTTCATCGCATTGAGGTAAGGGTTCAATTGGCATTTCAGTTATGAATTTAAATTCTAGAGGGCCAGTCTTGTCTTTTCTCGGCACCCCAATTCGTAAAAACATAGGATTAAACCACTGATAAGGCATTATTTGCCCATATTCCCCAATTTTATTCTCAAATAAACCCTAAGCTTACCACTCGTTCATCAAATTAAATCCTCTCCCCTTCAAGAAAATTCAAGAATTCAAGTTTCATTATCCAAGAACTTTCAAGAAAGTTGTTCCCTTTTAAGATTTAAGTATTAAAGGTATGCATGATGTTTATCCAGGGGCCCTTTCGACCCATGGAGTTCAAGAATCCTTCTTTTATATCAAATCGTGAGCTTATATATGTTTTATTATGAATTATCCATAGGAATTGTTATGAATTTTGATTATACATCATGTTTATAACTGTTACGATGGAATCAAACCTTACATATTGGAATAATGGTGTTTTCATGTTAAATCCCTGAATTATAGTTTTTGTATTGTAGCCATATGATTATTACATTTTTTAAACTATTCCCATGCTTTAATTCATGACCCTCATATGTCTGATGAAATGTCTAAGAGTCACATTTTGAACAATGATCCCTTTTATGGTATTTAAGGCGTCATGTGTCCCTATTGTTATTTCCATTCAGTGTTGGGGGTCATAAATACCCAAAATTTAGTTGTTTACCTAGTTTTTAAGTATTTATAGAATGTTTTCAGTTATAGCACGAGCTATATCGTTTAGTCAATAATATAGTCAGTTATGAGTCCAATTAAGCTCAGTTCAGTCAAGTAATCAGTGTCTTTTAGTTGGGAGTAAAGACTTAGCACCAAGTGAATGTAGACCAAGTGAATGTAGGGATGGTCTCCCTCATTATTAGGCATGAGGCACTTGTCTCCCCCATCAGTATTCATGAGATGTTAGGAGAAGTCCCTAGGTTCTAGACTAACGGTACCACCATAGAATCTAAGGGGTCCCCCGTCAGTTAGGCAAGACACCCTCATCCTCTGGGACATCAGATTAGTGGATCCATACAGCCAATATTAGTGCCTGTGGCACAGTATTGACACCCTTCCAATTAAGGTTATAGGTTGGACCATGATAGTACATTGGGGCATATCAGTTATAGCTAAATCCTACAGTCTCAGTTCAAAAGTCACTTCAGATTTGCTTGACCATAGCATACAGTTATCAGTTATTCAGTTATCAAATTTTAGTATTTCAATTTACAGACTACTTCAGTATCATGTTATACTCTTTATCATTTATTCTCAGATTTTATAGCTTTCACGCATACTATGCACCAGATATGTCATACTATTTATTCAGTTAGTTATTATTCATACACATGATCCTATGCATATCGGCCTAACCCCATCTAGTATACCAGTCTCAAAGTACTGACCGCACACTTGTTTCTTGTGCTATGATGTCTCATATCATAGGTTTGGATGCTCAGGTTCCCGATCGCACTTAGATATTCTAGCACATCAGATGCAGTAGCAGTGGCGAGTCCTCATATTTCGAGGAACAATTATGTTTATTTTAGTGTTTTAGTTTAGTAGTCAGTTAGAGTTATTTTGGGCCTGTCCTATCCACTCTTATCCAGTCAGTTTTTAAGTCTTTCGAACACTTTAAATAGTCAGTCAATTTGTCACTTCTTTTATTAGTTTTCATACTATTGTTTTTCAATAGTTGTTTTTAGACTTATGATTCAAAAATGTTCTAGCATTCAAAACCTTACGTTGTATTCAGATATTTTGCACATGTGTATTTTATTATTATTATTCTGTGCGCACAGAAGGTACCAACTTATGAGTTAGCTTGTGGTCTTTCAGGACCATAAGCACCGTATGGCTTACAAGGTGTATTTTTGGGGGGATACAAACTTGGTATTAGATCCTAAGGTTTTACAGTGTCCTAGGGAGTCTAAAATTCGTGTTTAGTAGAGTCTTGTGCTTGGGTGTAAAGTGCACCCCACGTATAGACGAGAGGCTACAAGATGCTTTAGGAAAAGTTTCCTTTTTTCAGTATTCATGTCATGCAAATGAGCATGAGCTCTATTGAAACTATCTTTCTAATTAAATCCTCCTTTGATTTATAGAACATACCTTCCATAAAGAATAATGGAAGGAGAAATAGAAATTAGCCTGTACCTTCGCCTATTCAGGAAGATCCCCTGAATGAGCATATCTCTCATGCCAAATTCAAAGCTATATTTACTAATTTATCTCACTCAGTAGCAGCTTAGAATAATCAGCAGGTTGTTACCCCAGCCATTCAGTGGCTAATACTGCCGCAGCTAGGATTCGGGACTTCACCCGAATGAATCCTCCTTTGTTTACGGGATCCAAGTCTGATGAGGATCCGCAGGAGTTCCTTGACATGGTTTAGAAGGTAACTAACATTATGTTAAGTTGGATGATTACCAATTATAGGAGGTAGCTCACACCTGGTTTAAGCAATGCAAGGGAGATAGAGGCACAGATGTAGGGCTTATTGAATATGAGAAGTTTACTACAACCTTTTTAGATAGATTCTTTTCCTTAGAGTTGAGGGAATCTACGGTGCTGGAGTTTATTAATTTGAAGCAAGGTAGAATGAGTGTGAAGGAGTATTCTCTTAAGTTTACTCAACTGGCAAGGTATGCTCTTTATGTGGTGGCTAATAACAAGTCTAGGATAAGTAAGTTTGTGTCTGGTGTATCCGATAGTGTGGTTAAGGAGTCTAGGACTGCAAGTTGATTAAGGATATGAACTTGTATAGGCTTATGGTCCATGCTCATAAGATTGAGGATGAGAAGGTTAAGGAGAAAGAAAGAGAGAAGAAAAGGGCCAGAATAGGTGGTTTCAACAATCCTAAGCCAAGGTCGGAGGATGGTAACCATCCTCAATTCCATCACATTTAACTTCTATCAAGAAGTTAGAGTAGTAGTATAGGAAAATCTCTGTTACTTTAGCTGAGAGACAGTTAGGATCACTTCCTAGAGAGAATGTGCCAAATTCTCCAACACTCATTCATTGTCTAGATATTAACACAAGGAGTGATTCCCCACCTGATGAGCACTTTTTGTCCACTACTAATGAGCTAAAGAAAGAAAATATTTTTTTCAAATGAGCCACCTAAGCTGAATTTAAGAAGCTGACTTATAGTGATGATGCTTTTGGGAGTAATAAAGATGACGACTAGTAGCAGGAGAGCTCCAAGATATAGTACAGCAGTTTAGTGCATATTTTTATGCTCCATCATTAGAAAAGATGGGATATCTAGGTTAAATCAACATAATATATTCTATTGGGCCTTATGATATTAATCAGGCTTTATGCGATCTGGGAGCAAGAATAAATGTAATGCCTTCGGTGATATAGAAAGTATTCGGGTTAGGCAAACTAAAGCACACATCTGCAAGATTGCTGATGGCTAATTCATATATAAAGAAGCCAATGGTTATTGTACACAATGTAGAAGTTAAGTTGGCTTCATTCACTTATCCAACAGATTTTATGATTTTAGATTGTGAAGAGGATACCCATATTTTTATTATCTTAGGTAGACCTTTCTAATCCATTAGTCGAGTGTTGAATGATATAGACCTAGATGACATCACTTTCAAATGGAATGAGAGTCAAATAGTGTTGAATATATGCATGATAGTTCAGCATTCTGATGATATGAGAGTGGTAGCAGTAATTGATGCAGTAGATTATGATGTGGTTGCAGCGGATGTGACTATTGAAGAGAGATTAGGGTTAGAAACATTATCAACTATGATTATGAAATTTAAGAGTGATAGGATAGATAATTATGATTAGTTGGTTCAAGAATAACATGGCATAGGTTCTTACAAATATGCCCCTAAGAAGTTGGATCTTGACTTGAAGAACCAAACCACACCTTTTACAAGACTGTCGATTGAACAACCACTGATATTAGAATTGAATGCCCTCCCACCTTACTTGTAGTATGCTTTCTTAGGGGCCAATAATACTTTATCGATAATTATTATAGCAGATCTAGAAGGAGCACAGATAGAAGCTTTGATATTAGTGTTCCAAAATTTCAAGAGAGCTATTGGGTAGACCATTACAGACACTGTAAGGATTCCACAAGGTATATGCACACATAATATATAGCCTGAGCTAGATAGCATTCGCAGTATTAAGCATTAGAGATGATTGAATCCTTCTATATAGGAGGTAGTAAAAAAGGAGATAATTAAGTAGTTAGATATTAAGGTGGTTTTTCCCATTGCAGACAGCAAGTGGTTGAGCCAGGTTAAATACGTGCCAAAGAAAAAAGGAATCACAATGGTTCCAAATGAGAAGAATAAATTAGTACCAATGAGTAGTGACTGGATGGAGAGTATGCATGGACTACAGAAAGCTGAATAAGTGGACACAAAAGATCACTTTCTAATGCCATTCATGGATCAGATGTTGGACAGACTAGTAGGTAGGGTTTAGTACTATTTTATTGATAGGTACTCAAGGTACAATAAAATCATAATTTCTCCTAAATACTATGAAAAGACTACCTTTACTTCCCCCTATGGGACCTTTGCATTTATAAGGATGTCGTTCATACTATGCAATATGCTTGCTACTTTTCAGAGATGTATGATGTCCATATTCTTTGACATGGTAGAAGACACTATTGAAGTATTCATAGATGAATTATCAGTTGTTAGGGACTCATTCGATGACTAACTATCCCATTTGTCTAGTACACTACAGAGATATAAAGAGACAAACTTGGTAGTAAACTATAAAAAAGGATATATCATGGATAAAGAAGGTATCGTGCTAGATGACAAGATATCCAAACATGGTATTGAGGTAGAGAAATTAAAGAATGAGGAAATTGAGAAGTTGTCACTACCAGTGTCAGCCAGAGGCATACGAAGTTTCTTGGGTCATGCAGGCTTTTATAGGAGGTTCATCATGGACTTCTCTAAAATTGCAAGTCCTCTATGCAAGCTTTTAGAGAAGGAGGTGAAATTTATGTTCTATGATGATTTTCTCAAGGCTTTCAAATGCCTAAAGGAGTGGTTGATTTCATCACCCATCATTATTTCTCCTGATTGGTCTGCACAAATTAAGGTAATGTGTTATGCTAGTGGAGTAGCCTTGGGAGCTATTCTACGCCAAAGAAAATAAAAGATACTTCATCCTATCTACTATTTTAGAAATCTTTAAACCCCGTACTAAAAAATTACACAGTTACAAAGTAGAAGCTACTTGCGGTAGTTTTTCTTTAGAAAAATTTTGGTCATATTTTATTAGGCCTAAGGTTATAGTCCATACTGACCATGCATCCTTAAGGTACTTGATAATGAAGAAAGATTCCAAATCCAGACTAATTCATTGTGTTTTTTTACTGCAAGAGTTTTATTTTGAAGTCAAGGACCAAAAAGGGAAAGAAAATCAAATTGCAGAACACTTATCCAGACTTAAGAAGGAGACCATACAAAAACTAAGGGATAATCTTTAGATAGATGATGCTTCTCCTAATGAATGAGTGTTGCAGCATCTCATGATTTGATTCCCTGCTTGCTAATTTAGTGAACATTTTTGCAATCGATACTATCCTAGATGATCTATCCTTCTAGCAGTGATGAAGATTTATGTATGAGGTAAGGAAGTTCTTCTAGTATGATCCATATTTGCTTAGTGTCTGCGTTGATGGTATGATTTGGAGATGCATTCTAGAGATGAAGATGATGAGCATTTTGGAAGCTTGTCATTCTTCAAAATTTGGGGGTCATGAGAGGCATACAGACAACTCATATAATTCTACAGTGAGGATTTTACTAGCCTTTAATTTACAAGGATGCTCATGATTTACAAAAGCCTATAACCAATTTCAACATCAAGGTAATTTCACGGTGTTAGGAACTCTCCATGACACCTATTCTTGAGTTGGAGTTATTTGATATATAGGGGATTGATTTTATTGGCCCATTTGTGAGCTCCTATGGTATAAGGTACATTCTGGTAGAAATTGAATAAGTGTCAAAGTGGGTGGAGGCAGTTGCACTTCCAAACAATGAAGGTAGAAGTGTCACCGCCTTTTTAAAGAGGAATATTTTTTCCTGCTTTGGGACTTCGCATGTAATTATCAGTGATGGTGGATCACACTTCTGCAACTATTTGTTCAAAGCACTGCTTAATATATATGGCATGATTCATAAGGTGTCAACACCTTACTATCCTTAAATAAGTGGGAAAGTGGAAGTCTCTAATAGAGAGATAAATCCATATTAGCAAAAACTGTGAATGCAAATAGGACTGACTAGTCTAGAAAGTTAGTCGATGCATTATGGACCTATCGGACAGCCTATAAGAACCCCATAGGTATCTCTCTATATCAACTTATGTTTGGCAAAGCATGCCATTTACCAGTTAAGCTTGACCATAAGGCACTATAGGTGTTGAAAAGACTAAATTTTGAGTGGTGTGATGCAGAAAACTTGAGGTTCGCCAAGGTGAATAATTTGGATATATTCTATCCTTCTATCCACCATATACAAGGATAGAATTAATATCGAGAAGAGAATATTCCAACCCGGTGATTTGGTCTTGTTATACAATTAAAGACTACGCTTGTTTCCTGGCAATCAAGATGGACTAGACCAGTCACTGTGGTTAAAGTGTTCCCATATGGTGCTATTGATATAAAGCGGGATAGTGATATCTCATTTAAAGTGAACGGGCAGTGAGTGAAACACTACATGGGAAACCTAGAAGAAGTAAGAGTTTGTGTTGAAATAGGCCTTGCAAAGTCTTAGTAGGCAAGAAAACTGAGTCGTGCTGCGACAGTAAATGAAGCGCTACTTGGAAGGCAACCCAAGGTACACGGATTCCTCGTGCATCCTAGGTATGTTCTCACTTCCCTCTATTTTAATTTATTTTAACGCATTGGAGATAATGCACAGTTTTTAGTTAGGGGTGGGCATACTATTTGACTGTGGGTTTTTGTTGTTGTGTTTCTTTTCTTATCAGTTGTGGTATGGTTGTAGAACCGGCATGTCTAGGATAATTTTTTGTCTTATTGTGTTTTATTTCGTATTATGTTATTTTTTGTGTAATTAGGAGATTTTATATATTAGGGTAGTAGTCATGTTTTGATTGATTTTTGATACCCCTAGAAAATTTATGTTTAGAACTGTGTGAACGTATATATGTGTGAATAGTGTGGATCTTGTTGTGGCATTAAAATTAGGGACGTGATAATCACTTTCAAATATTTGCAAGAGTCGGATAGGTAGTAGTTGGTAAGATTGACTATTTGTTGTGTTTGTATGTGAGATATACTACCTAGTTCCCTTTGTGTATTAAATTCAGGACTTGTCTGGTTCTTCTTTTCTAGGTTGAAGAATAGTTGGTTAGGAAAGGATCATAGACCTTTTTTATTTTAGTCCACTTTTAGCCTAAATTACCTTCCATGTGTAAATTGTATCTCTTGATCCCTATTTTGATCCTTGTAGCCTATTTTTCTTGTTTCACAATTCACCTTCCCATTTATATTTACAATGAACCCATTTTATCTTGGTCCTCCTTGGATATTATACACCTCAACTAAAGCAAAATAACTAAGTTGAGGGTGGCTATCATGGAGGGCATAGTATAAAATGGGTATGAAGAAGGGTAAAATAAGAGAAAAAAGTTAGTAAGGCTGGGTGCGGTAGAAAAAGAAAAGAAAATTTTTGAAAAAGAAAAAAATAAGAATAAAGAAACCACACCCAACCTGAATGTGCATAAAAGAATAAAAAGGGATAAATAATGATGGAATAAAAAGAAAATTGGCCAGTAAGTGAGAACCTAAAGTTTGTGTAATGCCAAGGAGGATAAGTCACTTGATATGTCCATATGTACCATACCATCCCCCTAGCCTACATTATAAGCTGAGAAAAGCCCTATAGTGATCCTAACCTGACTATCTGAATGCTAAGGTAAAGAAAATAAGGGCAAGCCTATGGCATTTGACATGCAATGATTGGAACCTATCTTCTGAGTGTGAGTGTCTCTTGACCATCCCTGTATTGACATACATGATTTCATATGAGTGAGTAGGGAAACCTTATTGTGAGGGCACTTAAGTCATATTACTAGTTATTTGCTTGTTTCGGGTAGTGTAACTTGTTTATATTAGTGGTTGTATGTTGCTAATATAATTACCATACCTTGATCCCATTGTGTCACATTGCTGTGCTTTATGTTCATACACAATTGCTTTAGAAAAATAAGATTAGAGGGGGATATTGTAAATTGAGTTTTACGTGTTGACTAACTACCTTGAATAGCTTAGTTTCTCCTGGTTAAGCATTATTTTTGTTTTTGATGTGTTTTCTTGACTGAGGACATGCAAACGTTCTATGTTGAGTGTGTTGATGTACTACAGAAACATAGCACTTTCGAAGCTTAAAACAAAAAAAATATGCAAGTTTCTGAGGTTATTTTGTTAGATATGATGTTTTTGGGGTATGTTTTGTAGGAAATTATATTTTGGATGATAACTTCACGAAAAAGGTGAAAAAGGTGTTTTTGGAAAAATTTGGAGCAATTATAGATGTTCGGGACACTTTTTGTCTTGATCATGATCAAATCATGTTCGAGAATAGAAGAAGAGCTAAAATGATGACTCTCAGCACCTACTAAGTCAACCAACGGACCGCATGTAGGACCTATGGACCGGATTTAGCAAAAGCAAGTGCTAGAAGTCCAAAATCCTGAGAGCTTACTTGTAGGATATTTTCCATACACTACCTGCGCCCAGGGCCAGGACTACAGGTACTACCTACGTTCGGTGCCAAACCGCGGGTACAGACCACATATGGCCACCGACCCTATTTTCTCCTATTTTATTCAATCTTTGGTTTTAGGGTTTCCTCGTATACTATAAATACCCTTGATGTATTTTTTAGTAGGTGAGTACACTTTTGATATTCACAAACATATTTTGATTCCAAGATTCAATTTTGATCTTAGGATTGATATGTATTGACTTTAGTTGATTAGTTTAGTAAAGGTTATGGGTTTTTACTAATCTTATCATTTATATTTCATCTATGCTTTCAACTATGAATGATATTGATTTCTTCGCAAGTATGAGTGGATAAAAGCCATATCTAGGGTTGTGTAATCCCTGGTGGATTGACGAACTAGGGGAAGTGCGATTGTGAATTGAACAGATACCCATGGCGTGCATTGCATCATCTTCACTATAATATATTTATTAGCGGTGGCTATTGTTAAGATCCTGCCTAGATTATTGCTACTTACTCCAAAAGAGAAGTAGTGACTAGGAAAACAAAATGACAACAATAATTTGGAGTTTATCTTTCGATCCACGCTACTAGGTATTATCTATGTAAGATGGTTAGATTTCATCGAATAACTAGAGACTCAAAAGGCAATAGTTAACTGGGATCAAGATAAGGCTTAGTAATGCGACATCCTGAGACTCAAAAGGTAAAGGGTAAAATCGGTATACTTATCCACAAAACTATAGATGGTACATAACTTAGCAACTCTGAATGCAAGGTATCGGGTTGGTTCAACATAGAATTATAAGCATACGGAGTTAAAAGCAAGGGGGAACACAATCCTAATTTTCAGCAATACTGATCACAACTGAAGTTGATATTTGCTCTTTGTACGACATTTCCATACAAATCCCCCATTTACTCTTCCAGCTCTTACCTGTCGATTATAGCATTTGAAATCAACAAGTCCATGTATTCCCTTGGGTTTCGAACCCAACCATTGTTAGGTTACTATATTTTGACAGCGACCATATCATTATCTGATAGAAGGTGTTGTTTAGATGTCATCACATATCCAAACCACTATGTAAGAACCTATCTCATCAATACACTTTATTCACTCATTATTAGCTAGCCAACGCTCATTACTAAACCAATTACTCACTAGCCATTATATAACCTCTAATTTTTATCTATCCATTATTCATCACATAATCACTATTCATGGATCAACGACTAACTATTCAATGTTAAGCATCTAGTCAAGATTCACCACTAGACCATATTCTCCAACAACTAATATTCATTCTTAGACAACATAATTCCACTAGTCACCATCTAACAAAATGCCACTAAACATAATATACACATATTCATGTCTCAACCAAAATCTCTTATAAACTAGCATCATTAATCTAAAAATCCTTGTTAAACAATTAATCAGTATCATAACCTTAATCATCAATAGGAACTAATCAACGCCATCACTAAACCTATTTCACTAACCACCATAATGAAATAGGAATCACCATTAATATCCATCAATGTCACTAGTCCTTTTTATCACTAAGGTTCACAAATCCACTAGTCACTATTAGCCACTTAAGTAATATCAACCACAAAGCATCTATCCACCTTAAATGAAGACATATACCACTTCATTTACTATAACTCATTAGAAGACTATAACCAGTATTGCTAATATCAACATTAAACCCAACTACACAAGAACATAATTAAACATATAATAGCCATACATAGGGCTAGCTGAATTAAACTGATAGGTGCACATATAGGCACATCAATAAACATATCTTCTAGCCTTTCCAAGCATTATTATATCATCATCATATCCTCTGAATTGAAATCGAGTATCAATAGCATAATCATATTCTCCGGACTCGAGTCGGGTAATAATATCATAATTATATCATCTAGACTGAACCGGCTATCAATATCATAATCATATTCTCTAGACTTGAATCGGGTATCAATATAATAATCATATCCTCCAGACTTAAACTGGGTATCGATATCATAATCATATTCTTCAGACTCAAATTGAGTATCAATATCATAATCACATCCTCCAAACTCAAACCAGGTATCAATATCATAATCATATCTCTGGACTAGAACTGGGTATTAATATCATAATTATATTGTCCTTCAATTTTTTTGGGCATCAATATATCATCATATAGCATCCAGTCGCATTGGGTATCATCATATCATCATCATATCCTTTGTCCTTGCCGGATATCATTATCACATCAATACATTATTAATAAAGAACAATCCCCACAAGGGCTAAAGTAAATGATGAGTAAGTAAATCATAAGCCCCACAAGGGATAGAGTAAAGTGCAAGCCCCACAAGGGCTAAATTAAATAACAAGTGAGTGAATGACAAGCCCCACGAGGGTTAAAGTAAATGACAATCCCCATGAGGGATAAATCAAAAGAGAATTAAGAAGAAGGATACCTTTATATCTCATTATTCATCATTGAGGATAATTTATCCATAAATATGTGAAGATATATAGCATGAATATTACAAAGCATTAACGGATTAAACATGGTTAGTAGCATATCTTCTCATGTAGTCTATAAATATACCTTTTAGAATCCTTAGTATCATGACCCATAATATTAGAAACAAGAAGGCTTTCTAGCATAATCACAAGTTTGGTTTCTAGACAAAAGCATGACATGAGTCCAAACATAATCGATACGGCATTCTTGTATATAGTCAATAAGCATGCCTTCTAGCACCTTTTACATCATCATTTCTAAGATCAAAAATAAGAAAGATTTACCATGTAATTTATTAGGGTAATTATTAAGCGTGATCAAAACTTGGGATTAGTATAGTTAACATCCTAAAAACTAGCCTAACTAATGGCTTAATCAAACGTATAATCAATGACTCATCTTGACATAATCTACAATCTAGTCATTTAGACCTTTGGCATAACCATAAGCGATATCATGAACAATGTCCCATTAGTAGCATATTTGTTGGCCTACTATTGGACTAAAGATAATTTATCAATAGCATGAGCAATATTTAAAGCATGACATAATCCATAGTGTATTCATAGCGTGGTCAAACATCATTTATTTCTTATACCATATTATATAGTCAAGGGCTTATTAATAGCATGTTCATTAGCCTAGTCAATAGACAATCAGAATAACATAATTAATAGTTTCACACAAGCTTTAGCAAACAAAGCACACAAGGGCATAATCACTTGGGAATTATTTTTAATGTCATTCCACATAACTAACAAGTGCCAAGATCATCAATGTTGCCTAAAAAGGGCACTCTAAGTCTTACCTTAAGGTGGGTTAACAAGCCCACATCTAAATCCCTGAAAGCATTCTTGGTCAATTTTTACCCTAAACTAGGCTATGGTATCTAAATGTTATATCTTATTTTGATTATGAGTAGCTGAAAATAAGGGACCAGGTGCTTGGGTCATCAAGGAAAAATACAGTTGTCATAAGGTCTACATGGTTTTATCTTCTAGTATAACAAACTACGTAACTGAGATATGTACCTTTCAAGGATAATTGGCCTAATAATAATTATACCCTAATCATTATTCCACTATAAAAGGAAAGAATGTTTCTCAAATTGGTGAGTTTTCACAATATTTATTATACAAAGAGTGAAAGAGGCAAAAACTCAATCCAGCTTCATTGGTCAAGTATTGCTCAAGATTTTTATTTTTCTTTGTACTAAAAAGAGTGGGTGTTCTTGACTTGAGTCCTAATTGTAATTGAATTACTTATGTTATATGAGTAATACCTTTTTTTAGTTTCTTGAAAGGGCTTAGGTAGAGTTACCTGAATTTGATGTTGGTTAGAGTTAATCAATATAGAGTTGTGTTCTTGGCAGAGTTGTCAAGATAGGCTTGTAGTAGAGTTATTACTAGCAGGTGGAGCCTAGCTTGGGTTCATTGGAGTCTGTAATCAAGATTTTGATTATAGTGAAGTGTTGGGTGCTTATGAGGGCAAACTGTGGCTTTTTCTCCCTTGAGCAATGAGGTTTCCACGTTAAAATCCTTGTGTTCTTTAGTTTTCTGCAAGGTTTTACTTTTCCTATACTTACTGTTTGATTACATTTGACTGACTCTAAGGGACCTGGTTCCTCACTGTGTGGTACAACCCTCTGAGTTCCATCAATTAGTATTAGAGCAAGAACACTCTAAAAGGTTCACACATAGAGTGATTTAGTTAACATGGCTGCTCCACCAAATCTAGAAGAAGGGAAATCTACCACTAGACCAGCTAGATTTAATGGGAAGTTCTATGGGTGGTGGAAAACTAGGAGGTATGACTGCATTATGGCTAAGAACAATGAGCTAATGGATGTAATACTTGATAGTACTTATGTGCATGTTAAAGAGGTCAAACAAGGAGAAATAACCAGAATGGTTGTTAAAAGAAGGAGAAAGTATCATGATAAAGATAGAAGGAAAGTTGAGATGGCTAATAGGGCCAAAAAATTGCTAGTTTGTGGTGTAGGGCCTGATGAATACAATAGGATTTCTGGATGTGAAAATACTAAAAATATCTGGGCTTTCATGAATACTGCTTATGAAGGAACCACTAATGTGAAGGATTTAAAAGTTGACATGCTAACTACTCAATATGAAACCTTCACTGTAAAAGAAGGAGAAACTATCCAAGAGATGCATACAAGATTCACTTCAATAACCAATGTGTTACACTATTTAGGAGAAGTGATTCCTTTATACAAATAGGTAAGAAATATTCTGGGGGTTTTGTCTAAATCATAGAAAAGTAAAGTGGATGATATTACTGAGGCATGGAACCTATAAACTGTCACTATGGATAAGCTCATTGGTAATCTAAAGACACATAAACGCAAGAAGTAGCATAGACAAGACAAGAAGTAATTAAAAAAAAAATCTTTGGCATTGAAGGCTTCTAAGATTCAAGTGAAGAAAATAGAGATGTTGCCTATTTGGAAAAAAAAAATTGTTAGAGCAATGAAGAAAAGTGGTCAGTTTTAAAGAAAAGGAAGCAGCAACAAGAAGGGAGACATTATTGAAGTTTGTCACAAATGTAAAAGTCTTAGGCATTTTATTAAGGACTGTCCAATGCAAAAAATATATTACCAGTAATATCTTAAGGCTAGAGGTGAAAAGGGAAAGAACAGGGACCAGGTCTCTATAAAATGAAAAAGAAAAACCGCAGCTGACTATGCAGTAAAGCAAGCCTTAGCAGCATGTTGAGATTCATCCGGCAAACCTGATAAAGTTGAGAAGGTTAAAGATGTGTCTATGCTAGCTGTGGAAGATAGTGAGGTTATCTATGATTCCTTATGTGCTCTTACGCAATATACTAAAGATGAAGAAGAAAATTAGGTAACTTTCTCTGGCATTAAGAAAATTTTAGATAATAATTCTATTAGAAAGATAAAGAAGCTAGCAAATATGTTGATTGACATAGTGTGTGAACTGACTACTGAGAAAAATGCTCTAGAAAAGAAAGTAGAGAATAAAGAGCTTGAATTAATTGCTTTAACTCTGCAGATTTCTAAAATAAAAGAACAGTTTGCTAATTTAAAATCTGATAATTTTAGTTTATTTAGACAAGTAGAGAAATTAAATGAATTTGATGATAAAGGGAAGAAGAACGCTTCAAAGATTCAGAATGAACTTGAGGATAAATTGAGTCTTTCTCAAAACCAAATTGTGACTGCACTCCAGAAGAATGAAGAGTTAGAAAGGGACCTAATACACTTAAGAGAAGAACTCAACAAATCTCTACAATGGACAACATCCTTTAAAATCCTTCTAAATTAACCAGTCAAGGTGTCAGAAATTATACGGTCCTTGGGTATCAGTACAAAGCTCAATCACCTAGGTCTTAAGGCAAGGTTTTTCATGATGTTAGACACAAATCCCACTAAAACAAAGCCCACTAAACTCTATGCACTCATTGTGTGGGAGATGGTTACATTAAGAAAAACTGACTAAGTTGGAATAGAGCTAGAATGAGCAGTATTAGATATAGAAGCAAGAGTATACTTATCCTAAAGGTTCCAAGACTTTGAAGAATATGAAGAAACTCTTATTAACTATATAGGAAAAGAAGGATTTGACCACACCCCTATATTCCTACTGAGAATTTAAACTCAAAGAGGTTCCCAAATCTAACAAATGACTTTGGTTAAATGTAGGTGAAAGGGATTATAGTCAGAACGAGTTCATTGATAGTAAATGTTCAAAGCATATGATTGGAGGATCTCATTGTATTCTCTCTCAAAAGAAACTTTAAGATGGAAATGTCTCATTTGGATAAAGTAATCAGGTTAAATTCTCATCTGATGGAGGTACTGTGTCAAGCTTAAAATTTGGAAGATTTATTCTCAAGTCTAGGAGATGAAAATTATGTTGGGAGATGTAAGTTCCTCATTGTTAAAATAGTTAATTTCAAAAGACCTGGTCCTTGGTATGTCAAAACTAAAATGCGCAGACAACAAGTCTAATGTAGAGGAGAAAAAAAGTATGTGCATGTCATTGTGAAAAGATCTCCCTAGGATTAACTAAAAAATGTTCCTGAAAATCAAGGATGAAATCTATGAGGCTCTGGTTGTTTTTGTGAACAAACTCGATTAAGTTGTATATGTGAGATATACCTCAACAAGCTAAGAATACAAAGTGTTCAACAATAAGAACCTTTTATGAGTTAGTAAAGCTGGTGCATCCAGGAGATAAGGAAGATTCTAAAATTGAAGATATTGATTTATGGTTCAAAGGGATGAAATTGCTGAAGAGAATGGTCAAAAGCCAAATGATGAAGATGAGAAAGCAAAGTGGATAAAGGTGATGATGATCCAAGATCTGAGTCAAAGACCCCAACTCCAATATAATAACAAGAAGTAAGATTTAGTAACAATTCACAGGGACCTGATCCTAGTAAAGTTTATCTCAAAAGGCCAAACTAGAGATACAGATACTCTTACCCTCTTGACATTCTGGCTACATATTTTGGAGATTGAAGTCTTAACAAGAGTTGAAGTCAAATATTTCATGGGTTTCCTATTTTTTGAGTCCCATGTAAGCCATATTGTGAAAATTTTCAAAAAGGTGCTAACTGGTTCACTGCAATGCAAAAGAAACGCTAGCAATTTAAAGGATTTTAAGTCTGGGACCTGGTCCCCAGACCCATTTTCAGAACATTATCTAAAAAATAGGAGTGGTATATTAAAATAATCAAGTTGAGATTATGATTGATCAATTTTACCTGACTTACTAAATGAATCACTCTTTCTTCCTAAATTTGGCTATGATAAAGTGATAGGTATCCTTGGTAAGGTAGGTGCTCAATGGTGTAATTCAGTAATATACCTTTGCAGGTATACACCCATGGGAACAACTTTAGAATAGGATGGATATGACTTGCACAAGATTAAGGATTCTCTTAAGAAAAAAAGGGGTCTAGTCCCATTTCTCAGTTTAGTACCAAAATAATGTTCTTCAAATAATCATAAAATACTATCTAGAAAGCCATGTGTCATGTCTTACCTAAGAAAAAGTCGTCAATTCATAAGCAATGTAAAGAATTGCCCAATTAAAGTCAGATGCGTCATTTCAAAATGTTACTGTTAATGACAACAGTCAGCTTACTTAAATCATCAAACCAAATGTATCTTCTTTTATTCTTTTCCAAAAATTAACTCAATTCATCTTTTCAAATTGTCCTTCATCTTTGAATTAAACAGGTCCTTTACTCTTTCACTCACAAAATCTTAAAATGGAGAACATTCCTTCTTCCTTAACCCCTGTAAAAGATCTTAAAGTCAATAAAGCTCTAGAAAAGCAATAAGAATAATTCTAAGTTGATCCTTCAGATCCCTTAATATCCAAACCATAGAAGACTTCTCCTTAATCCTCAACCAGAACCTATGTCAACTTTTCTTACTGAGTCCTCTCTAGAAATTCCACAACCTCTATCTAAGCCTATCCATGTTGAAATATTCTCAACCATCAAAACTTATAATGAATTAACCTTAATAGAGGATCCAAATCAAGGGTTGGGTTCACCGATGCTAAGAAGGCCAACAAGTCTGCTACTACTAATAGAAGAAGACTCAATAAATTTATTGTATTAGAGAAGGAGAATATTAAAGTTGTAGAGGTAAGAGAGGATTAGAACATTGATCGTGACGTTATTGTGGCAACAAAGAAAATAAGACAAGAAATTCATATCTCAGGAAGGACCATATCCTTTCTTTCAAATTCTAGTAGCCCTATAGGAATAAAGCAGAAACATATTATTGTGAAAAGAAAAAAAGTCTCTAAGGGACCTAGTCCCAAAAATAGAAAAGTTGTTGAAAGAAAGAGCCAAGCAGTGAATTTAAGAGAAAAAGAAAAAAGGAAGAAAAGAAGGTTGGGTCAAGAGAGCAAAGAAATAAGATTTTAAAAATACATAAAGTATTATCTAGGAGAATATTTGATCCCGGGATTTATGAGAAGCTAGGCATGGTTGAATTAGTGGAATATGTGAAATAGTAGGGATGGTTACACCTCTTGGAGGAACCAACTCCTATGGTCTTTAAGGGTGAGATAAGAGAATTCTATTACACTATGGAATTCTCAAATGATGGTTTAAGCATGACTGCCAAAGTGCAAGGAAAACAAATCAAATTGGATGAAGAGTCACTAGGGAAAATCCTAGATGTGTATGTAAAAGGGGTGATGTAATACCTTAAAGATTTCGAGCAAATTTTATCCTAAGAATGCCTAGTATTAGATTCTAAAGTGAAGGATAATTATTCCATGAGGAATAATCAATATTTTCACTTTTTTCATGTGGAAATTTCAATAAGCTTTCCATCGATATATGATTCGCTTAAATCCAATAACCGAGTAAGAAGTTAAGACTATTTCAAGTTCCCATCGTAAAACAGTACCATATTAGTCAGTGGCGCGCTGCACCACAAAAGGAAATAGAATTTGGCAATTTCTAGTAGGTGTCTGCAATTATGGCGTGTCGCGCCAGCACTCGAATTCAGAATTGCCCTTTTTCTAGTGTCTCAGCGCGAATTCCCCCGCGTCGCACCAAAGTTCCAAGTCATGAAGAAAGGGGCAATGCGATGACATCGCGTCACGCCATACCTCAATTTCCCAATTGTCAATTTCCAGTGACACGTCATGATAACGCCTCGTCGCGCCAGGGGCCCAGTTCGGAAAAATTTTATTGAAATTAAATAACGCATCCAAGGTTAAAAAGGTCAATTTTCTACCCCTATTTAAACCCAATAACACATGATTTAGCTATTCTTAACCCAAAATATACTATTTTCTCTCAAATTTATCTCAAGAACAAGGCAGGGTTTCTACTGGATATTTAAATTCAAGAAGGTATCACCATCAATCTTCATGAAATCATGAACTAAGGTATGCATAGTGTTCATTCATGGACTTCTTTCATCCATGAAGCTCAAGAATACCTTTTCAAAATTTAAGTTATGAATTTTCTTGTGAATTTCATGATTGGGCATCTTTTGTTCATATTTATAATGAGAAATTGAATTGTATTCCATGAATGAGTGTTAAATTCCATATGGGTTGATTTGTATCGATAAAGATTCATGAAACCCTAGGACTAAACCATTGAATGATTAAATTGGAATTGAATCACAACAGTTAACTGTTGTATGATGTTGTTTACACATTCTATGCCTACTATGTATTTGGTTGAATACCTAGATGAAGGGAAAGTGTCTAATTAACATGATTTCATAAAACCCCCATGTACGTACAAGCTTATGCCCATCATATGTTTGATGAAATACTTCAGTAAATGTATTATGATGATTATTATATATTTAAGTGAGTCATGCTTTGTTAATTTCCTTCTATCTAGTTCTGGGGGTACTTGTACATAAAATATTAGCTGTGTACCTAGATCCATGTCATGTTTTAACGATACTCTTAGTAAAGCTATGAATCCTTAGACTTCAGATAGTCTTATGACTCAGGAAAAATCTCCATGATATCATGACTCAGTCAGTTGTCAGATATCAGTAGTATTCCATCAGTCAACGGAATGTAGTAACTCACCTCATGTCCAGTTCAGTAAATCATGTTCAGTGTTCATTCAGATGGGAGTAGGAATTAGCATCGAATGAACCCAAGGATGGGGACACACACTATCAGATGAGGGTGTGATCCTTAGAAGTCATCCTTGCATTCCAGAACTATGTAGCCAGCATAGGTTGAGACATCAATATTTTTTTATGAAGGTTAATAAGATGGTTAAGCACTGTTAGATAAGGGCCCCACCATTCTCTTTGGGGACACTATCAGATAAGGGTCGCCCACAGCTTGTCCTTACCAGTGGTGCGGTATTGACACCCTTCTAATTGGGGCTACAGATTGCACCCCAACTTAACCATAATAGCATATTAGGGTCATGTTGTTTAAATACTACCTCCCACAGTTTCAGTACTAATCTCAATAAAAGAACTTAGATAGTTACTTCAAATTCAAGACTGTCAAATACAATCGACTCAGATACAGTAAGAAACTCATATAGTTCCATCAGATTCAGGACTGCCAGATACAGTCACCCATGTTATGAGTTACATTCAGATACAGCTATTTATTCTATTAGTTATATCAATTATTTGTATGTCATGTCATCAGTATTCAGATTTAATAATCATGATATCATAGTGTCAGTTATAGTTACGTATTTATGTATCCATTCTTGTATTCATGTTAGATAGTCATCTAGCATTATTTATGTATGTTAACCCTTTCATTATCCTACCTCATATGTATACTCAATACATTCCATTGTACGGACGTATTTGCGCTATGGTGCTTTCTTTTTATGTTACACCATAGGTTTAGAGGCAGGAGTTCCAAATCAGCAGTAGATTCCAGTCTCAGTAGTTAGAATAGAAGTGAGTCCTCATACTTTGAGGACATGATTATTTCTCCACTATTTCATTGATTAGTTATTAGTTGGAATTAGTTGGGGACATGTTCCATCAACTTCTTATTCAAATTATTTAGACAATAGAGGTTTTCAGACTAGATGCAGACTATTATATTTTAGACTTCAGTGTTTATAGTTTTTTCTGGGGTATTGTAATACCCCACAAATACTATCTCATCTATGTTATGTTCAGTATTGAACCTTATGGCCTTTTAGTGTATGTTTTTGCATTATTCAATATTTTATGCAGTATAAAGGTACAGATATCAGTCATGGGTTAGCTTGTGGTCCTTTGGGGTCATGAGCACCATGTAGCATTCTGGTTCAGCAAATTGGGGTGTTACAAACTTGGTATTAGAGCCTAAGGTTCAATAGAGTCCTAGGAAGTCTGAAAGCCGCATCTAGTAGAGTCTTGTACATGGGTGTGTTGTGCACCACATTTATGTCCAAGAGGCTATGAGATGTTTAGGATTAGTTTCCTTCTTTTAGTATTCATGTCATGCCAATGAGCATAATCATAAGTCAATCTCTCAGTATGATCCGGTTCTTCTCTTTATTTCAGAATATGTCTCCTAAGAGAAGAAATTAGTCAACCCCTCTGCCCAAAGAACCTTTGGGCAATCATGTTTCTCATGAAGAGTTTAGGACTATATTTACCACTCTTGATCAGTCAGTAGCTACCCATAATGAGCGACCAACTATCGTTTCAGCCAACCCAATGGCCAACTCAGTTACAGCTAGGATTCGGGACTTCACCTGAATGAATCCTCCATCCTTCCACAGGTCTAAAGTAGATGAAGACCCTCAGAAATTCATTGATCAAGTTTAGAAAGTGACAGGCATCATGGGGTGACTACTCTTGAAAGTGATAAGTTAGCCGCATACCAGTTGTAGGATATGGATCATACTTGGTTCAAATGGTGGAAGTCAGAAAGGTCAGATGATACAGGTCCTATAAAGTGGGAGGAGTTTGTCACTGCATTCTTAGACAGATTCTTTCCCCAAGATCTTAGAGAGGCTAAGGTGATAGAATTCATCAACCTCAGGTAGGGCAATATGATGGTGAAAGAGTATTCTCTAAAATTTACTCAATTAGCTAGATATGCCCCTCATGTGGTTGCAGAAGGCAGAGCCAAGATGAGTAAGTTTTATTTAGGGGTAAATGATAGTGTGAATAATGAATGTAGATCCACTATGCTAAATAGTGACATGACTTTAGCCAGACTTATAACCCATGCTCAGCAGATAGAGAAGCAGAATATTAAGAAGAGGGAAAAGCAAAATAAGAAAGCTAGGATAGGTAGCTTAAATTTTAGTCAGCCTAAATCAGAAGGAGAAAATCGTTGTCAGTTTTGTCCTAAGTCATCAGTTTTAGCTCCTTGTTCATCCAGTGTTC
This sequence comes from Capsicum annuum, assembly GCF_002878395.1. Classification (NCBI taxonomy): domain Eukaryota; kingdom Viridiplantae; phylum Streptophyta; class Magnoliopsida; order Solanales; family Solanaceae; genus Capsicum; species Capsicum annuum. The sequence goes on from NC_061119.1 coordinate 98,123,599, forward strand.
CAGCTCCTAAGTTCAGAGATAGAGTGCCAAGCTCTAAGTCTTAGGGCAGTGTCAGCAATGCTCGAACTAATCCCCTTTGGCAGACTTATGGGAAGAACTATATGGGTGCTTGCAGAGCTGACTGCAATGTCTAATTGGGTTATAGAAAGCTAGGCCACAGAGTCAGAGACTGCCCTCAGTCAGGTTATCAGAGTCATCTTCACTCCTCAACTCAGTTTGGTCTCCCAAATTAGTAGGGTGCCACCACCAGTGCTGCTAGCGCACAACGCCCAAATATACTATATACCAAGATCAGGAAAATTCTCCTGATGTAGTTACTGGTACGTTATAAATCTTTCATGTGCATGTTTGCACTTTGCTAGATCCAGAAGTTTCTTTGTTTTTTGTTACTCCCTATATAGTAGTTGATTTCAAAATCAGTCTAGAAATTCTAGTAGAGCCCTTCCCAGTCTCTACCCCAGTGGGAAAAACCATCATAGCCCGACGAGTATACAGGAACTGCCTGGTTATGATATTTCAGAAATTTACTTTAGTAAACTTAGTCAAATTAGAGATCAATGATTTTGATGTCACTCTCATCATGGATTGGATTTATTCCTGCTATGCCACAATCAACTGTAGAAATAGAATAGTCAAGTTTCAGTTTCCAACTGAACCCGTCCTTGAGTGGAAAGGTAGTGTATCTGCTTTCAAATGTCAGCTTGTTTCGTACCTTTGGGCAAGGAAAATGATATCTAAAGGAAGTTTCTATCATCTCATTCGAGTTAAGGACACTAATTTTGAAACTCCTAGCCTTGAATCAGTCCCAGTAGTGAATGAATATTCAAATATCTTTCCCGAAGATCTTCCAGGAATTCCTCCTGAAAGGGAAATAGACTTTGCCATTGATCTTCTTCTAGATACTCAGCCTATCTCTATTCTTCCATACAGAATGGCACCAGTAGAAATCACAGATTGAAAGAATAGTTAAAGGATCTATTAGATAAGTTATTCATCAGACCCAACATTTCCCCATAGAGTGCACCAATTTTATTCGTACGCAAGAAAGACGATTCTCTAAGAATGTATATAGACTACCGCCAACTCAATAAAGTCACGGTCAAGAAAAAGTATCATCTTCCCATAATCGATGACTTATTGGAACAACTTCAGGGTACCAGATATTTCTCTAGGATAGATTTTAGATCTGGCTATCATCAGCTCAGAGTTAGGGAATGCGACATTCCAAAAATAGTTTTTTGAACTCGCTATGGTCACTTCAAATTTCTAGTCATGTCATTTGGTTTTACCAATGCCCCAGAAGCTCTCATAGACTTGATAACATGTGTGTTCAAGCCGTACTTGGATATGTCCATCATAGTCTTCATAGATGATATTCTGGTCTATTCCCATATTAAGTGTGATCATGCAGACCATCTCAGGATGGTACTTCAAACTCTCAGAGATCATCATCTATTCGCCGAATTCAGTAAGTGTGAATTTTGCCTAAGGTTAGTAGCATTCCTTGGTCACATTATTTTTGGCGATGGCATTAGAGTTGATCCTCAAAAGATCTAGGCAGTAAGAAACTAGCCAAGACTTGTCTCTCCATCAAATATTAGGAGTTTCTTGGGTTTGGATGGCTATTACAGACAGTTTGTTGTAGGATTTTGATCTATTGCATTCACTATGTCCAGATTGACTTAGAAGAAAGTCAAGTTTCAGTGGTCAGACCCTTGCGAGAAGAGTTTTCAGGAGTTGAAAACTCGATTTACCTCAGCCCTAGTTTTACCTCTTCAAGATGGTTCAGATGGGTTCATGGTGTATTGTGATGCATCCAGATAAGGTTTGGGTTGTGTCCTCATGCATCATGGTAAGTTCATAGCCTACGCCTCCAGATAGCTTAAACCCCATGAGAGGAATTATCCTACTCATGATCTTCAGTTAGCAGTCGTAGTCTTTTCCTTGAAGATTTGGAGGCATTATCTCTACGGAGTTCATGTAGATGTCTTCACAGATCACAAGAGTCTTCAGTATGTCTTTTCTTAAAAAATCTCAATCTTTATCAGAGAAGGTGGTTAGAGCTCTTGAAAGACTATGACATGAGTGTTCTCTATCATCCGAGCAAGGCCAACATAGTGGTCGACGCTTTCAGTAGACTATCCATGGGTAGTGTTTCTCATGTAGAGGATAGTATGAAGAAGTTAGATCAAGAATTCCATCAGCTTTCTAGACTAGGCATTCACTTAGTCGATTCTTCAGAGGGTGGGTGTATGTATTCAGAGTAGTTCAGAATCATCTCTAGTTTCTAAGGTAAAAGAAAAGCAAGATAAAGATCTCAGCCTTATCAAGTTGAAAGAGTCAGTTCAGGAGCAGAAAGGAGAGGTTTTCTCCCAAAGGGGAGATGGTGTTTTGCATTGTCAGGGTCATCTCTGTGTTCCAAGTGTAGACGACTTAAGGCAGTGAATTCTTGCAGAAGCGCATGGTGTGCGCTACTCTATTCATCCAGGGGCCATAAAGATTTACCACTACTTGTGGGAAATTTATTGGTGGAGTGGGATGAAGAGAGACATTTCAGAGTTTGTGGCTAAGTGCTCTACATATCAACAAGTTAAGATAGAGCATCAAAAGCCTAGTGGGTCCATCGACTTCGTGATGGGTTTGCCTCGAACTCGTCATCAGCATGATTCAGTCTAGGTTATTGTATACAATCAGCTCATTTTTTTCCATTTCATACCTCTTATTCAGCCGAGGATTACACCAAACTCTATATCAAGGAGTTCGTCAAATTGCACAGAGTTCCATTAACTATTATCTCAGATAGAGGTACCCAGTTCTCCTCTTATTTTTGGAAAGCATTCCAAAAGGGTCTTGGTACCTAAATTCACCTCAGTACAGCCTTTCATCCTCAGACAGACGGTCAACTAGAAAGGAGCATTCAGACGTTAGAAGATATGCTAAGGGTGTGTGCAATTGATTTCAAAGGAAGTTGGGATGACCACTTACCTTTGATTGAGTTGCATACAACAACTGTTATTATTCCAGTATTTGGATGGCTCCATTCGAACCTCTCTATGGTAGGATATGTAAATTTCCAATTGTTTGGGTCGAAGTTAGTAAGGCCTCAGTCATAGGTCCTGACTTAGTATTCGACGCCTTAGAAAAAGTCCAGTTAATCAGAGAAAGACTTTGGGCTACTCAGAGCCGACAGAAGTCTTATACAGATCTTTGTAGAAAATATCTCGATTTTGAGGTTGGTGATCATGTCTATCTAAAGATCTCTCCCATGAAGAAAGTGAAGAGATTCGGCAAGAAGGGAAAGCTTAGTCCCCGATATATCGGTCCCTTCAAGATTCTTAGTCGTTTCGGCAAGGTAGCTTATGAGCTCGAATTACCTTCAGATCTAGCCTCAGTTCATTCAGTCTTCCATGTCTCTTTTCTCAAGAATTGTATAGGTAACCCACCAGTCGTAGGCCCTATTTAGAGCATTAATATTTACAAAAGTCTCTCTTATGAAGAGATTCCAGACAAAATCTTAGACTATCAGACTCGTAGATTGAGAAATAAAGAAGTCCCTCTTGTTAAAGTTCTTTGGTGAAATGAGTCCGTCGAGGGAGCTACTTGGTAAGAAGAAGCAGATATGCATAACAAGTATCCTCACCTCTTCTCTACCAACTCAGATCAAGCTCAAGGTAACAGTTCTCCTTAAGCTTATGCAGTTTCATGATTAGTGTTCATCACAAACTTGGTATTCAGTTTCATATTCATGTTCCCAGTATAAACTTGGTATCAAGTACCATTGCATATTCAGTCATTCATTCATGTATCAGCTCAGTTATATAATTATGCATCAAAAATGCATTCTTATTGTGAGAAACTTAGTTCCTCGGAACATTCAGTCATGCATTCATGAATCATTTATACATGCATCAGATATGCATATTTAGTATGTTATGTTCAGCTTGTCAGTCATGAGATAATGTTCCAGTTATTCATGTTCAGTTCATGTTTAGCTTATTGTTTCCCCTCTCAGTTAGTCTCATTCGAGGACGAATGTTCTCAAAGGGGAGATATTATAATACCCCAAAGATTTCAAGCAAATTTCATTCCAAAAATGCCTAGTATTAGCTTCTAAAGTGAAGGATAATTATTCAATGAGGAATAATTAAGATTCACCTTTTGTTATGTGGAAAATTCAATAAGCTTTCCATCGATATATGATTTAATTAAATCTGATAACCGGGTAAGAAGTTATCACTATTTTAAGTTCCCATCGTAAAATAGCACCATATTAGTCAGTGGCGTGCCGCGACACAAGAGGAAATGGAATTTGGAAATTTCCAGTAGGTGTCTGCAATTATGGTGTGTCGCGCCTGCACTCAAATTTAGAATTGTCCTTTTTCCATTATCTCAGCGCGATTTCCCCCGCGTCGCGCCAAAGTTCTAGGTCACGAAGGAAGAGGCAACGCGATGGCTCTGCATTGCGCCATCCCTCAATTTCCCAATTGTTAATTTCCAGCGACACGGTGCAATAATGCTATATCGTTCCAAGGGCCCAGTTTGAGAAAATTTTACTGAAATTAAATGACGCATCTGGGGTTAAAAGGGTCAATTTCCTACCGTTATTTAAACTCAATAACACATGATTTAGCTATTCTTCACCCAAAAGATACTATTTTCTCTCAAGTTTCTCTTAAGAACAAGCTAGGGTTTCTATTGGAGATTCAAATTCAAGAAGGTTTCACCATCAATCTTCACAGAATCACAAACTAAGGTATGCATAGTGTTCATTCATGGACTCTTTTCATCCATGAAGCCCAAGAATCCCCTTTCTAAATTTAAGTTGTGGATTTTCTTATGAATTTCATGATTGGGCTTCTTTTGTTCATGTTGATAATGAGTAATTGAATTGTATTCCACGAATGAGTGTTAAATTCCATATGGGTTGATTTGTATCGGTATAGATTCATGAAACCCTAGGACTAAACCCTTGAATGATTAAATTGGAATTGAATCACGATAGTTAATTGTTGTATGATGTTTTTTACATATTCTATGCCTACTATGTGTTTGGTTGGATGATAAATGAAGGGAAAGTGTCTAATTAGCATGATATCATGAAATCCCCATGTACGTACAAGCTTATTCCTATTACCTGTTTGATGAAATACTTCAGTAAATTTATTATGATGATTATTATGTATTTAAGTAAGTCATGCTTTGCCAGTTTTCTTCAATCGAGTCCTGGGGATACTTGTACCCGAAACTTTATTTGTGTACCTAGATCCATTTCATGTTTTCATGATACTCTTAATCAAGCTATGAATCCTTAGACTTCAGATAATCTTATGACTCAGGAAAAATCTCCATCATCTCATGACTCAGTCAGTTGTCAAATATAAGTAGTATTTTATCAGTCAACAGAACTTAGTAACTCATCTTTTGTTTAGTTCAGTAAATTATGTTCAGTGTCCATTTAGATGGGAGTAGGAATTAGCACCGAGTGAACCGAAGGATAGGGACACACACTCTCAGATGAGGGTGTGATCCTTAGAAGTCATCCTTGCATTCCAGAACTATATAGCCAGCATAGGTTGAGACATCAACACTATCTGATGAGGTTTGATGAGGTGGATAAGCATTGTCAGATAAGGGCCCCACAATTCTCTTTTAGGGACACTATCAGATAAGGGTCACCCACAGCTTGTCTTTACCAGTGGCGCGGTATTGATACCCTTCTAATTGGTGTTACAGATTGGACCCCAACTCAATCATAATGGCATATCAGGGGATGTCGGTTAAATACTACCTCCCACAGTTTTAGTACCAGTCTCAGTAAGAGAACTCAAATAGTTCTTTAGATTCAAAACTGTCAGATACAGTCGACTTAGATGCAGTAAGGAACTCAGATAGTTCCATTAGATTCAGGACTGTAAGATACAGACACCAATGTTATTAGTTAGATTCAGATACATCTATTTATACTATCAGTTATTAGTATGTCATGTCATCAGTATTCATATTCAGTGATCACGATATCATAGTGTCAATTATAGTTACGTATTTATGTATGCATTCTCGCATTTATGTTAGACAGTAAGCTAACATTATTCATACATGTTAACCCTTGAATTAGCCTACCTCACATGTATACTCATTATATTCCATTGTACTAACGTATTTGTACTGTGGTACTTTTTTTATGTTACACCATAGGTTCAGAGACACGAGTTCCAGATGAGCAGTAGATTCCAGTCTCAGCAATCAGAATAGAAGTGAGTCCTCATCTTTCAAGGACATGATTATTTCTCCACTATTTCATTAATTAGTTATTAGTTGGAGTTAGTTGGGGACATATCCCATCAACTCTTTTTTCAGATTATTCAAATAGTAGAGACTTTCAGACTAGATGTAGACTATTATATTTTAGACTTCAGTGTTTACAGTTTTGTTTTAGGTATTGTATTACCCCACAGATATCATCTCATCCATGTTATGTTCATTATTTAACCTTATGGCCTTTCAGTGCATGTTTCTATATTATTCAGTATTTTATGCAGTATACAGTTACAGATATCAATCATGGGTTAGCTTGTGGTCCTTCGAGGTCATGAGTATCGTGTAGTGTTCTGGTTCAGCAAATTTGGGTGTTACAGGTGAGGACTGTTTTAAGGAAACAACCCTCAACTATGTTCATAATGGATGCTTCTAAGGTAGAAGGAACATCAATAGCAGGTGTAAGGAAGACATTTCTCACAAGTGAGTTTCAGTTAGTATTTGAATTTTTAAACAAGGTCCTTTTTCCTAGATTGAAGAAAAAAACCATTGCCTCTATTATTGATTTGTTTTTTATTGAGTGTTTGAGAAAATTTTAGATGATAAGTCTCCCTACTATTATGGTAGAGCACATGAATAAAGTGATTGTTCAGAATAAAGGAAGACGTGGGATCCCTTATGAGTATTTCTTGAACAAGGTTTTTGACTACTTTGGAGTGGTTGGGTCAAGAGGAATGCCTAGAAAAGTCAAAAAAAATTTCAATCTGACAACATTGGTGAAAAATGAATGCATAAAAGAAAAGGTGGGAATTGTTTCCCAAGTTTCAGAACTTTTGATTACTCAAGAGAATTTAAACAAATAAATAGAGGAGATGGGGATCTAGTTATCTGTAAAGGATACTGATATAATGTACTTGAATATACAGAATCAGAAATTAACCTCATAGGGACCTGGTGCCACTGAGGAACTAGCAAATGAAAAATAAAAAACTCCATTTCAAGACTGCATAACTCACTCAGGAGGTTCATGGACTGAATGTTGAAGTTAGAGACTTCAGAGAGTCCTGTTATCCATATGTCACTCTGTCATCTTTTTGTGTCAGTATCAAGTTTTTAGTCCTAGTGTGGCTTTTGATGGATCAGAATTTTATGATTATTTTAGTTGATGTAATGGTACTAATTTGTCTTAACAATCAATAAATCCTTTGCTTGTGTGTTTTATCTATCTCTTCTTTATTTTTAAAGCTGCCCCTCATGTTAGTGTTGCCCCATTGGCCATGAGTTAACTATTTTATGCTTACTTTTTCTTTGGTTTACTATTATTAATTTTCAATGATGCCAAAAAGGGGAATACTTATTACAAGTGGTAAGGAAAAGGTAGGTACTAGGTACTGAGTAGCAGATAATATGTGTTGATATGTATATGTACTGAATAAACTGGATGAAAAATTGATGGCATATTTGTAGGTGAAGAATGATCAAATGAGAAGAATGAACATTAATGAGTGTAGGTATATTGACAGGGGAAATATCGACACATAGTGAATAAATCAATTTTTTATGTCAATTTACAACAAGGGACCAATTTACAACAAGGGACCAGGACCCTATGTTGCATAATATATCGACAAGGAGAAGAAAATGCATAATGATAGAGGAAACATTCACTGATAGCAGTGGTAATCACTCTAACTAAATAAAGTGAATTAATTTTATACTCTAAAGTTTTGTGGTCATTTTGTGGGATTTGTTATCTTCATAAAAGGGGGAAAATTACTATATCTTGTTTTGATGGTGAGCATCTAACAACAAGGGACCAGGTCCCTAGGTCATCATGGAAGAATACAGCTATCACAAGGTCTGTGTAGTTTCATCTTCTAGTGTAACAAACTGCGCAGGTGAGATATGTACCTTTCAAAGAAACTTATCCCAATCAGAATTATACCCTAATCATTATTCCACTATAAAAGGAAAAGAATGTTACTCAAATTGGTGAGTTTTCATAATCCTTATTATCCAAAGACTGAAAGAGGCTAAAACTCAATCTAGCTTCATTGCTCAAGTGTTGCTCAAGTTCTTGATTTCTATATGTACTAAAAAGAGTGAGTGTTCTTGAGTTGATTCCTAATTTGTAATTAAATTACTCAAGTTATAAGAGTAATGTCTTTTGTTTTGTTTCTTGAGAGTTCTTAGCTAGAGTTACCTAAGTTTGGTATTAGTTAGAGTTAATCAATATCGAGGTGTGTTCTTGGTAGAGTTGTCAAGATAGGCTTATAGTAGAGTTATTACAAGTAGGTGAAGCCTAGAGTTAGGTTCACTAGATTATATAATCAAGCGTTTGATTATAGTGAAGTGTTGCTTGCTTGTGAGGGCAAGCCGTAGTTTTCCTCCCTTGAGCAAGGAGGTTTCCACGTTAAAATCTTTGTGTTCTTTAGTTTTTTGTAAGGTTTTAGTTTTCCTGTGTGTTTGATTTCCTGTGACTGAGTCTAAGGGACCTGGTCCCTCATTGTGTAGTGCAACCCTCTGAGTTTCATCAATAAATAAATTCTTAGATATTCTACTCAAGCACTTTTACTAAGTCCAATGAAACTAAAGAAACCTTCACTGGTGTTAGCAACTAAGGACAACTTACTCTAAGTATGAGAAACTAGAGACATCTACCCAATATTGAGTATTCTAAGGCATTCTCATGCTAAACATGTGCAATGAAGTCTATTCCACCTAAGTCAAATGGAAACAACTCAAGCTTCTCAACCTCTAAGTTAATATAGCTTAATTGGTCCATCTAACTCAAGTCATGCATTTCATCAATCCAATACTTAAACCTATCCCAATCTACCAAGATATCAAAATTAAATCAAAACATAGCTCAATCTAACAAGGAGTAATCCTAGCCTACCTTTAATCAAAGAATGCTCAACAATCCGCTATATCTTTGTTTTTCCCATCAGAGAAACTTCTTCAAGGTGCCAAGCTATCAAAAACACAATTTAAACATCATAATAAAAACATTGATACCATATTGTACCATTGTGCTTTGGATTCAAACATAACACCAAAAACCCTAAGTGGGTCCCATATATGAAAAACACATTTCCGAGATCAACCCTATGTTCAAATACCATTAGGGAATCATAACCCTCAAGAATCAAGTAAAAACCAAGATTATTTAGGCTAAAATCAAGCCTTCAATAAATTTGGGGTTTTGGTCAAATAATCAAGAAATTTAATCTTGAAAGTAAAGGATTCATACCTTAAATCGGTTGTTAATCACAAAAATATATGTTAATCAAGCTTCTAACTCACCCCCAAAAATCAATTTGAAGTTACCAAGTCATTATAGGGTTTCTAGGGTTCAAAGAAAAGTGGGAAATAGCTAAATTAGACCTGGAGGCTTTTATAAACACTCCAGGTATAGAGGTACCATGATCGCACTAATATAGGCTGCAATCGCGAACATACAGGGCAGTCAAAACTTATTTTTAACCTCTCTGACTCATTTAGACTCTAATTTTCACAAACAAACTATGTAACCCCACTGAATTCAATATTCCAGATGCATTGGTTAAGTCGAGTTTTCCATTGGAGGTCGTTTATGCTATTTTTGAGTCCCATACCCATATCATACGATTTTCAACTTATCGACCAATGGGTTGAATTGAGCTCGGGTGCAGTGGTAGCCAAACCCAGGGACTACCTAGCCTAAAATTGAAATTTTGAAGTTGCTAGCATAGTCAGATTTTGCATTTGAGATTTTTTTTACTAAGTTTTTTGCTTGGTGACCATTTGGAACAAGCGAAGATTTCTAAATGAGGAATTAGTTCTAAAAATCAAACGAACTTCTCGGTAATCGAACTATCGGTTCCAACACATAATAATTTAATCAGGATAGCTATGGAAAAGCTCTAACAGCGAAAATAAGTGAGATTTTGGAAAATGCCTAGAAGGGTCATTACAACATCTATTATTAAGGAACTTCCATCCCTAAAAGTTAAAGATAAGCATGTACTTGAAGTCTCAAATAGGTGAGAATACTGGGCCTGAATCTCGGTCTTGATCTCCCAAGTGGCCTCCTCCACTAGGCAGTGTCCTTGATGAACCTTAGCAACTGGAATTTCTTTAGGTCACAATCGCCTTACATCACTAGACAAAGGAAGCACGGGTTTCTCAACAGGGTCAAACACTCATCCGACTGGACTGAGTGAGATGGATTAGGAATATACTTCTAAAATATGGAGACATGAAAAACCAGATGGACAGCAGCAATATCTGGATGTAAAGCTACCTCACAAACAGCGCAGAGAATCTCAAAGGGCCCAACATATCTTAAATTGAGCTTACACTTCCTCCAGAACCTCATCACACCCGTCATGAGCGAGACACGAAGAAATACATGATCACCAACTCCAAAGCTCAAGGTACAAAACCTATGGTCTATATAGGCCTTCTGCCTACTCTGAGCTACTCTCAGCCTATCCTGAATCACCCTGACTCAAACCAATAAAGTCTGAAGAAAATCTGCATCACCGAGGTCTATCCTCAAAAGTCTCAACCTATCCAATCAGAGAATGGCATCTCTTGCCATACAAAGCCTCAAATCAGTACTAGAAAACATGGTTGAACTCTGAAGCTGGTGAAACAACTCATCACTGCAGGGCATAGGATAATGGTTCTTTACTACCACCTTACAAAGCTACCTATAATCAATACATATATGCAAGGAGCCATACGGTAAGGTGCCATAGAAATAGGTCAAGTTCTAGGATTGAGGTAAAAAATAAACGCAATCTCACAGATAGGGGAAATACCAGGCAGATTAGTGTGGGACACATCTGAAATCTCACAAACAATAAGAATAGAATCGTGTAGCTGAGTCTCAATATTAGAATCATAAACATAAGAAAGATAAGAGTTGCAACCCCTAGAGATAAGTCTCCTAGAACAAACATAAGACATAACCATCACCGACTTATAGCTAACTGCTCTCTACTATACGACTAGGGTATACCGGGCATGGCCAAAGTAACGGTCTAGGAAAAATAATCCATGACTACATGATAGTGTGATAATGAGTCCATGCCCAAAATTACATCAAAATCCACCATAACCAGAATAATAGGTCAACATAAGTATCAACAACACCTGATCAAAATACATCAATCCACTACTAAAGAATCATCCATGAGAGAGGATACGTGTAATGGCACAGATAATAAATAAATAAAAAAACTTAAATCATGGTGTATAATAAGAAAATATATATACATATATAATAAGTAGATCTGATATGTATAAAGCAAAGGTCGACTGGTGGTACACCAAAATAATGCCTGTATTTAGAAAATCCAAAGTCTAAGCCTCGGGTCTATCAGGTACTGCATATAACTGACCACGCCCACCACTTGACTGGTAATCTAATTTACCTCCTATCTTGCCTATTTCAGAACCATCTCGAGCATCCTAGTAACCACCCCTACGACCAAGAGAAACACTTTTAACTAAGGGGTGAACTGATGTGCTATAGAAATATAGCACTTACGATGCTTAAAACTATAAGCATATGCATGTACTTAAGGCGATATATTTAGATTTGATGTGTTTTTGGATTGTTTTGCATTAAATTAGGTTTCGGAGTCTAAATTCAAGAAAAAAATAAAAAGTGATGTTTTGGCTACTTAAAATTAACCAATCATGGGTATTCGTGACACTTTTTGGATTGTACATGACCAAAGTTTGTGATGAAAGTTGAAGATTTGAAGCTTGGTTGCAAGTGTTGAAAGGCTATTCCCTTACATATGTATTCATGTAGACCACATGTAGCATATGTGGTCTGTATTAGACTAAGGTAAGTGCTGGAATCAAAGATCCTAAGATTTGATAGTTACTTTTAGATAGTTACTACAAATCCCCCTATTTTTACTTTTCCACACTACCTAGTGATTTTAATAAGTTTGAGATAGATTTCTGACCTATTCCCTATGGGATCGACCCCAACCTAGTTGGGTTACTATATTTCGACAAAGTCCATTTTATCGTACTAAGTATGGGTAGCTTGGGTGTTATCATGAATGGATATAATAAAGGTACCATTCTAGGTTGAACCAACCATCGCCCCACTACTAGGGAAATCCTGCAAATAGTGACCAAAGAAGTCCATAAGTAAATTTAGAATTCTGAGCAGAACCATAACTATTAAATTTTGCGTGACCCAGAATGATCACCATGTCTAGATAGACTAGAAAATGAATCCCTCAAAGGCTGACCATTTCCCTTACTAGGGCGATCACTAATAACAAATTGACCTCCATTAGTAATCTAAGGAGCTTCCAAAAAAGGTTGAGTCAGCTGACTCTGAGGTTGAAAGGATGAACATTGAGAATATCTACTCTGAGAATACATATAAATGAAAAATCCTCAACTTCTCTAACAAAGCAATGAACTATCCCATACTCCACAACTGTCATGGAGCCCTGCTCCAATTTTGGAAACTGGTCTCTTAATCAATCTCTAAGGTTGCAAGGCATATACTTATCCAATAACATCTTGGAGAACTGAGTCTAGGATAAAGGAAAAGATCCAGCTGGTGTAAAATCCATAAAATCTCTCCCCCAATGATGAGTAAGCAAGTCCAATTAAAATGTGGCATAATTATTTCCATGAGTCTCACAAGACCAAACCACGAAGCATATCCTCACACGCAGTCACGAACTCATGTGCATTCTGTACAATAGTTCTATAAAATCTTAGTAGAGCTAATCTCAGGAATTTTTCCAATATCCTATGCTCCTCAGAAGACATAACAGGATAATCTACCACTGGCTGGGAGACTGTCAGTGCAGAAGAAATCTCAACTCTGGGAGTCGCAGCTACTGGTTGTCCCCCTTCTCAGTACCACTTTGATTTGCATATTTTGCACCATCAAATGGCACACCACAAATAATACTCACCAACTGAACTAATGCATATCTAAGAACTATTAAAGAAATAAACCCTAGTGGATCCTGGGCATATCCCTGATCTACCGCTGGCTATGGCAGAAGAATCTCTAGGTTAGGTGCAGGAATAGTATCTGGGAAAGGCAGCCTAATCTGTCCTCTACTGGGGGTACGTCTTTAGGTTGTCCATATTCAATAACAGGAGTAAGATTCCCTAGGCTCAATCTCGAGATCCTCATTTTATCGAGCGGTAGCACGTGTCCTGGCCTTCTGCAGAAGAGTAAAGTCAAAAGAGTATTCTACAAACTAACTCTGACTCCTAGCACAATATAAGTGAAAGAAGTGGAGAACTCCTAATAATGTCCTATAGCCTCTCGAAGATAGTAAATGGCCGTCAATGTTTTGATCTGCATGACTTTACTAGACACTTGCTATTGTAACAACAATACTAGTGAAGCCTATGCTCAGATACCAATTTGTTATAACCTGATTTACGAGTCATGATGGCACCTACCAATTCCCACCAGTAGGTAAGAAAATACTATAACCCGAAGCTAACGCAATGAGTTAATTAGGTAAATAAAAGGCCCAACATAGGCTAAATCCAAGAATATCAATTGTAAAGATAAGGGTTATAGATAGAATAAAAAGCCAAATGAGATACCAATCCCAAAACCTGGTAGATTTGGTACAAGAGCAACTAATAGTATCAATACAATCCTAAATTTAGAATAGTTAATACATCTATCTCGAATGTTAAAGACTAAGATGGAAGGAAATCGGGTGACTCAAACTTCAAGAACTCATCCTATCTATGAAAATCAATCACTGCATGAACCACGATCAATGGAGATAGCTAATACTTGCTGCATAAAAATATACAGAAGTATAGTATAAGTACCAAAACAAAGGGTACTCATCAGGTATCATCGACCAACTGAGCTAAATTATGATATAAGAACGACAAAGTTCAAGATAATCATAACTAAGTCAAGGTACAGAATCGAACCTGGATCATCTCCTTCATCACTATATATAATCAATAAGTAATTTGTAATAATAGTATAACATAAGGCATTAACACATGTCAATATCAAGGTACATAACAAGTCTGAAATATCAGAATCACAACATGTCATAAGGCATGAACGCATGCCCGTATTTCCATATATAACAAGTATCAAATACCAAAATACTAATATAACATGAGACATCAACGCATGCCCACACCATTGTGCATAACAAATAAATGATTTAGAATCATAAAGAAACAAAACTTCAATCACAAGAAAACACAAATAAAAGGTTGGTGCCCATACACCAACTCATGCATAAAGTAAAAAACCCATCACAGCGTCCCATACCACCGGAGAGCACATCTAAGAAATAATAAAAGAATCAAACCGTGAATAGATAGATGGATAGATAGATAGATAGATAGATAGATAGATAGATAGATAGATAGATGGATGGATGGATGGATGGATAGATGGATGGATGGATGGATGGATGGATGGATGGATGGATGGATGGATGGATAGATAGATGGATAGATAGATGGATAGATAGATACTCAGTATCATCATATAACCTCTGATTTTTATCCATCCACTATTATCTACTAATAAGCTAATATCAAGTATCTTCTCAAGATTCACCACTTTACCCTATTGTTCAATAACCAATATTCATTTCTAGCCAACATAATCCCACTAGTCACAATCTAACAAAATACCACTAAACACCATTTATACACTTCTTCATCTCTTAACCAATATCTCTTATTAACTAGCATGATTTATACACAAATCCTTATTAAATAATTGATAAACATCATAACCTTAATCATCAATAGAAACTAATCAACACCATAACTAAACCCATTACCACTAACCATCATAATGAAATAATCGCCCCTATTAATAGCCATCAAAGCCAGTAGTCGTCTTTATCACTAAGGTTCACAAATCCACTAGTCACTATTAAATTTGAATTTATATGTTTTTCCAGTATATACTATATATACCCACCTATAACTATAATATATACATTTTAAATACGTTAAATAATAATTGTATAACATATATATGTTACGTATTACACAACAATATAATTTATACAAATATATATGTACAACAAAATATATATACTACTTTATAAAATATATACACATGTATACGTTAAATATATACTACTTTAGAGTCTATTGAAAATAGATACACATATATACGTATAATAATATATATATATATATATATATATATATATATATACTGCTTGAAATAATATACATACAACATATATAAACGACATATATACTACTCTAGAAAACATATACGCATGTATACGTTAAATATAAACTACTTTAGAGTCTATAGAAAATATATACAGATATATACATATAGTGTAATATATATATAATACTTTTGAAATAATATAAATACAATATATTCAGTATATATATACTACTTTAGAAAACATATACACATGTATACATATAATATAATATATATATATATATATATATATATATATACACACATATATACTACTTGAAATAATATACGTACAACATGTATACACCATATATATACTACTTTAGAAAACATATACACATGTATACGTTAAATATACTCTACTTTAGAGTTTATAGAAAATATATACGCATATATATATGTATAATAATATATAGATATATACTACTTTTGAAATAATATAAATACAACATATATACACTATATATACACTACTTTAGAAAACATATACACATGTATACATTAATATATTAATACTTGAAGTTTTGAACATATAGTTAAAAAAGATTATAATTTTAAATACAACACTTAAAAGATAAATTTATAGTGTTTTTATATGTCAATACTAGTTGTCTAAGTAATATTTACTAACATTATTTTTATTTTTTTATTATATATGTATATGTTTGTTATATTTATTGCTTAGTGTAAATTTGATAGTAATATATTAAAAGTATTTATACAAACTAGAAATTTAATTTAAATGAAAACAAATAAGTAAGGAGTAAATGAATGTTGTATTTTATAGATTGCAAAATGATCCAAAACTTATAATTTTACATGAATGAAAAATATACAAAATTTGCATCATTTTTCCAACTCATGCATGTTAATATTACCAGGAACTGAGATAGGAAAGTCAAAATCAATGAGGGCAAAGGCTAAACCATGCATTAAACTAGATTGTGTTGAGTTCTCTCTTGAAGTAATAATTTCTTCAAGATTTTATTCGTCTTTTGGCTCCTCCTCCATTCCTTGATTTCTCCATTCTGCTCTAATCCAATCACTAAGGTAAACTAGAACATTCATAGCATTGCTTCCCAATGAGTGTCGGTTGTCTCCAAGCTGTTGTCATTCCTAACAAAAAGTACTCTCCAATGCACCAGTTGACATTGAAAAATTTAATATATCTGTAGCTAATTTTGAAAGCACCGAATATTGTCTTTCATTATTCTTCCACCAATCTAGCGCGCAGATCCTTGCTATACGATTCTCTATCGGCTGTCAAAGAAAATACTTAAGTTCTTCCCGAGAAGTTGTTATGTGTGTTGAAGGTTGCACCATGTCCCAAATATTTAAATCAAAAAAGTAATCAGGATAACTACTATGTGTCTTCCCTTTAAAAGATGATGGCTCCTTGGGAGCTTAAGGAGCAACAGTAGGAGTGATATTTATCAGTACGGCTTCATCAAATAAATTGTCATAATGGTTATATAATGTTTCTATGTTACTGTTTACATCACTCATAGTTGTAAATAAATAAGGTTCTCCAGGCTATATCTCTAAAGCATTATAAATAATAGAACTAAATTTGTCCATAGTATAATATTTCATACATGGATTTATTATAGCACTAATCAAATAAATTGGGGGAAGCGGATAAAAATCTTTTTTAAATTTAGCAACCATAGTAGTAATAGCTTCTTTGTAACCTTCTTTATTCTAATATTCATTAAGCAAACAAGAAATATTGGTTAAATAAGCTAAAATATTACAAACAGTGTGATATAAGAACTAGAGAATTCTACCGTAGATATATATAAAAAAATTTAAAAAATTTAACAAGATCATCAATTATAGCCCAATCAGAATCACGTAGTATACACTCAGGAAAAGAACCAGAAAATTGATTAAAAGTCATTGTAATAGGAACTTTATAAGCAAGACAAGTTTTTAAATAAGTATAAGTAGCATTCCATCTAGTATCACATTCTTCAGGCATAAATATCTGTCTAAGTCCATTTTTTTCACATTTGGTTTTAAATTCTCACTCTAGCTTTTCGATTATTTCCTTGAATAAAGCCAACAGCAAGTTGGACCTTTTTAATATAAAGCTCAAAAAATTCAAGACCATCTCTGATGATTAAATTATATATATGATAAGCACACTTAACATGAAATATTTTGGGTAACGGCGGAGAAAGTTCAACTTTGAACAAGTCAACAGCAGCCTTGTTGTTAGATGCATCATCAAAATCTATACATAAAACTTTTCTTTCAATACCATAATATTTTGCAACTTTAGAAATAGATTAAGAAATAAATCTTCTAGTGTGTCTACGATCTTCATCATACAAAAATGCCAGAATACGTTTTTGCATAACAAAATTAGTATCTATCCAGTGACAAGTAATTATTAAATAATCATTTTTGTTAACAGCATGACCAAGATCAGAAGTTAGAGTAGTTGTACATGGAATATTTTTAATAATGCAGATAAATAATAAATATATTGTGCATGAAGTCTAAGAATATTAGCCTGACAAGTTCTTTTAGGAATACCGATAAACATAGGATTATAAATTGCTTGAATATAATGAATAAAAGCATCTGAAGAAGGAAAGTGAAAGTCAAACAACCTACAGCTATCATTTTTGTTATTTCTTCCCGGTCCTTTATTTTATTATAATTCTTAACTAATGACCATTTTTTGGGTTCAATCTAGTTTGTGCTGGCCCGCCAATAGCCTCACCATCTTGTGGAATAGTTAACTCTCTTATGTGTCTATCTCTTAAATTTCTCATCAACGAACCCATACCCACTTTATTGCCTCTTATTTTATGCTCATATACAATTTCAAAAATATTGCATTGTACCTTAGTTTCTTCTTCTATTTCCAAAGAAAAAATTCCCGTGTAATACTAGTTTTTCTACTAGATCTTACAGGGGAATGACGTGGAGGAAGATTAACCGATTCGGATCTAACATTAGCATTTTTGACTTCGATTGTCTCACCAATATTTTCATCATGTTTATCTAAATTAACCGCATCTACTTCATTCTCTTCTTCTATACCATTATTTTCCTAAGCTTCTAATAATTTATATCGTGAGAACCTACACCTATTTCTTCCTCGAAAGGTTGACTAACTGGTACCGGAGGCACACAGGTATATAAAGTCTTGAACTACCTCTACCGAAACCACCACCAATTCATTTTTTAATACCACTACCACTTTCGGGAGAAAAATTTTTTAACACTTTTACCGAGCTTTCTTAATTTATCCATATTATAAATTAACTAAAAATATTCAAAATATACAAAAATAATAAAAATAAATATTCAATAATCAATACATTAATTAAAAATTAAAAGTAAGAGATGCAACAAAAATACCAAATTTTGGAAGTATCCAAAAGTTGTGACGTTAGAATTCTTCCACTTGTATTTGTAATCATAAAATTAAAAATAAAATTGAGCATTTTAGGAGATAATTAGAATATTTGAGAGATATTGAGAGAATAAGAGATTGAGAATGTTCTAAAAATGATTTTAAAATATAGGGTATTTATTGGAACATTTTTCAATTAAAAAAAACTTCTAATAAAAATGCCAAAAAGTGGCAATTGGCCGTTGTGGACTCCAAACGGCTATAATGCCATTGGGCCTCAATGGTCCAATTGGCCACCAATGGCCAAATCCTATATTTTAAAAAAGAAATTATGCTACTAGGCTGGGTCGGATAACCGTTGGGCCTAGTCCAATTTTGGAACTAGGTTGATCCATCGAGCCTGTTAATGTAGGCAACCCAACCCAAGATCAGCAGCCCAATAAACCGGAGGCCTACTGGGCTGGGTTGAACCAGGACTGGCTACCTGCATAGGGTGGTATAAACGGGCCAGCCCGGCCCACTTGATAGGTTTAACATATAGGCACATCAATAATCAAATCCTCTGGCCTTGCCAAGTATCATTATATTATTATTATATCCTTCGAACTCAAATCTGGTATCAATTGCATAATTATATTCTTCGGACTCAAACTCGATATCAATATTATAATCATATCCTTCAAACTCAAATTAATTTTCAATATCATAAATAGATTCGCTGGACTCGAACCGGGTATCAATATCATAATCATATCCTTTGGACTCAAACTGGGTATCAATATCATAATCATATCCTCCAAACTTAAATCGTGTATCAATATCATAAATCATTCCTCTAGACTCAAACCTGGTATCAATATCACAATCATATCCTCCGAACTAGAAACCGGGTATGAATATCATAATCATCGTGTCTTCCGGCCTTGTCGGGCATCAATATATCAATATAGTATCATTCACTCGCATCGGGTATCATCATTTAATCATCATACCTCTGACCTTGTCGAGTATCATTATCACATCAATATATCAATAATAAATAACAAACCCCACAAGGGCTAAATTAAATGATGGTAAGTAAATGACAAGCCCCACGAGGGCTAAAGTAAAGTGCAAGCCCCACAAGGACTAAAGTATATGATAAGTAAGTAAATGACAAGCGTGCTAAAGTAAATGAAAAGTAAGGAGAAGGAAACTTTTATATATCATCATTAATCCCTGAGGATAATTTATCCATAAATATGCGAAGATATATAGCATGAACATTACATAGCATTAACGAGTTCAACATGGTTAGTAGAGTAGCTTCTCATCTGGTCAATAAATATACCTTTTACAACCCTTAGAATCATGACGCATAGTATTAGCAACAAGAAGGCTTTTTAGCATAATCACTAGTTTGGCTACAAGACAAAAGCATAACATGAGTCCAAACATAATCGATATGGCATTCTTATATATAGTCAATAAAAGTGACTTTTAGCACCATTTATATCATCATTTATAATATCGATAATGAGAAAGATTTCCTATATGATGTATGAATGTAATTATTAAGCATGATCATAACTTGGGAAATAGTATAGTTAACAGCCCAAACACTAGCCTGACTAATGGCTTAATCAAACGTATGATAAATGACTCATCTTTTCATAATCCATAATCTAGTCATTTAGACCTTGGGCATAACCATAAGTGATATCATGGACAATGGTCCATTAGTAGTGTATTTGTTGGCCTACTATAGGCCTAAAGATAATTTATCAATAGCATGAGCAATAATTAAAGCATGAATAATCCATGACTTTTTTGTAGATTGGTCAAACACCAGTTATGTCTTAGGCCATATTATAATCAAGGGCTCATTAATAGCATATTTATTAGCCCAAACAATAGATAATCGCAAATCATAATTAATAGCTTGACATAAGATTTAGCCAATAAGGGCATAATCACTTGGGCATTATTTTCAATGCCATTCCACATAACTAACAAGTACCAAGAATCATAATTATTTCCTCAAAAGGGAACTCTCAAATCAATTACTAAACATAAGGGTTCAAGGGAACTAATCATAAATCTTGCCTTAAGGTGGGTCAACAAGCCCGCATCAAAATCCCCGAATTGCATTCTAAGTAAACTTTTACCCTGGACTAGGCTATGGTATCTAAATCAACTTTTAGATGTACAGCAAGCCAACATTAGCCCTAAGATAGATATTCTATGCAAGCACCTTTACTAAGTCTAATGGAACTAAAGCAACCTTTACCAGTGTTAGCAACTAAAGCCAACTTACTCTAAGTATAAGCAAGGAGAGAAGTTTACCTAATATTGAGTATTCTAAGCCATTCTCATGCTAAACATGTGTAATGAATTCTATTCTACCTAAGTCAAAGGAAAATAAGTCAAGCTTTTCAACCTCTAAGATTCATATAACTTAATTGGGTCAACTAACGCATGTCTTGAGTTTCATCAATCCAATACTTAAAACCCATCCCAATCTAGCAAAATATAACAATTCTATCAAAACATAGCTCAATCTAACAATGAGTAAGCTTAGCCTACCTCCAATCCAAAGAATTATCAACAATCTATTTATAAGAAGATTCTTCAAGGTGTAAAGCTATTAAAGACTCGATCCACACATCATAACGATAACATCGATACTTATATTACACAATTATGCTTTGGGTCCAAACACAACATCAAAAACCCTAAGTGGGTCCCATCAATAGAAAACACATTTATGAGACAACCCAATGTTCAAATACTATTAGGGAATCATAACCCTCTCAAATCAAGTGGAAATCAAGCTTATTTTGGATAAAATCAAGCCTTCAATCAATTTGGGATTTTGGTCAAAAAATCAAAAAATTAAAGATTAAAAGTAAAGGATTCATACCTTAAATCCACTGTTAATCACGAAAATATATGTTAATCAAACTTCTAACTCACTCCAAAGAATTAATTTGAAGTTACCAAGTCATTCTGGGGCTTTTAGGGTTCAAAGAAAAGTGTAAAATGGGCAAAATTTGACAAAGGGGGGATTTTATAATCTCTCTAGATACAGAGGTACGGCGATCGCGCTTATGTGGGTCGTGATCATGCTCATACGGGATCAACAAGGTCAAAACTTATTTTTGACCTCTCAGACTCATTTGAACTCCTATTTTCTCAAATGAACTATATAAACCCACTAAATTCAATGTTCTAGACACATTGGTGAAGTTTGAGTGGGTTTATGGTTAAGGGCTTTAACGAAGGCATGAGCTAATACCTTATTGGACAGTTGATTATGTGGACAGTCTTGGAGAAGAGACTTGAATCTCTCCTAAGAGTGATACATATTCTCTTCTGATTTCTGCTTAAAGCTCAAAATCTCACTACATAATTTAAAATTGTTTCTAGATAGAAAGAAATAGATGAGGAACTTCCGATCAAAGTCATCCCATATTGTGATTTAACTTGTCAGCTCTATGTTGAACAACTTTTTTGCTTCCCCTAAAAATGAGAAAGGAAAGAGTGTCAGTCTTACATAATTAGTGGACACTCCAGTTGGAGTGAATGTATCACTAATTTCTATGAAATTTTTCAAGTGAAATTGCATATATTTATGTGAAATCCCATTGTACTGGACACTTCTATGGAAAAGTTGCACCATGTTTTGTTTTAGTTCAAATCAACCTCCAGTAGTCGGTCTGCGGATAGCAGAGGTCACAGGACTATCTTGTGGGCTATTGTCACCTTATCTATGTGAGCAGGAATATCTTGTTCCTCATGAATTTAGAGGATATAATAGAGAAATACTGCTTCTCTCCTTTATTTGTGAAAGCATTACTGAGGCTCGAGGTCTGGTTCAACTAACTCCTTATCCATTCCCAGCTTAATATCCTGTTAAACCTGTTCCTGTAAATTAAGAAGCTAAGATCATGTGAATAGAAACAACGAAATCAAAAAGTAAAAGTAAAACTATAGTAGTTTCCAAATTACAAGTCCCCGACAACGGCAACAAAAACTTGTTGCGCCCAAATGCCCACGCAAGTATTTATGGTCCACCCAAGTAATATTATGGCCACTTAAAAATCCAAGTTTCAATCCCATAGGGACTAGTGTTAAGCAACTATCTAACTCTAATTCAGCTATTAAGATTAAATCAGGGCAATCATACCACAAAGTGTTTGAAAATCATAACTAAAAGTAAATTAAACAGTGGAGTAAATTAAAGTTCTTGGGCAATCAGTGGGGAGAAGTCCAGGGTTAAGGCACCGAGAAAAATCATACTATGCTATAGAACTTCATTAGTAGGGTTAATTATCTTAGTTATTTGTTCACGGCATTGATGTTATGACTATGGTCTTTAGAACCCCTAATCACCTATCTAACTTAGCCCCAGAACTACATCATTGAGCGGGGAATATAAGTACTAAGTTAAATACATTCATATTTCATCTCATATTTTAACCAAATAGGGAACTTAGGTATATTCCTATCCTAAATGTAAATCATAACTTCAATCAATTGAAAGATTACGATCCTATTCTATTCATCCAATGTTCTACCCTATCATTAAACTTTCCGAGTTCATAATAGAGTTAAACATTTATTATAGGGGTTTTGAATCCTTAAAATAGTGATAAAAAGGATAATAAAACAACCAAAAATGATAAACATCCAAAACCACATCAATTCATAATAATAATACTCATGTTCTTGGCCTTAACCCCGCAAAAGAACGTTTAGCTGATCATGGACATAACCATAATCACAATGTGTTAATACATGTTAAAATCCATATAAAAATAAAAATATTGGAATAAAAACCCTATTTAAAGCATTCTCCATACTCCCTTTAGGTCTTGAGGTCGTCCAATGTGTTTACACAAGTGTTTAATTGTTTTATTTATATTTGGAACACAACTTCCAAATTGAGGTAGCCTCCGTGCCACGTCCCTATTGCATGCTTAGGGTATGTGGCACACCAATATCAAGTTGGACTACTGGAATTTGATATTCCACACATGCTATCTAGGAAGTGTTTCACACCAAGGACTTCAAAATAAAACTTGGCACATTGTTTGTCTTATGCTTTTGTACTTCTAATCCTAGCTTTGTGGTGTTTTCTCCACTTGATTTCAATCTTTAAAAACAAATATATATTATCGTGATACAATAAAAAAGCTTCCTATAACATCAAACACCACTCATTAGATCTCAAAACAACATGCAATGCAAGACGATGAACTAGTAAAGAGCATAGCTCAAGCTAACAGTGCTAGTTTTATCCTTTGATTCTTAACTTAGTGTTTTGACTCTAAACATACAATGAACACACCTTAAACACTATAAATACATAAATTCACACATATATTCTCATTTATACAATAATTAACTCATTAAAAACAAGATAAATCCTCAAAACCAGACTAATTAAGCCCAAATAACAACACTGAGGTGCATAAATCCACCTCAGATCAACGGCATCACTTGCCAAATAGTTTGCAAAGTGTACAAACCAAGGGATTAAGTATTGTGATGCAGCTAAGACTTTCTTATCTAAAAAAGTATCATCAATTTCAAGCTCATCCCCATAGTTTTTGCATTGCTTCCTCCGTAAGGCGAGACAAATGGTCAACTACATAATTTTTAGTGTCTTTTATATCCTTGACCTCAAAATAAAATTCCTGTAATATAAGTACCCTATAATTAACCTCGTCTTCGCATATTTCTTCGCCATAAGTTATACGAGAGCCACATGGTTAGTGTTCATAATAACTTTGCTTCCAATAAAGTATGACTAGAATTTTTTAAAGTCAAACACTACTGCAAGCATCCATTGTTCAGTCACCGTATAATTTTTATGTGTAGGACTTAGTGCTTTTCTAGCACAGAAAATGGTATGGAGTATGTTTTCTCGCCTTTCCCCTAGGACTACTCCTAGTGCCACACACAAGTATTACACATCATTTCAAACGGCAAGGTCCAATTAGGGGGACACAATATTGGGAGAGAAAATCAACATCTCCTTTAGACACTTAAAGGCTTTTAGACAGATTGCATCATATACAAACTTCACATACTTCTCCAATAATTTACATAATGGATTACCAATTTTGGAGAAATACTTTAAAAATCACCTGTAGAAGCTTGCATGGCCTAAAAAACTATGAATGCCCTCCATTGATATTGGTGGAGAAAAAGTTTCAATCATCTCAATCTTATCTTTGTCAACTTCTAGACCCTTCTTTGAAATCTTATGCATGATCACTATTGCTTCCTTTACCATAAAATTAAGCTTTTCCAAATTAATGACAAAATTTGACCCTCCACGCAGTTGTAAGGCATTTGATAAATAAGCTAAGAAATCATCAATGAGTAACCCACTAGTAAAAATCAACCATAAAAACATCTATGGTATCTTCCATCATGTCAAAAAAATGATCATACAATGCTAAAAATTTATGGGAGCATTGCATAGACTGGAGGGCATCCTTATAAATACAAATGTCCCATATGGATGGTGAAAGTGGTCTTCTGTTGGTCCTTGGGAGCAATAGAAATCCTATAGTACCCTGAATGACAATTAAGAAAATATACCATCCTTTGTCGGCAAGTCGATCTAACTTCTATCCATAAATAGCATAGGAAAATTATCATTTTGGGTCTATGAATTCAGCTTCGTGTAGTCCATGCATACTCTCCTTTCGGTGACTAGTTTCTAATTTGCTATAAAAAAGCACTTTCAACTCTTAAGATAAGAAAAATATGAAAGTTTTTGAGGTTATTTTGTTAGATATTATGCGTTTAGGATATGTTTTGTAGGAAATTATGTTTTTGATGCTAAGTTCATGAAAAAGGTGAAAAAAGTATTTTTGGATACTTTTTAGAGCAATTATGGATGCTCGACATACTTTTCAACTTGTTCATGATCAAAGTATGTTCGAGAATTGAAGAAGATCTTAAGACTCCTGGCACTAAGTCAACATGTGGACTGCAAGTAGGCAAAACAAATGTCAGAAGTACAAAATCCTGAGAGCTGACTTGCAGTATTTCTTTCATTAGATACCCACTCCCTGTACCTGCACTCACCTTGATGACTGCAGGTACTACCTGTGCTCAGGGTCAGGGCGCAAGTGTAGACCGCAAGTGCTACCTACTTCCAAGGTCAGAGAGCTGGTACTGACCATATTAGACGCCGACCTTATTTTTTCCTATTTCTTTTGGGATTTGGTTTTACGGTTTCCTAATATACTATAAATACCCTTTATGTATTCTTTTAGTATGTTTAACACAATTTTGATATTCACAAATATATTTTTATTCTAAGATCCGATTTTGACCTTGTGATTCTCTTGTATTTACTTTGGTTGATTAATCTATTTACTATTGTGGGTTTTCTACTTTTTATTTTTTTATTTCATCTATGCCTTCGATAATGAATGTTGTTGATTTCTTTGCAAGCATGAGTGTCTAAAAAACCCTAGCTTAGGCTGTGAAAACCCTGGCAGATTGACAAAGTAGGGGAAGTGCTATTGTTGTTCTAAATTGATACCCATGTATGTATTACTCTATCTTCAATATAATAGTTTTCTTAACGGGTGGAAAACATTAGGATCCCACCTAGATTATTACTACTTACTCCAAAAGAGGAGTAGTGACTAGCAAAAGATAAAGACAATAGTAATTTTGAGTTTAACTGTTGATCCACGTTTCTAGGGTTTGTCTTAGTAAGATGGGTAGATTTTATCTAATAACTAGAGACTCAAAAGGTAATAGTTAACTGGGATCTAGATAAGGGTTAGGAAAGCGACATCCTGAGACTCAAAAGGTAATAAGTCCTTTTGCTTATCTAAAAAATTATAGAAGCTGCATAACTTATCAATTCTGCATGTAAAGTATCAGGTCGGTTCAACAAAGCAAGATAAGAATATGTAAATGAGAAGCCAGGGGGGACAAAATCCTAGTTTTCACCAATATTTATCACAACTGAAGTTGATATTTGCTCCTTGCTCAATACTAAAATTCAAATCCCCCAATTTACTTTTCTAATTTTTGCCCGTTGATTATAGCATCTGAGATCTATGATTCCACGAATTCCCTTAGTATTTGAACCCAACCTTCATTGGGTTACTATATTTGACAGCGGCTACATCTTCTTTAGAGTAAAGATGTAGGTTGGGTGTTATTAAATTTTGGCATTATTGCCAGGGAATACGGTGTTGATTTCTGAATTAAAGTCATTACAGTCTTTGAGATGTTCTTTGTGGTTCTTAGTTGAGCATACATTAGTAGATAATCCAAGCACACAGAGTAGAGGCAATCTCTTACTCCCACTAAATTTGAATCCAGAAAGGATCCTACAAACACCTAGTAGGATGATAGAGCCGAAAAGAGACAATTTTCCTAAAGAATTTTATGATGTATGTATCCCCCTCCTCCTAAAGGAGTTCAGGACATCCTTGACTGATAGACTGGTGAGCTTTTATCTAAAGCTAAAAATAAGAGGAGAATAATAGAAGAAGCTCAACGATAGCTCGAGTGGTAGAGTTAGGTAAGTAGATACATGTAAAAAATTACTGAGCAATTCTTGGTAGAAACCAGAATAGAAATAGAGGAGTACAACCTCGAGTGATCCAAGAATATCAGTATATTTGGCCGTATAATGATGAGGAAGAATATATGGGATACGTTGAGCTGGCAGAGACTGGAGCTATCATTTCTCTTATTTTTTCCCTTATGTCAAGTTCAATATTTATAGTACTATAATTCAACTGTTATACTTGAAGGGTGTGTTTGCAGGATTGCCTACAGACAATGTAAACATGTATCTAGCAAATTTTACTGGGATTTATACTTTATAGACCATACCTATGGTAGATAAAGAGGCATTAAGACTTAGGTTGTTTCTTTTCTTGCTTACTAAAGAGGCATATTTATGGATAGGGGAACTTAAAAGAGGGTCTATCACTACATGGACCGAGTTATGTAGAAAATTCTTAAACAAATTCTTTTCTCCCTCCAGAGTATTCCATCTCAAGGATAAGATTTATAACTTTAGGCAGCTGATGTCAGAATCTATGTATGAGGCATGGTTTAGGTTCAAGAAGAAGCTTAACATGGTTCCCAACTACTGGATTTTAGGGTCAAGCTTATTAGAGATCTTCTATAGATCCCTAACTATCAGTTCCAGTATAATAGCAGACACTATCTCTGAAGGAGCCTTCATGACATTACGATGGGAGATGGCTCTGACTATTATGGATCAGTTTTTATTAACTAACTGAGGGTGGAAAACTCGAGAGGTTAAGAAAGGTTCTGATAGTTATTATATTGGAGCTTCTGGTGATCAGAGAGTGGCTGAGGATGTTGTAACTAAGGAGATTTCACTATTAAGGATAAACATTGGTTAGTTAGCCAAACAATTTGCAATAATAAATTCTGCAAAGATATATGGTACATCTTCTAGGGTGTATGAGTGTTATTTGGAGGAGGATACAAAGTATGTTGATTGTCAGTTGGTGAGTTTCTGAGCCCAAGTACAAGAGTATATGTTATAGTGAATGCTCTGGGATCATCCTTTTTCTGGGTCAGAGACTTAGTCATAACTACACTACTGTGGTACAACCCATTACCATCCTCAAATATAGCCTCTTTCTTATTTTTCACCAATTGCTTTATAAACATGGCATATCCAGGCATCTGTTCAAATTCCTCAAGAAAAGGGATGTTTAAGATTAACACTTTTAGCATCTCAATGAATCAGTTGAACTTTCCTTACTCTCTCTTCTACTTTAATCTCTAAGTAAAAGGTAGGGGTGGTCTTGGAATTTGCCTTATTTCCAGGTCAACGACCTGACCCTTACCTTTATCCTCACCAACTTTACCACTACCACCCATTACCTTTTCTGACTCCATAACAGGTGTCTCATCAATAGTAGCTTTATCACACCTTAGTATTTCTATGGCAGGTAATACCGATCCACAGTATTTGTACCACTTCCTGTGGTAATAGCAAGAACATTACCATCATTTTTAGATTTTAAACATTATTGCTTGAAAGGATACCTGGCTACCTCTTTTTTAGTGTTATTAACATCATCACAAACTGGTGTTCCAATTGCTTGATAGAAATGGCATGAGATTTAACCTTCTGGGTCAACCCTGAAATATGATCCTTAACTTTCTTAAAGTTGTTCTCCTAATTTCTTGACCCTTTACCTGCTTCGTTAAATCTCTTCCATTCATTATTTTGTATCTTGTATGCTAGGTGAAATGTACCTGTCTCCCTTCTCTTTGTAGTCATCCTTCTTTCTTTAGTCACCATCTCGCTTTCTACTATAGTTTCGGTATCTATCATAATAGTTCCAACTTTGGTTTTCTTGCCCTTGGGCTTAGAAACCCGCTAAATGATGATCCATGTTTCCTCCTCTAACTCAGACTCTTAAGCTTTTGGAGTTGAAACCTATGCTCCTACTGCGTTCACTTTCTCAAAACTTCTTGTTGCAAACTGTTAGTTAGTCTTGAACTTTTGAGACAACACTCAATGTAAGTGTTATTGATGACTAGTTAGTCCTAATCACAACTCATGCTAAAGGACGCCTTTTAGGTTTTTCTACTGGTTTCATTATAATTTCAAATTAAGTCTAAAATTATTCCTCTTAATAATTATAAAACTGTGAAAGATGAATAGGAATAATTATGTTGAGCAAAGTATAGTAAACCAACTAGTAACTTATTTTGTTGATAAGGAAATCTAATTTTACCAATACTATCTTTGAATACATCTGGTTTGATCTATTTCTATCTATTTAGTTGGTCTTGTCAACCCACTAATAGCTTATTTTGTTAAGAAAATACAATGTTGCCAATATGTAATGACCCTCTAGGTGATTTTCTATATTTTTGCTTATTTTCACCACATAGAACTTCCTTATAGCTGCCCCAAGTCATGACTTGCTAGAACTGACAATTTGGTTATCGGGCAGTTTGTTTGGATTTTAGAGACAATTCCCTAATTTAAAGTCTTTGCTGGCTCAAATTGGCTATCAGGCAAAAACTTTTGTTAAACAACCTCGTATGATAGTTTTCACTATTCCAACAGCTCTATAACATTGATTTTAGATTAGGAGGATCCTTGTTTTGGGTTTTAAGGTCCCAGATTCATTTTCAAGCTACCGAATGGAGTTTAAGAAAAATGGTAAGTGGGTATGGGACCTACTTTTTATCAAAATAACCTTGGATGGAAATTTTACCATTCTATTAAGTTCAAAACTTTGAATTTTATAGAGGTAGCATAGTTTATTTGTGTATATGGAATTTCGGATGAATCCTGAGGGGTTGACAGAGTTGGAATATATCAAATCTCCAACTGATGCAAAGAAACATGGTGGTACCACTAAAGGGACCTTTTGGGAGCTTTAGCAGAGGGTGATTTAGTTTTCCTTTTGATGCTTAAGTAGACCTGACCAACTCGACAAGTGCCGCTTTAGCAGCAAATTGGCTGCTAAAGTGCTAGTCACTTTAGCGCGAACTAATCGCTTTAGCGGCTTGCTATGTCAATGAGGGACTGCTTCAGCAGTTTGATGGGCTCTCTAATGCCTACCATTAAAGTGGCCCAATGTCTGTTTTAGCCACATATGTGTACTTGATAAGGTTATAAATCCCCGGTTAGCTCTATTTCTGCCATTCTTCTTTCATCCTCTAGAATATTGAACCCTAACTAGTGAAAATTCTTGGAAGAACCGATTGTGGGTGATTTTGGAGCTTGGGTAACATTAATTTATGTTTTTCTTGTTTGAATTTGTGTTAATCTTTCATTATTTCCATGATTTAATTGTCCATTCTTATCTAAAATCCTTAAGATCTTGGTGGCTTGATTTTAGCACCATTATAGCTCTAAATTCACCCAGTTTTTAAGGGTAAAGGTTACTTGAGCATAGAGAGTTATTGTTTTGATTTTGAAAGTCTGATTCTGCAAGCGAGCCCCACATAAGATTTTTATATAAGTTTAAACCTAAATCAGAATAGAGCAATAAGGGCATCAATATTCTCGTTTTGATAAGTAGATTATGATTTTGATAGCATAGCACCTTATGAAAGGTTCTCAAAAAGCAAAATTAGTGGTTTAGCAGATTCTTTAAGCTTTTTTTTGGCGTCCAGGTAGGCTAGGTTTACCTTCTTCATAGATTGAGTTATCTAATAGTATCATTATGATATTATGCTAGATATGGGGTGAAATTTAGGTGTTGGAAGTATGACTGAGAATATTTAGATTAGTTAAACTATTTAGGCTATCTTAAAACCATAAATTAGGAGAAATTGCCATAGCCACTCATGTTTAGGATGGAAATGCCTTAGTTTCTCAACCTAGGAGAAATTGCCTTAGACACTCATGTTTAGGGCTTAAGTTAGATGAAATTGCCTTCGTTGCTATTACTTAAGGTGGGGTTGACTTAGCTGCTCATGATTGGGAGGAATTATTATCCTAGGGCTAGTTGTGGCTTATTAAACATCTATAAATAAACTTACATACCTTATCCTAGTTTGGGGTATAATTATCCTACAAAATAGATTTCGAGGATTAGAAGAAGGCCCCTCCAGCCCAACTTAGGCCAAGATGTATGTTCACTTTGTGGACTTGTTTACGCATGATATACCCTTATAAATATTTGGTTTAGGACTTGATGAGATTAAATATATTTAATGCGTATGTTAGTTGGATATTGAAAAATTGATGCTAATTCAGGATATGACTAATGACTTGGCTAATATATACATGATTATTAATATGGCTTTCGATATGATTAATGATATGACTTATGGATATGATTAATGATATTTCTTTTATATATGACTATTCGTATGGCTTCTAAATATGATTAATTAGATATCATACAGATTTGATTATAGATATAATTAATGATATGGTTTATGGATATGATTAATGAATTATAGATATGACCAATGTCTTATGGATATGATTAATATCTTATAGATATGATTAATGGCCTATAAATATAAATAATGGCTTACTGTTATGATTAATGGCCTACGGATAGGATTAATGATATGGATTATAGATATGATTAATGATATGGCTTATGGATATGATTAATGGATTATAGATATGACCAATGGCTTATAGATATGAATAGTGGCTTATAAATATAATTGATGGCCTATAAATAAAATAATGGCTTGCTGATATAATTAATGGCCCATAGATAGGATGAATGATATGACTTATAGATATGATTAATGATATGGCCTATAGATATGATTAATGATATGGTTTATAGATATGATTAATGATATGACCTATAGATATGATTAATGATTTGGCTTATAGATATAATTAATGGCTTATAGATATGACTATTGATATGATATATGGATTTGATTATTGACATGGCCTATAACGTTTTTTGACATGATTTAATAGGTACGATATTAGTATTATTTATAGTGCGCGTACCGAAATAACTTATGACTATGATTCTTGGTTTGGTGTATAGTATGAGTAAGAGGATGGTATATTGTTATAGTTTATCGGTATAGTCTATTGAGTTAGTTTATCAATGTATTTTGTTAATATGGTTCATAAATATGAGTTTCGATTCAAGTCCGACAATTGATGATGATACTGATAATATGAAATACGATTCAAGTCTGACAAATGATAATAGTGATGATGGTACTATTAAGTTTCGATTCAAGTTTTGTATTGGTAGTTATGTGTGAGATGATATGGTTTTGATGGATTATTGATTATGGTTTGATAATTTGGTTATTTATGGCTATTCGATTACTTAGCTTCCTTGATTGTATCCTTCAGGCCCTTTATTTACTTTTTCGTACTTATTGGATTACGGGGGGAAATCTTGTAGCTATAGTTGTGTGATCTTTATGTTACTATTTCATATGCATTTATCTATTTTAATACAGTAGTGTTGTAGCTTGATTCCAGGTTTGCCTCTTTTTACCTTGACTTAGCTTATTTTATCTCGCATTTTATTGTATTTATATTATGATTCAAGTTAGTCGGACGATAATGACTATTTATTACCTATGGTTTTGGTACTCATACTACAATTCTATATCTTTTTAGTGCAGATTTGAGTATTAATTATCGTTGCTGATTCAATGCTTGTGTAGGGTTAACTTTGGAGATCGGTAAGCTCTAGGAGTTAGAGTTACCCCTTTTCCATCTATTTATCTATGTCTAGTCTTTCATCTTCGAGATGAAATATATTTGACTATTTAGTACTCATAGTTCATTTATAGCAGCTCTTGTGCCGACATTACTGAGTCTTGAGATTGTTGTTGATTTTTTATCTATCTATTTGACTTTTATGATAATATTATGTTATTAAGTTTTTAATTGTTAATTTCTATCTTTTAAGCCATTTTCCATTGAGTTAGCCCATTGTATCTAGCTTCAGACTATGGTTTGGCTTACCAATTGTTGGGATAAAGTAGGTGCCATCATGGCTCATAAATTAGGTTGTGACAAATTTGTATCAAAGGTTAGGTTTCACCGATAATGTTGGTACAAAAAAAAGTGTCTAGTCGAGTCCCCTGAATCAAAATAATAACATTTATTTCTTATCTTTGAGAGGCTAGAGGACATTCATATGAGTACTTCACTTCTTTCACATATTTTGTGCTAAGAATCTGAGCTGGTTTCTAAAGCATTGCTTTGGTTTCACACTTTTGTAGAAGGCTTAGACACGTGCTACCACTGCATGAGACTATGGTCTTGAGACTCTGAGCCTAGGGATCCTATCACTGTTAGTGGGTAACCTAAAGGTCGTGGAAATCCCAGAGGTGTGTCCCCAGCTATGGGCTAAGATAGGGGGACTTTATTAGACCTTATTCCCACTTCTAAGACAGAGATTCTTCCTCCTCAACCAGTGGTGGTCCAAGGACTATCCCAAGCCTTACCAAGATTTATTTCTTCTTCAGTGGTCAGGGATGCCTTGGTTCAGCTTTTGGGATTGGTTAGTGGTGCAGCATAGATGGTATATAATCTACAGATTAGAGTAATACTGAGGTAGTGGTGAATCTTGTAGCTATAATTCTCAGAGTTGAGGTCCCTCTTACTCTTGTTATTGCTCAACTAGTAGTTTTTAATCCTGTTATATCTGCAAGAGAGCAAAATATGTTAGGTAGATTCTTGAAATTGGCTCTGCCTAGGTTTTCTATGACACCAATCTAGGATGCCTATGAGTTCTTGATTGC
The DNA here is from genome assembly GCF_002878395.1 of Capsicum annuum. Classification (NCBI taxonomy): domain Eukaryota; kingdom Viridiplantae; phylum Streptophyta; class Magnoliopsida; order Solanales; family Solanaceae; genus Capsicum; species Capsicum annuum. The sequence continues at coordinate 98,157,672 of NC_061119.1, forward strand.
TTGTGAGGATAGGCTTTGTAATTTAGGATTATTTGAGACTCCTGTTGTAGATTACACTACTTTTTAGTTAGACTTGGTATCTCGACATTGGTGGATAGGTCATCTTGATTCCAGGCCAACTGGATTCCCCCCTTTAACATGGACCTAGTTGTTTGAGATCTTCTTGCAGAATTATATGCCCTACAGTCTCAAGGATCATTAGAGGGATCAGTTCTCAAGGATGGAAGAGGGCTCCATGACATTTGTAGAGTATAAGGTGAAATTTCATAAGTTGGCTAAGCATTCTACTTCTATTTTGACTATAGAGTATAAGAGGGTTCATTGCTTTGTCTGGGGATTGAGACTTCTTCTTTGCATGTCTACATAGAGTTTGGTTGCTATAAGTAGGTCTTTTTCTAAGGTTTTTTATCATTCTCAACATACGAAGGAGATGCATTGAGACGCCCAAGGTGTAGTGATAATAGGTCGCGGTACCAGGGTAGGTTCAGTGGGAGGTTTAGTAGCTCATGATACATAGGTAGTGGTTCTCAGGGTAGGTACCCTCTAAATTAGCTATATCAATATTAGGGTCAGTCTAGTATACCTTTGATAGCCGCATTTGTGTTCCAAATGTTGATGACTTGATTCAGTCGATTTAGCATGAGGATTACAACTCCTGATATTTTATTCACCTGGATACAACTAAGATGTATAGATATTTGAGGCAGTGTTATTGGTGGATTGGTATAAAGAGAGATGTGGTAGACTTTATAGCTCGTTTCCCTTGTTGTCAGCAGTTGAAAGTCAAGCATCAGAGACCTAGTGTCTTGATTCAAAGAATTCCCATTGTCAAATGGAAATGGGAGCGGATCAACATGGACTTTGTTAGTGGTTTGCCACATACTTCCTATGGTTCTGATGGCATTTGTGTCACTGTGGATCGGTTGACTAAGTTGGCATATTTCATTCCTATTCAGATGTTTTTTAATGTCAAGAGGTTGGCTCGTATCTATATTAGTGAGATAGTTCATTTGCATGGTATGCCTAAATTATCATTTAAGATCAGGGTTCAGTGTTTACTTCTAGATTATGGAGAGTGTTTCAGGAGGAGTTGGGCACTCAAGTGGATTGTACAATAACCTTCCATTCTCAGACCAATATGAAGTTGAAGAGGACTATTCAGGTTCTCAAGGATATTCTTTGAGCCTGTGTTATCAATTTTAAAGGTTAGTAGCAACACTTAGCCTTGGTAGATTTTGCATATAATAATAGTTATTATTTGAGTATTGATATAGATCCTATTGAGGCTCTGTATGGTTGATGATATCATTCTCCCATTGGACTGTTTGAGACTTTCGAGATTAGACCTCGTGGCACTGACTTGCTTCAATAGTCATTAGATAGAGTCAGGGTGATTCTAGATTGGTTGAATGCAGATCAAAGTAAACAGAAGGCTTACGCATATCATAGACATTGTGCATTGATATTTAGTGTTAGTGACTGGTTATTCCTCTGTGTAGCGCCCATGAAGGGTGTGATGAGGTTTAGGAGGAAAGGCAAGCTTATCCCCAAATATATTTAGACCCTTTGAGATCCTTTGCACTATTGGTAAGGTGGCTTATAAGTAAGCCTTACACCTAGATTTTATTGTTGTCCATTCATTTTTCCATGTTTCTAGGTTGCGGTGATACATTCTTAACCCATTTCAAGTGCTTATATGGGACTCAGTACAGTTGGATGAGCAGTTGACCTTTGTGGAGGAGCTTGGCTCATATTGGCTAGTGATTTCAGGCAGTTGTGCACTAGAGAAATTTCAGTGGTTAATGTTCTGTGGAGGCACCACCCAGTAGAGGAGGCTACTTGGGAGATCGAGAGAGAGATGCAGAACTAGTATCCCCACCTGTGTTAGGCTTCAGGTAAATCCTAATCCTATACTTTCACTGATGAAAGTTCTTTTATTTGTGAATATTGTAAGAAGCCTCTAAGTCATTTTCTGTATTTCTTCTTATTTTCTTCCATATGTAGCCTTCCATTAGCTTCCCTAAGTCAATTATGACTTACTGGAATTGACAATTTGGTTACCTGGCGATTTGTTTGGTTTTAGAGCCAATTCCCTATTTCGAAGTCTTTGCTAGTTCAAATTGGCTATCGAGGAAAAACTTTAAGTTAATGACCTCTTATGCCAATTCATATTGTTCCAACAGCTATGAATCGTCAATTTTAGGTTAGGTGGACCTTGGTTTGAGTCCCGAGGCTCCCGAACACATTTTGAGCTATTGGCTAGAAAATAAGAAAAATGATAAGTGGGTATGGGACCCACTTTTCATCGAAACAACCTCAGATGGAAATTTGAACTGAATCGTTGAGTCTGGAACATCGAATTTTATAGGGTAGCATAGTTTGTTTTCTTATACAAGATTCCAGATAAATTTTGATGGGTTGGCGGAGACTCAGAGTATTCCGTGTCTCCAGTTGATGTAAAGAAATCTGGTGCAACCCCTACAGCGATCTTTTGGGAACTTTAGCGGAGGGTACTTTAGCGTCCCTTTGGGCTCTTAAGCAGTCCTTATAAACTCAGCAAGTGTCATTTTTGCAGCTAATTGGCCACTAAATCGCTAATCGCTTTAGTGCAAATCGATTGCTTTAGTGACCTGCCATGTCTGTGTGGACCGCTTTAGCAGTCAGATGGGCGCTTTAGAGCTGACCGCTAAAGCAGCCTAATGCTTGCTTTAGCCGCATGTACATACCTATGAAGGGTATAAATACCCCCACTTAGCCCTATTTTGACCATTTTTCTTCCATTCTCTAGAATATTGCAACCTAAAAGCGATAATTCTTTGGAGAATCGATTGTGGGAGATTTTGGATCTTGGGAAACATTAGTTTATGCATTTCTTCTTCAAATTTATGGTAAGCTTCCATTAATTTCATGATTAAATTCTCCATTCTTATCTAAATTCCCTAAAAGGCTGGTGGCTTGATTATAGCACCATTATTGCTCGAAATTCACTCATTTTTAGAGTAAAGGTTCCTTGGCATATAGGGACATTGTCTTGGTATCGAAAGTGTGATTCCATAAGTAGGCCCCACATGGTATTTCTACATAATCTTGGACCCAAAGAACAATAGTGCAATATGGCTATCATCACTCTCATTTTGATGAGTAGATTGTGATTTTGATAGTGTGGCACCTTGAGCAAGCTTCTCGGAAAGGAAAATGATAGTTTAGCGAATTCTTTGGGTTTTTCTTTGGTGTATAGGTAGGTTAGATTTACCTTGTTCATATATTGAGCTATCTCGTCGGATGATTATGATATTACACTAGATATAGTGTAGGATTTAGGTGTTGCTAGTATGAATAAGAATATTTAGATTAGTTTAACTATTTAGGCTATCTTGAAACCGTAAATTAGGAGAAATTTCCTTAGTCACTCATTTTTAGGATGGAAATGCCTTAGTTGATCAACCTAGGACAAATCACCTTAGTCACTCATGTTTAGGGTGGAATTTGCCTTAGTTGCTCCATTTAGGTGAAATTGCCTTAGTTGCTATTACTTTAGGTGGGGTTGACTTAGTTGCTCATGGTTAGGATAAAATTTCTATCCTACGGATATTTGGGGATTATTTAAATATCTAGAAATGAACTTAGATACCTTATCCTAGTTTGGGGTCGTATTTGCCTACAAAATGGATTTCAGAGATTAGAAATGGACCTTTCGGCCCATCTTAGGCCAAGACTTATATTAACTTTGTGGACTTATTTACGCATATATACCCTCATATATATTTGGTTTAGGACTTGAGGAGATTGATTATCTTTAATATGTATGTTAGTTAGATATTGAAAGATTGATGTTAATTCTAGGTATGACTAAAGATAGCAACCTTAGGCCATCTCATTGGTTTGGTCATAAGTCCCACCCTATGACTTGTAACCCTACCTTACATCTCATTAGGTACCATCATGATTAGGAAAGAAACTTAGGGAACCACAGAAACTTAGGGAACCAACTTTGCTTTAGCTATGGATGACACTATATGACTCGTATATAGTCTTCACGACTTGTCACCAAAGTCGTACCCTGGACAATAAGCGCAAAACTCAAAAATTTCTGAGGCAAAAATCTGGGGTGTTACATTACCTCCCCCCAGGATCGTTCAACCCCAAATGTGGAGTCAATGCATGTATCAGCACGATTATAAAACAAAAATGCAACCACAATTCCTTTAACAAAGTTAGAAAAGAAACAGAGTAGGAAAATGCATACCTTAAGCACGATTATTTAGCCCGGGAATAAGAACTGATATTTGGACTTTATGCCTTCTTCAGCCTCCCAAGTAGCTTCTCCTACATTTTGGTTCCTCCATAGAACCTTTACTGAAGCACTTTCTTAGTCCTCAAATAACATACTTGGCAATCCAAAATCTCCACCGCAACTTCCTTATAAGACAAGGAATCAAGAATACCAACACTCTCAATAGGCATAATCAAAGAAGTATCATCCACACACTTCTTTAACATCTAAACATGGAAAATTGGATGACCAAACCCCAAACTCGAAGGAAATTCCAACTTGTAAGTAACATTACTCACCCTCTTCAAAATCAAATATGGGCTCACATAACAGGGACTGTGCTTACCCTTCTTCCCAAACCTCATCACTCCCTTCATGAAAGATACTTTTAAGAAGACCCAATCACCAACCTCAAACTCTAACTCTCTTTGCCTCACATATGCATAGGACTTTTGGAGAATCTGAGCAATTTTAAGCCTATCTCTAATTACCTTTACCTTCTCTATACCTTATGAACCAAATCATGACCAAACAACCTAGTCTCTCTAACTTTGAACCATCCAATTGGAGACATACACCTCCTACTATGAAAATCCTCGAAAGGAGCCATCACAATACTAGAGTGATAACTATTATTATATGCAAACTCAATAAGAGAAAAATAATCCACCCAACTCTTCGAGGGACAAGCACCATATCTAGGGAAGCAGCATTTAATAGAATTGATTCAAACACCTCCAAAATCAATCACACATTCCCTTAATATATCTTCCAAAGTATGAAGGGTTTTCTTTGCCTGCCATCCGTCAGAGGGTGGAATGCGGTGTTAAGATTCACCTATGTGCCCAAGCCTTACTGCAATGAACACCAAAATCAAGAAGGGAACTACGTACCTTAATAAGAAATAACGGAAACTGGATCACCTTTCAACTTAAGGATCTCCTAAATAAACAACTTAGCATAATCGTCTCTAGAGTACTGAGTCCTCATAGGCAAAAAGTGTGCAAACTTAGTCATCCTATCAACAATGACCTAAATTGAATCATGCTTATTCCGAGTCCATGGAAGACCAAGAATAAAATCCATGATTATCACCTCACACTTCTACATGGGCAACTCAATCTCTTCAGATATGCCGCAAGACCTCAAGTGCTCAACATTCACTTCCTGACACGCCATATACTTAGCCATGAATTTTGCTACATCCCTCTTCATATTGTTCCACCAATAGATTTTCTTTAAATTATGATACATCTTTGTTGAACTTGGATAAATTTTGTACCTCAACTTATGAGACTTAGTCAAAATCCTTTCTCCTAGACAATCAACATCTAAAACACACAACTTACCTTGGTACTACAAAATACCATCACCACCAATTTCAAAATCCATAACCTTTTGCTAACCCAAATCAGCCTTAAGCCATATCAAGATAGGATATGAAACTTGTTTCTCCGTCACCTCAACACCAAGAGATGACTTAATCACTTCTTGAACTACCACTCTTCCATCCTTAGAGTTCAAAAGTTATACTTCCAAATTAGCCAACCGGTGAATATCCTTTACCAACCCTCGCTTCTCCTTTTCCACATGAGATAGGATCCCTATAGATAACCTTCTAAGAGCATCAACAACCATATTTACTTTACCTGGATGGTGGTGAAGGATTATATCATAGTCCTTGAGCAACTAGATCCATCTTTTTTTCCTGAGATTCAACTCCTTATGGGTAACCATATACTACAAGCTCTTATGATCTAAATAGATATCAACATGCACTCCATACAAGTAGTGACGCCAAATCTTCAGCGCAAACACAACAGTCACCAACTCTATGTCATGAGTCGAATAATTTCTTTCATGAACCTTTAGCAGTCCAAAGGCATATGCTAATACCTTACCATGTTGCACTAAGACATAGCCTAGTACCACTTGAGGCATATCATAGTAAACCATAAAACCATCAATACCCTCAGTCAGAGTCAAAACTGGCGTAAAAGTCAACTTATCTTTCAACTTCTAAAAACTCCCCTCACAAGCATCGGACCATAGAAACTTCACCTTTTCTGAGTTAACATAGTCAAAAAAGTAGCAGTAGAAGATAAGATCTCCACAAACCTCCTATAATACCCATCCAAGCTCAAGAAGATCCTAATGTCGATTTGAGTCATAAGTCTAGGCCACTTCTTAACCACATCAAATTTTTGTTGATCTAGAATGATCCCCTCAATGGAAAAAAATGACTCAAAAATGTCACAATATTCAACCAAAACTCACACTTTGAAAACTTGGCATATAATTGTTGATACTTAAGAGTCTGTAACACTACTCGAATATGATTTGCACTATACTCCTCACTCTTAGAATATACCAAGATATCATCAATAACATTATCATGAACAAATCTAAAGCCTAAATACTCGATTCATAAAATCCATAAATGACGATGGAGCATTAGTCAATCCAAATGACATAACCCAAAACTCATAATGACCATATTGGGTATGAAAGTATTCATAGGGATATTCACCTCCCTAATATTCAACTGATGATAACCCGACCAAAGAACAATCTTAGAGAAATATCTAGCCCCCTGAAGCTGGTCAAAGAGGTCATCAATCCTCGGGAGAGGGTACTTATTATTTATTATCGCCTTATTCAACTACCGATAGTCTATGCACTTTTGAAGGGACCAGTCTTTATTATGCATGAAAATAACAAGGGCACCCCACAGAGAAATATTAGGATGAATGAAACCCTTATTAAGAAGATCTTTTAACTGCTTTTCCATCTCCTTCAAATCAGTTGGAGCCATTCTATATAGAGGGATAGAATGCTACATAAAATAATAAGATGGCTCTATTGATTCCTGTGGCTTTTTCTATAGAACATTTAAATCTTTCACTAAAATGATACTTAACTTCTATGTATGAATGAATCCCTATTTGTATGTTTCATCTGTCTCTTCTTTAAAGTTGTTCTTTATGTTAGTTTTGCCCCAATGGCCATGATTTAACTAAATTGTGCTTATTTTACTCTTGGTTTACTGTTATCACTTTTCAATGATTCCTAAGGGGGAATACTGATTTTATATAGTAGGGACCAAGTGTGTGTTTTTGCATGATGTATTAGGAACCAGGTACTAGGAGAGCATATGTGATGAATATCGATGAAGCATGATGGCATACTAATAGAGGGAAGAATATTGGTAAAGTAATAATAGTTCATGGTGATAGGGGGAAGCATAGTTCATAGTGATAGGGGGACTTTCATTGATAATAGTGGTGATTACTCTGATTGAATAAGATGAATGAACTTTGATGCATAAAAATTAGTGGTTGGTTTATCATCATCCAAAAGGGGGGAAATTGCTATATCTTGTTTTGATGATGTTAAACTGACAACAAGGAACTAGGTCCCTGGGTCTTCATAAAAACATACAGTTGTCACTATCCTGTGCAGTTTTGTTTGTTAGTATAACAAACTGCACAGTTGAGCTTTGTATCAATCAGGACACCTCACCCAACAAAGATCCTATCCTAATTATTATCCAGTTATAAATAGAAAAGAATGCTCCTCAATTCATAGTTTATGCAATCTGATTATTTAAAGAGAGAAATCATCAAAAACTCAAATATTGCTCAAGATCCAAACTTTTGTGTGCTGAGAGAGTGTTTGTTATTAATTCAAGTTGTGGTATATAATTGAATTACTTGTATTATAAGATTAATATTTTTTTTGTGTTTGTGTGTTAATGTTAATCAATATTGAGGTGAGATCTTGACAGGGTTGCCAAGAAGAGTTTGGAATAGATTTGTTACAAACTAGTGGAGCCTAGAGTTAGGTTCCAATGGAGTCTATAATCATGATTTTGGTTATAGTGAACTGTTGAGTGCTTGTGAGTCCAAGCTGTGGTTTTTCCTTCCTTAAGCAAGGAGGTTTCCACATTAAATCTTTGTGTTCTTTAATTTCCAGTAAAGTTTTTATTTCTAAACTGATTTACTATTTTACTGCTTGTGTTTGAATCTAATAGTCCTGATCCCTCGTAGTGTGATGCAACCCTCTAAACAGTTAATTCTACGAACAAATATTACAAGCTGGTAGATGATAAAGTTAACAAGGAGTAGAATTTATATATTTAATTATAGGTTCTTATGATATGTGATGATGTCAATATTCTCTATGAATGTGGGAATAATCTTAGTATCCTTAAATAAGACTGCAATACACAAATAGATAAATGAAAAACTCAAAACAAAGACAACCAGTAAGGTACTAGCTAAATTAATTTAATCAAAAGAATAGGAACAATGAATTAAACAAATTCATAATCATACACAAAAGTATGAATATGAATATAATTTGAAGTATCCATAGTTAGGTTGATGTCATAGTTATCCGAAATCCCAATATCATTCTCAGCTAAGAAAGTTGAAAAATTACTGTACTCAACCATAATCTTGCTTGCATGAGTAATCACATTTTTTTTCAAGTCGTTAAAAGAATTTTTTAATTGCCCAAGCTCATGATAGGAAAGTTGACCAATCGGGGCTTTCGACCAATGCTAGCTTTGATAAGTCTTCCTCATTTGATCAAATGGTTAACTCTTTTTCTTTTCAACTTCAAGTTCATCATGAGTTTGAGCGATTTTAAAGTTGAGCTCACAATTAATATTGGTATGTTTAATGTGGACTCAGCGTTAGTGTGGCTAATGAAGTAAGCTTTTCTTCCAGGGAAGAAAACTATAATAGCAATTTCAACCCCACATAGTTTACAGAGTTCACTAGCTTTCCTGAAAATCCCTGCATGACATTTAGACAAGGTAACTTGGAGGTGATTCATGACTTTTATTTTTATAATTTTTTTATTTTGTCGACCCATGCTTGCCTTCTTTGGCATGGCTAATAGTTTATATCATAGATAAATCTTCTTAGAAAGGAAGACCAGTTATGGTGATTTAGTCTACATTGAAAGTTTAAACATGTACTATTTAAAGGTGCCTTAGAATTTACTCAATAAGATTGCTACTTTAACTATTTTTACTACTAAATCATTCTGACATAGTTCATCATTATGTGTTCTGATATGGGAGTTACAATATCTTAATGTGTTGATGTATGGGTAAAGGGAAACTCAATGCACCTTATTTGCATCATCAAAGGCAAACTCAATGCACCTTAGTTGGAATTATGAAAGTTACAATTCAATATCCTCATCAAAGTCAACAACGTATTCCATAATTTTTCCTCATACAGGTCAACATTTTATTCTAGATATCCCTTAATCAATTAGTTGAAGAAATTAAAATTTGCAATTATCAAGCATTTTATTAGTTGATTATCCTAAAGAAGTTAGTGACATTATTATCTATGGGAAATCTTAAAAAAGTCAAAAGTGTGAAGAGGTTAACTAGTCTTTTAGGATGCTTTTGTAAAGTAGCTTCTCCTTAAAAGTAATTTTTTAAAATTTGATGAATCGTAAATTAACAAATTATTGCATTTTCAAATTAATTTAGTCAAATACAAACTATATTATCTTTTAAAAAGTTTGTCAAAAAGAACTTATTAGAAAAAAGTATTTTTCAAGATAAAGTAAATTTAAATGTATGGTCAAACATGTTATAAACATGATAATCAAGAGAGTGAATAATCTCCAAAAAGTAAATTATTATAAAATGATAAATAATGAAATCGTTTACCACTAAAAGATGGAAAATTTATTGTAATGACACTTTTCGTCCTTACCAGTGAGTCAATCATGAAAAAATTTTAGGCTAAGTTATTTTTCGAATTGGAAGTTGAAAATTTCAAGCTAGGCTAGCTTCAAATGAAATTAGAGCGAAATATGTTATACTCCTTGACATAGCAAGTAATTTAGTTGATTATATATTATGTTTGTGTTTTTATACCACAAACAAGTGGAAATTAAATGAAAAGGCAAGAGTCAATCTTAATTGAGTGGTGCCATCTTGGATTGAGGTTGGTGATGGTTTAACAGAAGTTAAAACCAATTTGTGTTATGTGTGTGTATTAACTATTTCTTAGTATTTCTTGTACAATGCATGTTCAAAATGATTGTTTGATATCCTACGTGTTAATCATATGCAATGAACATATATGAAAGGTTGTTGGATTTTAAATGTGTTATTATGTTATCACTATGATTGTGATTATTTTAATATCTGTCATTATTATGAAATATACTGATATTTAGACATCTCCATGAGATTGGTTGTTATATGGTTGTCAGACACTTGATGTCTAGGATTTGGTACATGGAGAAGAGCCCATCATCGCAGGTCATAATAGTGGGCCCATACATAAGACCCTTAGCATGTATGTACAAGGTACAGTGTGATGGTTCCTTGAGTGAACTAAGGATTATGTGTTTTAAGATTATATTGGTTCATGAGTGAACTAGACTTAAGTTTTGTCTCTATAAAGTGGTTCCTTGTGTGAATCGGGTTATTTGTTTAATTATTAATGGCATTATCTTTATGTAAATTAGAATGTATATTAATTGTAAGTTATGAATTAACTCTGTGTTGACTATTACATATGTAGTTGTGAAATGATTTTTATGATGGTTGAGTCATGGTTGTTGACTTGGAGTCTTGTTGATGGTCATAGTTTGGCTTGACTTGTTATCTTGGTTGACTTATACTGACAGACATTCATGTTGTACTAGTTACAAGGCTAAGTAAGTGTTATGAACTGAAATACAGATGCATGATAGGGATCATGGTTGTCTTGTTGTACTACGTTCTAGTTATGTGTTCATATTTTGCATTTTAGGTTGGTTGCTGACCCTAGCAGCGCACTATTGTTTCTTATGCGTTGTTACTATGTGTGTTATTCTCTTTGTTGAGTTCAGAGCACATTCTAGCTACTATTTTGAGACCTCAGTTGTGATTCAGACCACATCCAAACTCAAGGGTGAGCTATAATGACCTGAACCAGGGCCAGGCCGTGATGGGTTTCACAAGTCCATCGTGGACCGAACACCTCCTCCTTTGCCTAACCAAATAGAACACAATTCAGCTAGCAGTGGATGAATTTGGAACATATAACAAGATCGAGTATGCAGCAATAAGAATGTGCTAAGAATCCATAATACAAACTCCCAATCCACAGTAATCCACAAAGCCTATAAACAGACCAAAATCAATCTAAGTCGGTACATAACCCTGATGATAGACAAAATAATCCAATATAATAAATGTAAGTCATAAATAAAACACAGCTTCAAAATGATAACACTTCTAAAAAATAAAAGATCACCACTTTAAAGCTGACTGCTGACAACCCGGGATGCCCTATATCTGTGAAGGAAAAGTAAAGGTGTATTTGTTCCTTGCATCGCATTAGAATACAGCGTCTGGAGATGGTTAGTGAGTTGAGCGCTAGCATGTAAATTGGGTTAAGGATAAAGTAATGTCAGTTCTAAACCACAGTACAATCAACATGCACGATTGACCACACACATATATATAATATGTTGGTATAGGAAACAAGGATTAGAATGGAAGTAAAACATTAGCCTAGGTTGTGTAGTTTAACTATCATAATAGTACCCACGGGCTATATGGTCCCTGTCACACCATAGTCGGGCCCTAATGTGTGTCATCGTACGAATAGGGGAATAATCAAAATATATGTGCACCACGGGGGACTTGAACCTTCAGGTCAAATATCAAGGGTGACTCGAACACCCAGCCATTTAAACCCCATGCCGGCAAATGTGGTTTCCAATATTAGTCCTCTCGGGACCTCCACCTTCACGATGAACTACATAACCCCTTTAATCATATATAAAAGATTTAGAAACATAACCCATTCATATAATCAAGGAGTCATTCGTTTAGGTAATATCAAGTGGTATCGTCATACTAACTATAGCTTGCAACCAAATCTCATTATGCCAAATCAAAATAATTAACCACTTGGAACTCTTACCCACTAGCCAACAAGACTCCAAAATTCCAAGTCGGAACCAAATCATTTAGCCAAATGGGGATCTAACCCCTTAGACAATAGGACTCTGAAATTCCAAGTTAAAACCATTTTATGGCCCTCAATACCTTTACAAAACTATTTTAGCCATTTATGCAAGGCATTAGTTTAAAGTCGTAGACCAAGCCAAATGATTATCCTTATTCCAAAACCAAACATGCAAGTAGGTTGAGGTTCTCATCAATTTTTAATAACAAAATTCAATTATTACAGGGAAATTCAATCCCTATTCCATTACCATGCCCATTAACCCCAATGGATTTACAAATCATCAATTCAAAGCATAACCATTCCAGAAAAACCATGGGAAAAAATTTAAATGATCATTATCTAAAACCCTCAGCATATCAGTTAAAACGCACATCAAAATCATGTGGATACCAAATCGAATCATGCCATAATTTAAAACACATGTTTAGGAAGAGAGATACATGCCTCATTCACAAAGAAATTTGGAGAATAAACCACCCTTGATCCCTAAAAGACCAAACTTTTAAAACCCTAACTTTATCGTTCAATGGGAAATTTGAGAGAAGAGAGGAGAGCAATTGTTTGAGTAATGAAGGGTTATGGGGTCCCTTTGCATTTTAGGTTGTGGGTCTCTATTAAGGAAAGAGGAAAATGTCCAATGTGCCCCTACTTAAATTACAAAGAACTATCGCCAGTTCTTACGGGTCAACTTACAACTCATAGGGTCACCTTACGACATGCCACCATAACTCGTGGTCTAGTCAGTGACTTAGGGCGTCCTCACTGGTCAGAACACAAGTCACACCCTACAACTCATGACTAGACCATATGAATTATATGGTCATAGTCGTGTCTATTACAGAAAGTTTGGGAACCTACACTAGCCATACTATGATTCATTCTCTACGACTTGTAATGAGTCTTTACGACTCATTTAGTGCAAATCTTGATCTCAATAGAAACTAAAGGAAATTCTAGATGACCGACTAGTCAGGATACTATCGATAACCTATAACTAGTGAGGAGTCTTCACGACTCATTACCAAAGTCCTGACCTGGGCAGTAAGCTTAGAATTAAGGAATTTTCCCAGGGACCAAAATCCAAGGTCTTACATTCTTTCCACTTCCCCAGGATCATTCATCCCCGAATGATGAACCACGGCATCTATTAGCACAATTTAACATAGAATACAACCACATTTTCCTTTAACAAAGATAGAAAACAAAGATATTAAGGAATACACATACCTTAAGTACAATTATTTAAAGCAAGAAAAAAGAATGGACATTTGGACTTCATGTCCTCTTCCGCTTCCCAAGTAGAAAGACATAAACGGACTTGCCTATCAAAAATCTCAATCGAGACTTCCTCATAATACAAGGAGTCCAAAACACCAAAACTTTTCACAAGAACAACCAAGGAAGTATAACCCACACATTTCTTCAATATTGAAACATGGAACACTGGATGGATAGAACCCAAACTTGAAGTAAAACTCCAACTCATAAATCATATTACCTACCTTTCTCAAAATCAAGTACGGGCGAACATAACATAGGTGATAATGAAAACTTATGTCATAATCTTTTAAGTAACTCAAGCCATCTCCTTTGCTTAAGATTTAGATCCTTCTAGGTGAAACACATATTATAAACTCTTATGATCATAAAATATATCAACATGAACCCCATACAAATAATGGCGCCAAATCTTCAAAGAAAAAACTACAACCAATAATTCCAAATCATGAGTCGAATAATTCCTTTTATTAGCATTCAGGTGTCTAGAAGCATAAGCCACAAACTTACCATGTTGCATCAACACAAAGCCCATTCCAACATGAGATGCATCACAGTTCACAACAAAACCATCGGTACCCTCAGGCAGGGTCAAAATTGGTGTAGATGTCAACTTATCCTTCAGTTTCTCAAAACTACCTTTGCAAGTATCAGGCTGTAGAAACTTTACCTTTTTCTAAGTCAACTTAGTCAATGGAGTAGCAACAGATGAAAAACTTTCCATAAATCTCCGATAATACCCTCCTAAACCCAAGAAGCTCTAAATATCAGTTGGAGTCTGGGTCTAAGCCACTTCTTCACTGCCTCAAATTTTTGTGGGTCAACCATGATCCCCTCACTAGAAACAACATAACCCAAAAAGGTCACAACATTCAACAAGAACTCACACTTCAAGAACTTAGCATACAAACACTGACCCTTAAGAGTCTGCAACACTATACGAAGGTAATTAGCATGATTATTTTCACTCTATGAATACACTAATATGTCATCAATAAACACTACCATGAACAAATCCAAGAACTATCTGAAAACATAATTCATATGATCCATAAATGCAGCTGTAGCATTAGTCAACTTGAATAACATCACCAGAAACTCATAATGACCATATCGGGTTCAAAAGGTAGTCTTAGGGATATCTTATCACAACCTGAACTAGGGACTTACCGTGACGGGTATCTCAAGTCCACTAATGACCGGAGACCACCCCCTTAGCCTATTACAATGTAACTAATATATATATATATATATAACAAGATAGGAAAGATAAACCCAAAAGTCTATATGAGATCAATTTTAAAAATCCATCCATAATACCAAAATGGAAACCGAACGACAACTATGATACCTATATCCACAGTAGTCCAACAAAGCCTTTAACAAAACCGATTACCAATAAAATATTAGCACATGCCCCCGACTATAGCCAAAACCAATCTGAAATAAAGTCGAAGACAAGGAAGATCAAAACATAAAATGAAAAACGCCTTCCAAAAGATGGAAGCTCACCACTTCAAGTCAACTTTTGATCTAACCACGAACACCTGATCACTGAGCAAGAAAGGTAGAAGTATGGCCAATTTTTGCATCGCGTACGGATACAGCATTTGAAGATGGTTAGTGATTAGAGCACTAGCACGTAACTCAAAAATAAAAGATAAAATAATTCCCTAATCTATAGTATGAAAACCAGTAAAACCCAGTGCACAATATCATATGCAATATGAATGTATTTACATATATAGAGATAGATATATGCATATATATATGTATGTATGTATATATATATATCACACACGGGAAAGGGAATAGGGCTTAGCATAAGTGTAAAACCTTAACTTGGATTGTGTAGCTCTACAGTCCTAAAGGCACCCATGGGCTATATGGGTTCATCTCCCCTTGTTGAAAAGGCCCCAGTGCATGTTAATTGCACATACCAGAGAAAACCAGAGAAGGCTACTGCCATCCCCAAAATATAAAGTGTGTCTCATGCACACAGTCACCATGACCAAACCTCACGTCGGCAAACATAAGTTTCTAATTTTGGTCTCTCCGTGACATCCACCTACCATGGCTTTTCTACATAACCCCCTTTTGGCCCATATTAAAACCATTTACTCATTCCCAACCATTTACCAAAGAATCTTTTAATTATATATTCCCCATTGGTATCGTCATACCATAATTAGACCTTGCAAGTCTATCCCTTTATACTAGATAAAACAATTACACCAAATTTGACTCTAAAGTTTTCAATTAAACCAAAATCGTGCCACAAGGCCTTTACAAAACCATTTAAATACCGAACCAAACCAACTCATGTTCTATTTACCATTTATGAAATACAAGGATTCCAAGGGTTATCGAACTATGTGAAAAAATCAAGTTCATTGTCAATTTCACAAACAGGTTGAGGGCACATAATTTCCAATACCATATTTCAAGGCAAAATTATCAAATTGGGGATTAACTAAGATCCCTTAGTTTAATTACCTTTTCTATGCATCCCATAATGTTTAAAATCATAAATAAAGAATAATTATTGCATGTTAACCATGTAAAAACATATAAACTAAACAGGTTCATAATCCTCAACCCATGTTCAAAACCCATTCTCAAAACCATGAACAATAACTAATTTCAAGCGAATAATAAAATACAAGTATAGGAGAAAGTGATACATGCCTTAATTGCCAAGAATTTCAAAGAAAACAGACTCCTAGGACCCTAGATGATCACCTCCATAAATCTTAGCCTTGAGTTGAAAAGGAAATTTTGAGAGAGGATGTTTAACAGTGAATAATGAGCTTCGTATGATGAAAAACTAATGAGAATTGGTCCTTGTAAGTTTAAAATTCATGTATGGGCGAAAAGACCTCACTATCCCTCTTCCCCTTTTTAGTTAAGCAAAATAACCCAAAAATGATATAGGTCTATGGTACGGACCTCATTGCGGAGGCTATAGAGTAAGAAAATCAACTGTAGTAGTATAACCAGTTGTATGGGGATAAGGATGAGGTAGGGAAATGGGAAAGGGAAAAGGAAGTGCAACACTCATTTAGAGAGAGCTTCGACAGCACTTGGTCAGGCCCGTCAGTGGTTCGTATCACCATTCCTTACCCAGGATCATTTTGAGGAGGTTGAGGCAGTGGATGAAAATGGTTTAAAATTGGAGATAGCTGTATCAGTTAGAGGTGCACCCTTTCTTCTAATGTCTTTTGAGGTTAATCAGCAGGTTTTATCTTTTCTAAGTAGGTTGGCTGGTACTGAAGCTACCTCATTGTATTGAATTTCTAAGTTTTGGGTGCTCATCCCACTAATGTATTTTGGGTGCTCATCCCACTACCATTTTATCTTCAAAAGGAATTGGGTGCTGATGCATTTCCCCGCCCTGTGTTAGGCCCCGTTATGATCGAGATCAGGTATTAGTTGTAGAGTAAGTTTCTAAAAATAAGTCCTCCTTCATTTCATGGCACTGAGATCGATGATGCATTTGAGTTTATCATTGATTTTTATGAGAGGTTTCATATTTTAGGAATTTTACAATAGCATGTTGTTAAATTCATGACTTTTCAACTATAAGAGGATTCCAAGCAGTGGTAGAGAGCCTATGTGTAGTGTTGGTCACCTATTTTCCCTCCATTAAATTAGGCTTAGTTTTATGGCCTTATTTTTAGGGAATTATGTGTCTCTTAACCTTCATGACCATAATAATAATGAGTTATTGTCCCTTGAACTAGGTAATATGTTAGTTGCGGCCTATGAGGCCAAATTCCATGCTCTTTCTAGATATGTAACCCAACTATTAGGTACAATTCTTCAGGTTTTGTCTGTTTGTATTACCTTTGCAGGAAATATCTTAAACTAGGTGATTGATTATGTGAAGAAGCTTTAGGGAGTCAAATAGGTTGGTCAGGCTAAGGCATTAGCCAAGAAGTCCCAAAATGCGAGCAACTTTGGTAATTCTTATTCCAAGGGTTGCAACCACCGAGTTCATTCAGCTCGCCCCATTCAGTAAGCTTTTCTAGCCTCTACATATGGTCATACATAGGCTATTAAGTTTCCCTCAGTTGCTAAAATTTAGGTATATTTTATATTTTAATTAATAGGACTTCTTAAGCGAGGTTTTCAAAATTATAGTATTGTAAGGTACTTTAAGAGAGAGCCTTTTTTAAGGTAGGTAGGTGATCCAGCACTACAACAGACTAGGGTTGTGATTTCAGTAGGTAGATATGAAGATGGTAATGGTAAGTATCATCCAAAGGGTGGACAAGGTGTGCTCAAGCAACTTATAACTATATTAACTTTTTTTGAAAGGCTTATTTTAAAATAAAATAATTCATTACAATTATAGGAGGTCTTGGTGGGAAAAAAGGCAATAGTAATGTAGGGAAGGGTGGAGCACAGACAAGTAGGGAGGTTGTCCAGTTTGACGATGGAACTCACAGTTATCCTTTTTCCTGAAAGATCGAGGTTGAGGCATTTGATGTTGTTACTACAGGTATTATTGTCTATGACCGAATGGATTCTATTTTGTTTGATTCAAATTCCACTTGTTCTTATATATTCATTAGATTTGCTTTGGGTTTAGATTTAGTCTACATCTCGATTCTCTAATATAGGTTTCTACTCTGGATAGATTATTTATGCTGGTACATAAATGTATCGTATATGTTCTATGTTATTTATAGGTTTCAAACCTCGATAGGCTTCATCATTCTGGACATGCTTAGTTTTGACATTATTTTGGGTATGACTTGGTTGTCTCCATACTATGTTGTCTTAAAATATAATGCTAAAGAAATAGATCTAAATATGAAAGGTATGAGTAAACTAGAGTAGTAGGGAGTGTATAAGTCCAAACTGGTGAATCATATCCTTTTTTTGGTCTAGAAAGCTAGTGGGGAAAGGGTATTCAGCCTTTCTGGCTCAGCTTCAGAATGTTAGTGCAGTGTCCCTTTCTATTGAGTTTATTCTTGTGGCTCCTAAATTTTAGGAGGTATTTTCTACAAATTTTCCTGGTATGCCTCCGGATAGGGATATTGATTTTTGTATTGATCTAGAGTCGGGCGCTCATCCAATTTCTATTTCTCTTTATTACATGGATTCAACAAAGTTGAGGGAACTCAAAACTCAATTACAGGAACTGATTAATAAGAGATTTTTTCATCCCAGTGTTTCACCTTAGGGTGATCCTATTTTATTTGTTAAAAATAAAAATAGTAGCATGAGGATAAGCATTAATTATAGACAGTTGAACAAGGTACCTGTCAAGAATAAGAATCGTGTACCCCGCATAGATGATCTCTTTTACTTATTATAGGGTGCTTCAGTATTCTCTAATATTGACTTGAGGCCGGCATACCATCAGCTAAAATTTTGGTTTGAGGACATACGTAATAAAGCCTTCAGGACTCGGCATGTGCAATACGAGTTCTTGGTGACGTCTTTTGGGTTAAATAATGCGTTGGTAGCCTTCATGAGCTTGATGAACGATATTTTTAGGTTTTTCTTGGATTCTTTTGTTATAGTTTTAACTGATGATATTTTGCTATTTCATTGATGATATTTTAGTTTACTATAATATCAAGGAGGAACATGCAGGTCATCTTCGCATTGTCTTGGGAATTTTAATGGAGAAATAATTATATGCAAAGTTCTCAAAATGCAAATTTTGGTTGTATTTGGTTACCTTCTTAAGGCATATGTTTTAGAAAAAAGGGTGATGGTAGATGCTCAGAAGATTGAGACAATTAATAATTGGGTTTGGTCGAGTTCTATGATTGAGGCTAGGAGCTTCATGGGTCTTGGTAGTTATTATCAAAGGTTTGTCAAGAATTTTACTTCTATCGCTACTCACTTTACAATATTGACTTAAAATGAGATGTTATTTGCATGGTTAGATAAGGAGAGCTTTCAAAAACTCAAGACACTTTTGACTACAACTCTTATTCTTTCATACCGGTTGAAGGTATAGATTTTGCTATATTTTATGATGCTTCATTTTTATGTTTAGGTTCTATGTTGATGTAGGATATAAATTCCATTGCTTATGCTTTGAGGTAATTGAATCCTCATGAAAAAAACTACCTAATCCATAATTTAGAGTAGGCAGCAATGGTGTTTGGACTTAATATTTAAAGGCTCTATCTCTATAGTGTCAAGTATGAGGTATTCACAGACCACCATAGCCTACAGCATGTGTTCATACAAAGGGATTTAAATTTGAAATAGAGGCGATGTATGGAATTATTGAAAGACTATGATGTGACCATCCGATATCACCTTGGTAAGGCCAATATGGTGGCAGATGCATTAAGCTAGAAAACAATAAGTATAGACATTTTGGCCTATTTGAAGGTGTCAAGATGACCCTTGGCTGGAGATTTTCAAACCCTAGCATCTTTATTCATGTAGCATGGTGTTTTAGAAAGGGGTGAGGTTGTCTAGTATTGAGGAAAAGTAAACATTCCTTGATGAAATTAAGGACAAAAATTTTAAGGATAGAATTGAATAAACTATGGGAAAAAGTGGTGTCTGGACAGGCTTCAAATGCTATGCTTATCATATTTGGAGTAATGTGTTTTAGAGGATGGGTATGTGTTTCTCAGGTTAGTGAATTGATTCATAATAAGCTTGATAAAGCTCATGGTTTACGATAATCTATTCATCCAAGTGCAACCACAATTGAGGTAGCTTTATTGGTGGCTTTGAATGAAGAGAGACATGGTGGAGTATGTAAATGCCATAACTGTCATCAGGTAAAGTATGAGTATCAAAGGCCTATAAGACTGCTTTAATGGTTACCCATTCCTAAGTAGAAGTGGGAGAGAATAGCTATAAATTTTGTGTAGGTCTTCCTAAGTCCTTGGAAAATCATGACTCAATTTGGGTCATAGTGGTAGGCTAACTACATTAGCCCATTTTATTCTAGTTAGAGTGGATTTCATCTCTAAGAAATTGGCCAAGATTCACATCAGGGAAATAGTCAGGCTACATGAAGTAGCCCTTTCCACTATTTTAAGCAAAAGTACACAATTTACTTCTAAATTTTAGGACAAGTTGTATGAAGAGTCGGGCACCCAACTCATTTTTAGCATGGTTTTTCATCATAATACTGAAGGACAATCAAAGAGGATGATTCAGGTGCTTGAGTACATGTTGAGAGTATGTCCAATCGACTTTGGTGGCCATTAGGACTAGTTTTTTCCATTTTGTGAGTTTTCATACAACAACAGTTATTATTCTATCATTGGCATAACCCCATTTTCCAATCATAGGATGATTTGAGTCTAGTTATATGAAGACTTTAAGCACTAATTTGGTGATGAAAGCTTAGGAAAAGGTAAGATTCATCCAAACCAAGTTATTGGCATCCCATAGTAGGCAAAAAGAGTAAGTAGAGAATAAGTTCAGGGATAAGTCATTTAAGGTTGGTGAGTATGTTTTGTAAAAAGTGTCTCCTATGAAAGGATCATGAAGTTTAGTAAGAAGGGCAAGCTTAAACATGAGTATAGCAGTTTGTTTGAGGTTCTTGATAATAAGGTTTCAATTACGTATAGGTTGTCATTGTTGCTAAGCTTGTCAAGGGTACATCCCATGTTCCATATATCTAAACTTAAGAGATACCATGGTGATGGAAATTACATTATCAAATGGGATTTAATTCTGTTGGATAAGGATCTTATATATGAGGAGATTCGGTTGTAATTTTTTATTAGAAGCATCTTTCGATGAAAAAGACACTTAGGAAATTAAGAAATATATGTGGGACAAGTACCCTTACTTGTATAAGGATACATGTATTCTTTCTTTCCTTACTTGGCTCATTTTTTTCCTTATTTGATAATTTGGGAGTGAGTGATAGGTAAATTAGTATCTATTATAATGACCTTTTCCATCATTACGAGAGAATCAATCATGACAAAAGATTTTGGCTAAGTTGTTTCCCGAATTAGAAGTTGAAAATTTTAGGCTATGCTAGCTTTAGATAAAATCAAAGAGAGGAATGGTCTAGGGAAATTTGGAATGGATTGGGTAAATTTGATTAATTTTAGCTTGATTTTATGTTAGCTGAGATGATAAGAAATTCATAGGACTTATTGGAAGTGAAATAGGGTGAGTAAAACTCCCAATATCAAACTTGATGCAAAGGGGTTAGTTCAGGATGTCATGATTTAAGGGTGTGTCGTGAAAAAAGCAAAACTATTATGAGTTTCTGCCTCATCACTCTAGGATAAAAGGTGGGGTGTTGTTTAGCGACTTCTACTATAGCAAAAAAGTTACCGCTATAGCAGAATTCAAAGTTGGTCAATCCTCATATAGAAGACGATGCCACTATAATGATGTCGTAATAGAAGGATTCGGTAGCTACAGTAGGGTAAGTCGCTAATAATGCAAAAATTTTCCTAAAAATGATTTATTATTCTATACTTATTTTTTGGGGAAGGGGTTAGGCAATATGGGTATTTTTCACCAATTTTCCATCGAATTTCTTCATAAAGGTAAGTATTTCATCCCCATTAACTATTTTTTCAGTTAGTTAACCTTAGAATTACTAGTTTATGGATTTTGGAAAGGGTTTAAGTGTGAATTAGTAGATTTGCTTGGTTCAAGGGGGTAAATTAGGTGTATAACCTTTGGGTTTTATTAATCATTAATGAACTCTGACATGATATTAATTTACTGTAGTAACCATAAAATTAGTAGGTTTAAGGTGAATTATGGTAGAAAAACTGCATAATTAAGGGGAGGAATAAACATGAAATAAGCCTTGGAGTTTGGGATTAGGTTATAATCCTCTACAAGTAGGTTATTTGGTTGATTATATGTTGCTTTCATGTTTTTAGACCACAAACAAGTGAAAATTGCATGGAAAGAAAAAAATCGAGCCTAAATGAGTGGTGCAAGCTTGGATTAAGGTAGATGATGGTTTAAATGTAGTTAAACTTAATCTCTGTTATGTGTTCATATTAACTATTTCTTAGTATTCTTGAATGATTATTGGATATCCTAAGTGTTAATCGCATCCAATGAACGTATATGAAAGTTTGTTGGATTTTACAAGTGTTGTTACCATTGTGGTTGTGACTGTTGTGATATCTATAATTATTGTGAAATATATCGGTATTTGAACATCTCCATGGCATTGATTGATATAAGGTTGGCAACTAGTTGATGTTTGAGATTTGGTGCATGGACAAGAGCTCGTCCCCTATAGGTCATGACCAGTAGACACATACATAAGACCCTTGGCATGTATGTACAAGGTACAGGTGAGTGTGATGGTTTCTTGAGTGAATCAAGGATTATGTGTTTCTTGATTATATTTATTCATTTCGTGAATCGAGCTTAAGAGTTTTCTTTAGATTTTGGTTCCTTGAGTGAACTGGGTTTATCTACTTAATTGCTAAAGGTAGTTTCTTTGTGTAAATCGGGATATATATTAATTGTAAGTTATGACTTAACTCTGTGTTGACTATTATATGTGTAGTCGGTACATGATTAGTATGATGGTTGAGTCATGTTTATTGACTTGGAGTCTTGTTAGTGGTCATTGTTTGACTTAACTTGTTATCCTGGTTGACTTATATTGACTGAACTTCAAGTAGTACTTGTTATAAGGCTAAGTATTATGAACTTGAAATAGAGTTGCATGATCGGGGTCATGGTTGTCTTATTATACTATGCTTTAGTTATGTGTTCATTTGATAACGATCAAACCACGGAAGAGGAGATAAACATGAAAACTAGAAGAAATGATAGAATCAAAAATACAGATTAGACAGACAGATAGACAGATAGACAGATAGACAGATAGACAGATAGACAGATAGACAGATAGACAGATAGACAGATAGACAGATAGACAGAT
>NC_061119.1:98181202-98314787 GCF_002878395.1 Capsicum annuum
AGATAGATAGACAGATAGATAGAGAGATAGATAGATAGATAGATAGATAGACAGATAGATAGAGAGATAGATAGAGAGATAGATAGACAGATAGATAGACAGATAGATAGACAGATAGACAGATAGACAGACAGACAGACAGACATACAGACATACAGACAGACAGACAGACAGGACAGACAGGACAGACAGGACAGACAGACAGACAGACAGATGGATAGATGGATGGATGGATGGATGGATGGATGGATGGATGGATAGATAGATAGATGGATGGATGGATAGATCGATAGATAGATGGATGGATAGATGGATAGATAGATAGATGGATCGATAGATGGATGGATGGATGGATGGATGGATGGACGGACGGATGGACGGACGGATGGATCGATGGACAGACGGATGGACGGATGGACGAATGGACGGATGGATGGATGGACGGACGGACGGATGGATCGATGGATGGATGGACGGATGGACGGATGGACGGATGGACGGATGGACGGACGGACGATGGATCGATGGACAGACGGATGGACGGATGGACGAATGGACGGATGGATGGATGGACGGACGGACGGATGGATGGATGGATGGATGGACGGATGGACGGATGGACGGATGGACGGATGGATGGATGGATGGATAGATAGAGACACAAAAAGATAAATAAGAAAAACAACTGAAGGATGTTTCAAATCTAACGACCTTCCTTTAGATTACCAACAAGCAATGAACTCTTACGATGACCGAAAGGAAATCATAACAACCACCATTTCTAAACAAGAATCAACATAAACATTTCCAAGCTCTCATGATCTTAAGAGTCTTATGATCAATATTCATTCAAAAACTAATAAATAAAAAACTAGGTTGAGCTATTTGTAGTCTAGGGTTAAGCTATTACTGTCGCACCATAGTTTTTCACGAAAAGTGGAATTTAACGTGACAACTCTTTTATGAGCGGTTTAAAAGAGAAGAGTCGCCACCTAGCTAATTAAGGTGTGTTAGGGCACCATTCTAGACTAATTTATGAACTTTCTTATTATCAGTCTACGTCACCAAAAATTCAAGTAAAAATTTAAATTATCTCAAAATCAAGGTATTAGGCATCTTTCGAGGTTCATGAATATGAGGCCAGTCAAATTTGTATGTTACGTGGGGAATTTCATGTGATAAGCAAAAGTCAATCATTAACTTAATATTAACTATGTATTTAAAAATAATAATAATAATAATAATAAACTAAACATGCAACTCAATTATTATCTAATTAGTAATTATCAAAGTGATAATAAGATGCGTAAATAACAAAGAAAAATATGAATCAAATACGCGGGTAGATAGAAGGAACACAATTTATACCAAAAATATTAATTAAATAATAACAAACCTAAACTACCCCAAGTAATTAAAAACTTACAATGAAGAAAAGAAAAGTCAATTTAGAAGACTTGGACAAGAGGTCGACTTTATTCTAGTCGCATTAGTGTCAGGCTTATTAACGGATGACAGTGTTGTATGTCATATTGTCGAATTTTGCTTAGATAAACTTTCATCATTTCTAACTACCTACCCACCTAGGTTAGTTATTAAGTTATTGAGCCTATAAACGCACTAAAAATGATAAACTAACATTCCCTAAGAGGCTTACCCATCCCAGCTTAATTGTCTAAGAGGCATTGGACGATCTATTTTGGATAAGGATCTAGACAAAAAGAAACTTAGACTATCTAATTAGACTCGAGATTAACACCAAACAAAACAACAAGGACTTGACAAATAGCACATCACAGTTTCATGAAAGTCTCTTGATTAATTACAACTGATTAGTTGATTAACATGCTTAAAAATAATTATTTATTTCATATCATTAAAATCTATAGACATGATATCTAGGTGACAAATAATTATGTATTACTAAAAAATAATTATTGACAGTTTACTTCAAAAATGATATGCTGAAAATTCATTGAATATGTTGAAATTAATGGACATGTCGGAAATCAAGTAAACATGTTGGATATTAGATAGCATGGTGACAAATTGATTTCAATAGACTGAAAATTAGTTAAAACATGTTGGAAATACAATTAAGGTGTCGGACAATAAACTTAAAGTATTGAAAATTAAGTAAAATGGCCAGAAAATAAATTCAAATGTTGAAACTTAATTTATATATGTTGAAAATGATTTATATGTGCTGAAAAATTAATTTAAGAGTACAGAAAAATAAACTTAAGTGCTAACGAATTAATTTATTTTTATTTTTTTGGTTTCCCAAAGTATACCCACAGCCGGCAGTCGTGAGACCAATCCTCCATTCCTCGATCACCGCATTTTGCGATAGAGAACTGGTCACAGAGTTTGCTCCATTCGCCAAAGGCGGGGATCGAACCCCCGACCTCTTGCTAACTCACAAATTAATTTAAGAGTGCACAAAAATAAACAGAAGTGCTGTAAATTAATTTAGAATGCTGAAAAATAAGTTTAAAATGCTGGAAAATAGATTTAAATGTTGGAAATTAAGTTTAGAAAATAGAAAATAAATTTAAATATTGTAAATAACTTTAAACTCTAGAAGATAAGTTCAAAGTGCTGGAAAATAGATTTAAATGCTGGAAAATAATTTAAATGCTGGAAGATAAGTTTAAAATGCTGGAAAATAAATTTAAATGTGCTGGAAATTAGCTAAAGATGCTGAAAATTCAATTAAAGATGCTGAAAATTGACTTAAAAATTCTGAAAATTGATTAAACATGCTATGAATTAAATAGTTACACTAGAAATTAATTAAATATGCAAAAAAATCAAATTAATGTGCTAAAGATTAGTTAATTTGATGAAATTAATTAATAACCCTAAAACATAATTTCTGGTGATAGATCAATTAATTAATAGGCTGAAATTTATTAATAATCCTTAGATGTGTTGCTAAGTGATTAAATATTCAAGTCACGGAATCCCCATAATTTTATTACACGATAGTGTTTATACAATAAATATTGCAGGCCAAAAAATGAATAGAAAATAAAAATCTAGACTAAAAAACAAAACGAACTAGGTAGCCCCTCTTTAAACTCTAGGACAACTCTTCAAATCTCAAGCATTTACCTTCTAACAGAACTGTTGGGTACAAAAATTGAATCCAAATGCAACAATCATAGGGAGATAGACAAACATGAAGGAGATAAGACATCATTTTGATACTTGATTGTGCAAACAGGTTCGCAAAGTTACAAGAAAACTATCACATAAAAATTAAAAATTGCATCGATAGGGACTCATCAGTTAACAACAAAAGTAAAAAAGAAGAAACAAAAATGTTGAATCAACACGCAACAGTAAAGCAAGAAAAGACCGAGAATCCGAACTTTCACTGCTCAAATAGGACGAGAACTCAAGTAATTATTATGGCTAGCCAAAGCAAGATGTAAAAATAGTTTTTAGTATAAGAGAGAGTAGGAGTTGCAAAGTGCCTGATGAATAAGGGGAAGAGTTGTTTATATAGGCATAGAGTGATATAGAATTAAATGGAAGGAAAGATGTAGAAAATTAATTCAAGAATTTAAAAAGGAAAGGAAATTTTCAATAATCAATTAAGGGGAGGACTGAATCAATTTATTGCATAAGAAATCTCTATTTACCATAATTAAGCAAGTACAAATATATATTAAATTGAAGAAAGGTCAAATAAAAATCAAGGTATGAAAATTTATCAAAAATACACAAATAGAAACTAAGAAGGTAAACAACTTGCATAGACACATAATCGAATAATAAAGGATTTTTCATAACCAAACTACTATAGAGCCAGCATGTTTCACTGAAAATAACAAGCTGCAGTTGTCACACATTTTAAAAAACTAAGTAGAAGAAATGAAATCACAAACTATCCTAAAAAATATATATGTGTGTGTGTAAATCGGTCGTAATTGGTTCAAGAAAGAAAAGAGACTAATCAATTAACAAGTGACGGTAAAAAAAAAAGTCACAATCATTTCATGCTTAGGTTCAGAATACTAATATTTAGATCACATAATTAGACAAATATCAACCTCAAATATAGAACAAATCACACTGTAATAAGTATACCAAAGGATTAAAGTTCGATAAAAATTTAGTTTCGCGACAGTTGAAAACTTTGTATATAATAGGAATAAGAGAGTTAAAATCAATGACCTTTTACCCAAAAATCAGCATTTCAATTCCTTGAATTTTGAATCTAAAAATCAAGTGATAAAAGGAGTAGCAATCAAATATAATGGAGGTCATACTATTCATCTCACAATCATAACCTCACAGCCGAGAAAGAAACGGAGATGTGACGAGTGATTTCTCATTATCTTAACTATCCATGAGATATCATTGATGTTTTGACCTGGTTCTTGTTTCATCAAAGCTTCTGAAGCTTATCGGAGAAGTGAAACTTTTGAGGGGTTTCAACTTTGAACAAAGAGACACGGAGAGATAAAAAATAAACGGTCCACGTTAGGTATTTCTGTTTGGTGGTGGTTTACTGATGGTTTTTTGGTGTAGGGGTAGCGTTAGGTAAATTCTTCTGTGATTTAAAAAGCTCACCAAAAAAAATAGAGTAGTGATGGTGTAAGAAGACAAGAAATAAAACAAAATTAGAGAATATGGGTCGATTTGACGGTGAAGGAGTAAACATGGTTATTGGGATTTGTTGATCGGGGATGACCAGTTATGGTGTGGAAAATAAAGGGGCAGTGAGTTTAGAGGTGAGAAAAGAGAATCAAATGAGAGGAAAAGAAGGGAAAGAGAGAGAAGAAGAAAAATAAAAGTGGAGACGATGGGCGGTATAGAGGTCGCTGGTGGTGGTTCACGGTTGTCCACCAGCCATAGGCAGCTGGCAGTGGTGAGGCAGAGCAGTGAGAGTTATTAATGTGAGAGTGGGAGATCACGTAGAGAGAAAGTGAGGGATGAGGGATGGCTAATTTATTGAGAAAGTAGATTAAGGTTTTTTATTTTGGGGGGTTTGGTCTTAATTAAAAGGAAAGAAAAAAAGAATTAATCAAGGACTTTTAGATCATGTGATGGACGGACGATATTTAAATTAAAAATTTGAGTTGGATCCGAGTCAGCTAAATTAGGTCAAATAAAAATTAAATTGGGGATTTTAATTTGAGGTCAAATTAAAATCAATTTGGGCTAAATTTGACACAAATTGGATATAAGAATGGCTAAAAGTTAAATAAATTAGGAAAATTGAATTGAATTAAGCTGTTATTTAATAAATACTATATAATTTGCAGACAAACAATAACTGATAACAAGATAGTATAAAACATTTCAAAATAATATATATATATATATCGATGATGACGACAACAACGACAATGAGAACGATAATGATAATAATAATGATAATTATGATGATGATGATGATAATGATGATGATGATGATGATGATGATGATGATGATGATGATAATAATAATAATAATAATAGACAATATTTATAAATTATGAGTATGCATATTTAAAGAAGTAATTTAGTAAATATTAATAAAATTATGTAATTATTTTATATTTAAATTGATATATTATATAAAAATACAAAATTAAATGATAAAATAAATTGCATATTTCAAAATCATGAATTTGAAATGTCAGTATTTATTGGATACCAAAATAATACGTAAAAATATTAATATTCAAAACTAATAATTTTGATAAAATAGCAGCATAGGAGAAGTATCAAGAGGTCAAAATTGGGTATCTGAAATTACATAAATGACCCAAAAGTGGTCCTTGAAAACAATTAAGAAAATTGCCAAGACAAATTGACTGTTTGGGCTTGACGAACCACCAAGTGAGCCTTCAAGGCCTTGGTGGTTCTTAACATGAGCCATCAAGACTAGGCAGCATCCCCACCTTGTTGTCTCCTCTTGAAAAATCACCAAGTGAGTCGTCAAGTCTTTGGTGGCTCATCACATGAACCGGCAAGACAAGGTAGTAGCTCCTTTGGGTTGTTCTCTCTTCGTAGTTTATCTGGCGAGTTCTTAAGGCGGTGGTGAATCTCCAAGTAAGTTATCATCTTGGAGGGGTGTCTTTTAGGCTCTTTCTTTGATTTGTTGGTCCTTGTACGCTCTAAGATATCTCTCAAACATGATATTGCTTTATTAGGACCTCAAAAAGGATTCCTCAAACACATCTTCGCATCCTTAGGGTGATCATGGCTTGGATACCTTGGTGTTGTCCTTGAAATATAGGCCAAGAAAGGTTGGATTTAATTTGGATTGTATCATCATATTTATTATTTTGGGTTGGCCGATAATCCTACTGACACTCTATTGTTTCTTGTGTGCTGATGTGCTCTTCTTTTTATTAAATTCAATGCATATTTTGTAGACTATTTTGAGCCCTCAGTTGTGATTCAAATTGTATTCGAACTCAAGGGTGAGTTGCATCTTTCATGCTATCATTGGTTCCTCTATTATTTTATGGTCTATTTATTTCGGACTCAACATTACTGTAATTACCCTTCGGGTTATTTTTTATATTCCTACTTATTTTTACCATTAGAGATTATCCATATCTTTCCTAAGTCATTTACAACTTGCTGGAACTGATATATCAGTTACCAGGCAGCTCGTTTAGGTTTGAGAGTCAATTTCCTATTAAGAAGTCTTCACTGGTTTAAAAAGGCCATCGAGCAAAAACTTTAGTAAAGTAATCTCAGATGTAAATTTTGACTGTACCAGTAACTCCGTAATATCAATGTTAGTCTAGGTATACCTTTGGTTCAGGTCCCATTGCGCCAAAACTCATTTCGACCTATTGATCAGAAAGTTAAACAAATGGAAATTTGAGTGTAGGACCCACATTTGGTCAAAACAACCTCGGATGAAAAATTTAACTTTGCCAATGCATCCAAAATTTCAATTTAGTATGGTTCCATAGTTTGTTTGCATAAATCAAATTTCGAATGAGTCCCAAGGCGTCATTGGTAAACTTGAAATTCCCAAGTAGTTGTACTGAGGTATGCGTGATCGCACACAAGGAATCGTGATCGCCCTTTCCCGATTGCCATATATGTGGCCATGATTTCTCCTATGATATATCCATCTCTAGATTGTGATCCGCATAGATGAGGGCCTTGGATGGGTATTAAAAGGCCTTTAAGCCTCATTTTGAGCACTCTTCTCTCATTTTTGAGACCTAGGAACCCTAGAATGGTTTCTTAATCGAAAATTAAGTCTTAGATACCTCTTGAGAGTTTAGATAACATATATTTTTATGCTTATCAACGAATTTGAGGTATGTATCCTTCCATTTCATGTTTAAATTTCTTGAATTTTTTACCAAAACCCTAATTGGCTTAGGGGCTTAATCTAGCCCCAAATAATCTTAGCCCTTATCTATTTCTTGATGGTTATGATTACTTGATAGTGTATGAACATTGGGTTGACCTCAAAAATATATTTTCCATAAGTGAGACCCATTTGGGTATTTCGACATCGTTTTTGAACCCGAAGCACAATGGTGAAATAAGGGTATCAATGTTCTCGTTATAATATGTAGATTGTGTTTTTGATAGTTTGGAACCTTGAAGAAACTTCTTAGAAATAAAAATCAAAGTTTTAGCGGTTCGTGAGCTTTTTTGGATTTGAGGTAGGTTAGGCTTGTTCGTTATTAGATTGAGCTATGCTATAGTCTAATTATGAAATCTTGTTAGATTGGGATGGGTTTTGGGTGTTGAAATGTTAAATGTTATGACATGGGTTTAGTTGAATCATTTAGGTCACTTGAACTTATAGATTAAAATGCTTGACTTATAGGCTTTAACTTTTGGGAATTGGACTTCATTTCTCATGGCTAGCATGAGGATGCCTTAGTTACTCTAGTTGGATGTGAGTGACCTTATCACTCATGTTGTGGGTAATTGACCCTGGTTGCTTACATTAATGAAAGTCCCTTAGTTACTATGGTTGAATTAAGTGTAATGTTTGGAGAAGACCTTTACCTTAGGACTAGTGGTGGCTAACTTTACATCTAAGAATGGATTTAGATATCCTAGTCCTGGGTAGAAGTTAGACTTTCATTGTATTTTGGGAAACTAGAAGTGGGTTCTTAACCCACCTTAAGCTTGGATTTATATAGTTCTCTTGAAAACCTTAAATGCTTTCTAAATGTCTAGAAAATGCTCCCTTGGAAACATATTGATGAAACTGAGTAATTATATTATGGTGATGATCTTAGAAATAATAGATATGGTTTGTTGGCTAAATTACCATATAGGCTATGAGTAACTATGGTTCATGCTATCAATTAAGCTCGTGTCTATGTTATCATGTGTTCCATTGACTAAACTATTATTTTGGGCTTCGGCTATGCTATTACTCATGTTGTATTATTGTTTAGTAACCAAACTAGTAGCCATGCTAGAAAGCCCTCATATTTATAATATTGTGAGTCATGATACTAATGATTCTAAAAGACATGCTTATTGACTACATGGGAAGTTATGTTGCTAGTTATACTTGAAACTCGATAAATTTTAATACTCATGTTAAACATATATGTCCATTGATAAATTTGCATTGAAGACGAATGATGAGCATTGGAGGTATGATCTTCTTTACTTCTCCTTTATATTCATTTACTTTAGCCCTTTTGGGGCTTGTCATTTACTTTAGCCCTAATGGGGCTTGCCATTTACTTTAGCCCTCGTGAGGCTTGTCATTTACTTTAGCCCTTGTGAGGCTTGTCATTTACTTTAGCCCTTGTGAGGCTTATCTTTTATTAGTTTCATGGATTGTTTATCCAGATAATGATGCCCGGCAAGTTTGAAGGATTATGTTGGTGATATGATGATGCCCGATAAGGTTAGAGGATTATATTGATGATATGATGAAATGAAAATGCCCAAAAAGGCCGGATCATTATGTTGATGATATTATGATATCCATAAAGGCCGGAGGATATGTTGACAATGTGATTTACCCGACAATTCTGAAAGATGATTATTGATGTGCCTATATGTACATCACCGGTTTGAGTTCGGCTAGACCTATGTATGATAATTATTCATATTTATATACACTTGTTTATATATAATGTGGGAATATTGTTGGTATTTGGATACCGTTTATAGCCACTAGTGTTAATTGCTTATAAAGGGGTGTAATTAAGGATAATGATAACTAAGGATTAGTGATGGATATTGTTTAATTGACCAATCAAGACTATTTGGAAAGTGAAAACTAGTGTAATGTGAGGATATACTTAGTAAGTAATGTTAGTGATAATTGTTGGTTAGATAAGCAATGTTGCCTGATAAAAGGGCTATGTAGTGAATTTTTTCCTAGCTAATGATTGTATCATATGATGGCTAGGAATCTAATGGAATAGTTAATGATCCTTGCTTAGCTAATAAGTAGTGGCTAATGGGTATTGATGATAAATAGCTAATAAAGGTAATTGTATGGAATATGGTGATGTGGTCAATGTTGGTAACAAGTGAAGGTTCAGTAAAATGACCGATTGATGATAAATGTTAAATATGGTTGCATAATATTGAGAATTGAGTTCGTTGTTGGTTAAACACCTTGTTATTATCTCTCTCTTGGGTGTACTCTACCGTAGTATGAGATGCAGTGATGAGTTCTTTACTTTATGCACTAGTTGGTGTATGGGCGCCAACTTTGTACTTGTGTTTTATTATGGTTGTACTTTAGAATGCGTTGTGATTCCAAATTATTATTTCTTATGAATAACGGTATTGGCATGTGATGATACTCTATGATATATTATTGTACCGAATTAATGTCTTATTATATAAAGTGGAGATGGAGATGATTCAGGTTTGATTTTATACTTTGGCTTAGGTATGTTTATCTTGCATTATATCACGACGTAGCTCAGTCGGCCGATTATTCCTATTGAGTACCTGTTGTCTTGGTACTCATACTACACTTTTGTACCTTTTGGTTCAGATTCGAGTACTAATTATCGTTGTTAATTCGAGTTCATGCGGGGTTGATCTTTCCGAGATAGGGTGAGCTCATGAAGTTTGAGTCACCTATTTTCCCTCTATCTTTTTTATACAGTCTTTAGTATTTGAGACAAATGTATTAACTATACTTAAAGTCTTTCGGGTTGTATTATTCACATTAGATGCTCTTGCACTAGCTTTTCAGGTCGTGGGATTAGTATCTTAGGATGATTGTTTATCTATATTAGAGCACTATGTTAATATTTTAACTTGTGTTCATTAAATTTTGTCCTATGTTGGCATTTCCTACCGAATTAACCCATTATGATAGCTCTGAGTTATGGTATTGGCATACCTGTTGGCGGAATTTAGTAGGTGTCATCATGACTTATAAATCTGGTTCTGGCAATTACACTAGTTTTTGGGGCTGAATCCCCTTTTTTAACATTTATTAGAGTTTTCGTACGATAACTTTCAGGTTCTAGGAATGATTTATTTCAGCATCATGTTATCTTACTCTTCGTTTAAATATGGATTATTGGTTTTTATCAAGAGGATGATTTAGTTGCCTATTTTTTGTAAAGTGTTGATTTGTTTATGAGAGTAATTAGTTCTCCATTGGGAGTTTTAGTGTGGCTGTCATCAAGACGAGTTTGGATCGTGACATTTATGATTGAATTTAGTTTATAAATATTAATATTATTGAAAGGATCTTTATGCAATTAATGTATTTTAGTATTTAGAAGCAGGTAAACTGTTAATTTTTATCAAGTTATCAATTAAAATTTTATCATAGAGATTAACAATATTAATTTTATAGGTTTTAGACAATCTCTCTCTATATATGTATACAAAACAGGATCATAGACAAGGTAATGTGGTACCTCTATAGACTCTATGACCTCCATTTTTATTTATTTTCTCTTTTTTTGTTGATTTTTTTCTCATTTCAACGTAATATACTATGTATTAGAAAATTCAAGTCACTTGGCTTTCCTATTGTTAATTAATAGCTAGGAGAAATGATTATGAATTAGTATAGCTTTTAAATATGTACTTCCTCCGTCTAATTTTAATTCGGCATATATTTTTTTATATGGTGATTAAGAAATCATAAATTGAAGGATAAATTTTACTATTTGACCTTTTACCCATATTAATTATATTCATTGGGCATAAGAATTGAAATTCAAGAGAGGGGTGAATTGAAAATTTTCTGTGAGTCAATTATTGAGTTTTCACAATCGACTTGTCTGCAAATTGGTGCGCTTCACAAAATAGATTAGATTTAAATAAATGAACAAGTAATAAAAAACTTTAAAGTAACGACACTAAGATTTATCCTGGTTCGGAACACCAATGTGGTACCTATTTCCAATCCCTTGGGTTTCAAAGTTTCCTTAGATCTTTCAAAGTCAAGCTTCGAGTTCAATGATGATAAACAAGTTTCAAAGACTTATCTTGTTCTTCAAATCTTGTGATACAGCTTCAGTTTGTATTATAAAGTTGACTCGATCCTATTCTTTGTATAATTATTGTAAACTAGGATGTACAAAGCTTTGTGAGACTAAGATTGAGACACTTTGAGATTTTTCCTTAAAGTTGAGTACTTTCTCTTGTCTCTTGTCTTTTGTTATAGCTTTTATAGTATTCTGTCGCATGTACTTCTTTTCTTCATAAGGAAACCCAAAGTCTTTCTTCTTAACTAAGGATTTGGGTTGATTCCTTTATTGAGGGAGTTTGCACCTTATGGTATGTCCATATCATATATGTTCATACTCGATACGATTTTCCTTTCTCACAACCATACATATCTATATCAGATATTTCTATGTAGAGGGTGTGATCTTCTTTACTTTGGTATTGCCATGAAGTTCATCCAGTCACCACCAATTTTGTTTTTCGGTAAGATCTTCCAATTGATGTGGTTATATGTTCAGCACCTCCTTTATAGTTGGATAATCCTTGCGAGATACTTTCTATCATTAGAGATTTAGATGGATGCTCCTTGCCTTGTGTCCATCAGTGGAGATCTTCAAAT
Source organism: Capsicum annuum (assembly GCF_002878395.1). Classification (NCBI taxonomy): domain Eukaryota; kingdom Viridiplantae; phylum Streptophyta; class Magnoliopsida; order Solanales; family Solanaceae; genus Capsicum; species Capsicum annuum. The sequence goes on from NC_061119.1 coordinate 98,193,207, forward strand.
ATACTATAGATTTCCCATCATTAGTTTCTCATTATTAAAACATAAACATAAATATAGGAGGCTAACAATCTCCCTATTTTTGATAATGACAAACAAGTATTAAAATCAGGTGACTTCCCTATCTATTACAGTAGTCGTCTTGAGACCTTGACTTGTAAACACTTCCAATGTTCTTCTAATTCTTGAGTATCAGTCGACTCTTATCTATTGATAGTCGACTTGTTTCCCCTAACTTGTAAGAACTTTTGATGTTCCTGTCTTTCTCTCCCTTTTGGAATAATTAATAAGAACCACAGAGGAACAAAAGAATAGTAGACATATAGCAGAGAATTAATCTAATCAATTGCCAAGTTCCCAGGCAAAAACAAAGAGTGTGGTAGATAGTCTGTTAAAAATCATCTTACAACCCAACAAAAACAAGGGACAGGACCCCTTTTTGAATAAAAAGTCATCATTCACCACTTAGCCAGAAAGTATGTTAGGGTGTTGTGCATATTATGGAAGAATTTATCATATGATTTTTCAATGTTTTTGAAGGAGGAGTAGAAGTTCTATACGGAAAAGCAAGATCATTATTGGAGGAGTGGACTTGGGACTTGAGGGAGTCCATGTGAGTGAACACTCAAGTAAACAACTTAATGACCCTCTTGTTTGAACCAATCAAGAGCCAACCAGACCACAACTATGTCAGTGTTGGTGCTTTTCTTAAGGTCTAGAAGTTTGGAAGTTGACTCCTGCAACGTGACAGCTTCCTCAATAGCTTTGAAGTGATCTTTGATTTCCTTCAATTCCTTCAACACAATAATCATGGGGTTAGAAATAGACTTGCTTACCTTGGAGAGTTTAAATTTTGTCTAAGCAGAATCCTTTTTGCACCACTCATTATCAACCAAAACATAACCCATATTGTAAAAGTTTTGGAATTATAAGTGGCAATGAATTCCACCGGGGGGTAAGCAGAGATATCAATACAATGAATCAAAAGAATCCGAGCAATTAGCATACCATATGGTAAACTAGAAAAGGCATGAACATCCGCTGCACTCTCCAACATATACTCATGGATCCAGGTTATCCAATTAATTTTGTGTTTCTTAACCAGACAATACAGAATAAATATATCATAGCAGGTAATGTTGTTGAGGGGATCCCTTCCTTGGAATCAGTATGGTAATGATTATGTGGGCCATGATGCGATACTTGAAACACAGGTACAAGGGACCAAATTAGATGATGTTGTGTCCGAGTCAGACAGGATCTATTTTGTTCTTCAAAATATATTTCAAAATCTTTGAGCCAGGCACCTTTCATGAAAAAAATCACACCAGAGAACTTTGTATCAAAAACCTTCTCAAACAAAAAATCATTCAGGACGATTCTTGTGCCAAGCACAATGGTCTCAAGTTCACCTTTATCAATAGAGAGGCGTAGATTTGCATAGAACATGCGGACGGGATCCTCATAAACCAAAAGTTCACAAAGAAGGAATACCAAGGACAAATCTTGAAACCTAGATAAGTGACTGACATTATAGAAGGCGTCTTTTAATTGACAGAGATTGATTATGCAATCGGGTACAATAGAGTGGTTTTGAAGGCAGAAATTTATTTTTGAGAGTATGTCTAAAACTTGTGCATGTCCTCAGGAGGGAAGGAGTTTAGAGAGGTATTTTGAGTTTTATTGGTAGATGGGACTAGGTTAGGAGCGGTACGACATCTTTTGATGAGAGTATACTATTGATAATCTTACGAGGATTCGTAGAGGACTCGAAGAGGAGAACAGGACTGTCGAGAGAGCTTTAGGAAAGAATTTGGAAACACTGGTCATGGAATGAGTTCTGGTCATGGGAAAAGAGTGGAATTGGATTTTAAAGGGACGGGGAGGGAGAAGAAAGGAAGGGTAAGTGAACAAAAGGAGAGAGAAGGGATGTCGGTGACTGTTGGAAAAGAGATTAAAGGGGAAGACGAAGAGGTATGAAGTTAAAAGGTGACTGATGGAAGATAAAGGACAACAAAAGGGGATATATTAGGAAGGTAAAGAGGTGTAGAAGCAGTAGGGTGGCATTAAAACTGGTGAAAATAATGATGACTTCCTTCTTGAAAACCAATTTTTAGTTTAAAAAAACTGAAGAGAAATCGGAACAATTAAAAAGATTTTTGTCTAAGAATAAAACTCATAGGTCATTAATACTGAGAATACCAAGTATTTTTCTAAGGTAACAAAATCTTTCTTATAACAAGGTTTTCATAAAAATATCTACCTATTAATTTTCGGAGTCAATAAACATTAAAGGAAAGTCTTAATTTTCTACATGGTCTAGAACAAAATTATGCTAGAATGATGCACAGTATATTTAGACAAACTAATAGCACTGGTGTTATCACACATTATGGGAATGGATTCAAAAGACAAATTAAAATCAAGTAATTAATGTATAATCCATAAAATTTTAGTACCACAACTTCAACGGCTATGTATTCAGCTTCAGTTGTTGAAAGAGCAACTGAAGTTTACTTCTTGTTGTGCCATAAAATTAGGGCATCACCAAGAATTTAACACATTCCACAAGTTCTTTTTCTATCACTTTTATCACCAGTAAAGTCAGCGCCTGAATATCCAATTAAATTAAAATAGGAAGAGCAAGGATACAATAATCCAATGTCTTGAGTTCCTATGAGATATCGGATGGTTCTTTTAACTAAAGTTAGATGAGACTCTTTGGGAGTCAACTGAAACTTGTCACACTTACATATACTAAACATGATGTGTAGTCGATTGGCGATCAAAAAGAGTAATGATCTAATCATTCCCCTGTACATCTTTTCATCAACAGCCTTTCCAGATGAGTCTAAATCAAGACTTGTGGATGGAATCATTGGAGTTTCATTGGCCTTTTCTTTTTCCATACTAAACTTTTTGATAAGTTCCTTTGTGTACTTAGCTTGACTAATGAATGTACCTTAGGGAGTTTGCTTGATTTATAATTCCAAGAAGAATGTGAGCTCTCCCATAAGGCTCATTTCGATTCTCATTTCATCAGATTTGAAAAATTCTCACATGGAGAGATGTTAGGACTACCAAAAATAATATCATCAACGTAAATTTAAACAATAAAAAGGCTCTTTTGATGTACATTTGATATAACTTAAAGCATTTGAAAGCAGCAAAAGCTATTACAATTTGAATTGCTTCTAACCTTGCCACAGGGCAAAGGTTTTATCATAATCAATACCATCTTGTTGGGAGTAGCCTTGAGCTATAAGTCTGGACTTGTTTCTAATAACCTTACTTTCTTCATTTAATTAGTTTCTGTAGACCCATCTAGTTCTAGTTACTGAGCAATTTTTGGGTCTTTCAACTAGAGTCTAAACTTAATTTCGTTCGAACTGGTCCAACTTTTATTTCATAGCCTCAATCCAAGATTTATATTTGAGGGCCTTATCGATCTTCTATAGTTTGATTTGAGATATAAGGGCAACAGATACTTGTTTTCTCAATGATGCTCTTGTCTACATCCTATCATCTGGGTTTCCGATGATGAATTCACTTGGATAACTAGAATCATGTTTTCATTCTCTTAGAAAACTTAGTTTGGCCATTTCTGCTGCAGAAGTCGACTTCATAGGGGATATAGTCGACTCGTCTTATGATATTGTAAGAGTTAAACTAGCATTGGCTCCAGGTTGTAGATCACTCACATATTCTTCATCAGTTCTCACACTCATAGGAGGGTGTTTTATTTCATCAAATACAATATGCATAGATTTCTCAACACATAACGTTCTTTTATGTAAGCACTGGTGGGAGAGTACCCAATAAAAATACCCTTGTCACTTCATGGTTGAATTTTCCCAAGTTATTCTTACCGTTGTTTTAGATGAAATGCTTGCATATAAAGGGATGAAAGTAGCTAATATTTGGCTTCTTTTCTCTCTACAACTCATATGGTGTCTTCTTTAGAATTGGTTTGATGAGGCATCTATTGATGATGTGACATGTTATGCTTATTGTCTTTGCCCAAAAATAATCTGGGAGATTGGGTTCTAACAGCATGGTCCTAGCAATTTCTTGGAAAGACCAGTTCTTTCGCTCTACCACACCACTTTCTTGAGGAGATCGAGGTTATGAGAAGTTCTGAGAGTATTCATTCAGAGCACAGTCAAAAGCCTTCTTTTCAAATTCTTATTCGTGATCACTGTGAACATAAGTAATGAGGTACCTAGCTTCTATCTGTACTTTTCTATAAAATATCTCAAAGTTTGTGAAATTCTTATGTTTATGAGCAAGAAACATTACCCAAGTAAAACGGAAATAATCATCAACTATAACAAAAATATATTTGTTTCCACTAATACTTGCGGTCTTAGTGGGGCCAAACAGATCCATGTGAATTGTTTGAAGGGGTTTGGTAGAAGGGATGATGTCTTTGACTTTGAATGATGTCCGGGTCTATTCACCCAATTGACAGGCATCACAAATGTGATCCTTTTCAAACTTGAGTTTTGCCAGACCTTTCACCAGTTTCAGTCTGGACAATTTCTCAATGACATGCATACTGGCATGCCTAAGTTTTTTGTGCCACAACCAAGTGTCATTGGTTTCCACAGTGAGGCAGGTTAAGGTAGTAAAATTAGGACTATTTAAGACATAAATATTATCAACACGTTTACCGATGAGAGAGTTATCTCTTTTATCATGTTTAATGGAACAGCTTTTAGCTTTGAAGGAGACTCCAAATCCAGTGTCACATAGCTGACTGATGCTGAGCAAGTTATGTTTGAGTCCATCTATGAGATATACTTCAATAAGTTCACATGAAGAGTTGAGCTTTACTGAACTGACTCCTATAACGTTGCCTCTAGCATTATCACCAAATCTGATTGATCCCCCTTCTATTTTATTTAGAGCATAAAAGTTTTCCTTCATTTTGGTCATATGTTTAGAATATCATCTATCAATGACCCACATTCCATTTTTATAGCTTTTTCGGGTATGTTCCTGGAAAACAAAAAAATAATTTTATTTAGGTATCCAAGTAGTCTTGGGTCCTTACGGGTTAGATGTGTTCCCTTTAGGCCTCCAAACCCACACGTTTTTAGGCTTTTTCCTGCAGCTATGAGATTGGTGCCCTATTTGTCCACTAATATAACAAACAGGTCCTCACAAGGAGAAAGTGGTGTTGGCTGATTTAAATGATTTTGATAAGGAACTTGAGTTGGTTTTAAAAGAATTTGATCTCACAAAACTGTGAATTTATAATTTTTTAATGTTATTCAATTGCATATTTACATCATCAAGTTCTTCTTGAAGAAAGTCAATTTCAATTTGACATGCTTCAATTTTAACTAGATAGTTTCTTCATTCCTCTTTGAGTTTTTGTTTAAGTCGAGCTTCCTATCTTTTTTCTCTTAGGCGAGTTTATTATATTCATCTATAATTTTTTAAAGCTCGTCGGTTATCATATCTAAGTTAGATTCAAGAATATTACAATTATAACATTCGTGTGGTCTTACCTTGCTAGATTCACTTCTATGTTGGTTGCTTCTATTTCTTCTTTAGTTTCATCTTCATCATTCTAGGCTCCAAAATTTTGATTCTTTCTAGATGATATTCTTCTTAACTCTGGACAATTTTGTTTAAATGGACAGGCCTTCCACAGTGATAACAGCGATCATTGTTTCTAGTGGAATCATTATTTTTGGCTCCTTGGGATCTTTGTTGTCTCTTTCTTATGATTTACCTTACTTCTCGATTTATGAGAGCTACTCCTTTGCTACTTTCTTCTTCCAAAAAGTCCTCCACTTCTATTGGTGCAGCATTGAAGGCTACTGGTTTATTTTTTTTCCTTCTTGTTGTACCTGTTGATATAATTTCATTCATATACAATGAGATTACCTCGTAGCTCATCATATGTCATATTGTGAAGATCTCCATCTTCCAGAATGGCAGCCTTAGTTTCCCAAACTCTTGGGAGAATTCTGACTAGCTTCTGACTTATAGGCTGTGTAGATAGATCTTCCCCAATGATTTCAGCTTGCATACGATTTTGTTGAATCTGGAAAACATTGTTTTAATGTTGTCATTTTCTTTCATCTTGAACAGCTCGTATTCATTGACTAGGGTAGCAATCTTTGACTTGACTTTGGTGGTTCCTTCATAGATTACCCTAATTTATCCCACATCTTTGCAGTCTCACAGGTTGATATCTTATCATATTTTTCTCCACCAACTGTACAAAAAAGTAGACTTATAGCTCGTGCATTATTTTGGATTACCTCTTGTTTTTTTTGTGATCTCAAGGCTTTCAAAGTCTTCTATATCGGTACTGCTCAAATCGTTGTCTTTGTCCTTTTGCTTCTCCTTGAGTATTGGAATTGGATTTAGTCCTTTCTTAATGACAACCCATGCTTGAAATTCATTTGATTGGATAAAGATTCTAAATTTGTTCTTCCAATAGGAGTAGCGTTGTCCGTTGAAGTATGGTGGTCTTATGAAGGAATGACCATCTTGAAGAAGAGCACCAAAAATTTGATGGTTTGACATTTGATCTTTGCTCACGTGTGGTTAAGCAACACTGTTGGTGAGACCTGCTCTGATACCACTTGAAATTCAAGAGAGGGGTGAATTAAAAAATTTATGTAAGTCGACTATTGAGTCTTCACAGTCGACTTGCCTGCAAATCTGTGCACCTTACAAAATAGATTAGATTTAAATAAATGGACAAGTAAATAAACAACTTTAAAGTAACGACACGAAGATTTATCCTGGTTCGGAACACCAATGTGGTGCCTACTTCCAGTCCCTTTGGGTTTCAAAGTTTTCTTAGATCTTTCAAAGTCGGGCTTCGAGTACAATGATGATAAATAAGTTTTGAAGACTTATTTTTTTCTTCTGGTCTTGTGACACAGCTTCAGTTTGTTTACAAATTTGACTCGATTATATTCTTTGTATAGTTATTGTAAACTACGAAGTACAAAGCTTTGTGAGACTAAGATTGAGACACCTTGAGATTTTTCCTTGAAGTTACATACTATCTCTTGTCCTTTGTTTTAACTTTTATAGTCTTCTACCGCATCTGCTTCTTTTCTTCATAACGAAACCCAGAGGATTTCTTCTCAATCAAGGATTTGGGTTGATTCCTTGATTAAGGGAGTTTGTACCTTATGGTATGTCCATATTCAGTGCGATTTTCCTTTAATTTCTCACAACCATACATATCCATATCAGATAGGTCTATTAGATAATATGATCTTCTTTCTTTTGGTCTTGTCGTGAAGGTCATCCAGTCACCACCAATTTCGTTGTTTGGTGAGATCTTATGATTGATGTGGTTCCATGTTCAGCGCCTCCTTCATATTTGGATAATCCTTGTGAGATACTTTCTATCATTAGAGATTTAGATGGATACTCCTTTCCTTGTGTCCATCAATGGAGATCTTCAAATATCCTGTAGATTTTCAATCATTAGTTTGTCATTATTAAAACATAAACGTAAATGTAGGAGGCTAACAGGAATGGACATTGGAATTGTAATTGTTCACATTTAATGTATATTACTAATTGTAGGGGCAGAATGGAAAAAAAATTCTATCCTGATTTAGTAAGTGAGCAACTTATATGAGACATTTATTTTTAGTAAGATGACTAACTAAAATGAAACGGAGTAATTATTAATAAAGAAAGAAAACAAAGCATATACTTCATATCGTTCCAATTCCTTCTAAAGCAAACCGTTTCAAACCAAGGCATATTTTATACGCATGCAGTATGTAGTAGTTTCTTTTAACAGAAGATAATATTATGTACTTAATTATTACAATTATTAGGGAACAATTAATTCATTCATATATTTGAGAACGTGAAAAGGCAGTGACCGACCATACGCAAATAATGAAGTTGCTACATTACTTTTTAAGCTGTACCATGAAATTTCCATCAGAAATATGCTATGATATGAATATGAATGCTACAATACAGTCAGAGATGCTATTTGGGACGTCAGTGATGCATTTGGAAACAACAATCACGTAAGAATAATAATTTTTTCAATCATTTGTTCGTCCTACTTCTCCACAAACATAATTTATTTTTCTTCATTTTAGTTATGTGGATTGGGAGGTAATTATTCTATCCTGAATCTATTTACTTGTGTGTTTTAATTAACAATATGATATTGTCATTCTTTTTTCCATTGTGTTTAGGGGTTATATATTGTTTTAAATTTTTTTATTTTCTCTTCTTTTTTTTTTAAACAGTGTACTTATGGGTTATAGGTTTTAGATTTGATCTCCTTCGTAAAGATGTGGTTAACTACTATGAGGACGGTGGCAAATGGAGCAGTAGGTATCTCTACCAAGTCATGATTGTCATTTTTAGAGAGGACAACCATTTTGTAGAATAAAAGAATCTGAGCTTCGCAAGGAACGCTCTTCCACACTTTTACCTTAAAAAAGTGGGATTAGTTAGCATATTCTCCTTTATATGTCTCCCCTTAATTTTGTATGTAATTTTATCAGAATGTAATTATTATACAAGCAATCGTTCATTTGTTTGTTGATAACTTCTGTTACGAATCTGTCTTATGCTTGACAAGATTAACTACAATTTGTATTCTTGATGAGATTATATACATACAACTTTGTATGCTTGATGAGATAGTAGCTACAAAATTCCAACATGCCCATAAATTTTAAGCTCTGTCTTAATTGAAAAATTTAGGTGACATCATATTATATATGTTTGTAATTCAAGAATTTTATTAGTATTGATATAAAAGAATCATCACAGCTTCAATTTTTTTCCCGAAAGATTTTTTATTTCAAAATCTAAATTTCAACAACAACAACATACTATTCCCATAAAGTGGGGGTCTAAGGAGGCTAAAGTATACGCAGTCCATACCACTACCTCAAATGAAGTAGAGAGGTTATTTCCGATAGACCCTTGACTCAAGACAAATAACAATATAACAAATAAAAAAATATAAAAACAAACAATAAAAAGGAAAAATCTAAATTTCAATACTTACAAAAGAAAATGAAAATGCAAGGAACCTATTTATTTCGTTATTACTTTTATGGTGAATAAATGATTTATTCTTACTATTTTGGATTGAGCTGGATTCTTTGACAATTCTTCTTGAGATCAGTGATCAGATATTAATCGACAGAAAAGTCAAGAATGTTTTAATGGACAGGGACTACTTCAAAAGATCGCTTTTAGATCGGTGCTGCGAGTCAAGGAGAAATAGGGGTATGAGTGTTACGCATTTGTATTTATGAGTTTTAAATTTGTCACAATCCAATTTCTAGAATCATGATAGCACCTACTATAATCCACCAATAGATAAGTCAAATCATAGCCCAGAACAGCAAGTAATGGGCTAACCAACGAAGGCTAGAAAATAAAGGATAAAGACACGCAAAGAAATCATGAAATAACTAAAGCAACGATAAATAGATACGAACATACTATACAAAAGAAAGAGGAGGACAAAATACACAAAATGAGATCCCTTGTGACCTGATAAGATCGATACAAGAGCCTCTAAACCAAAATTGAGCACTAGAGAGAGTCAAATATACAACATAGTCTCAGAATGTACAAAAAGCGGCAAAAGGACGAGGACCAGCCTCACCCTATCTCTGAATCAGCAGCAAGCCCGAGGATAATATCAGTGGTTGTGACTCGTACTCAGGTCTGCATCACAGAAAAGAAGCAGAAGTGCAGTATGAGTACCAAAAACAACGAGTACTCAGTAGGCATCATAGGCCGACTGAGCTAAATTACAGTAAGAACGTAAATAAAGTGCAAGAATGTGACTAAAGTCAACAATAAAAGAAAAACAACGGAAGTAGTAAATCATGCCGAGCGAAAGCAATATAAAGGTAAAATAAGTGTTAGAATGTGAAAATAAAGTCTATTATAATCTAATTAGGCCCCCAATAAGTCCAGAAGAAACACAGAAGAGGGATAAATACAACTAAGCCCCCATAAGCACCGGTGAGTACGAACAAATGGTAACAGTAAAGTAAAGATGAAATACGACAATAGCAAGCATAAAATAATCCAGAATATAGGTCATGCATACCTGATACTTCTAACACAGTCATAACCACCTTTCTATCAATTTTTACTAGTTTTTCAACCCTATATATGTTATGATCCGAGGCTACCCCCAGTCGTAACACAGTGCTTAGAGTCACAAGTGACCCCAAGCTAACCCATGGTCTGGCATGACACTAAGAACACTGAAAACAACTAAAAATACTTATGTGAAATCTGAAAGGAATAATGAAATAAGTATTCAAAAGAAAATCAATCAATAATATCTGAGTTTAAGACCACAGGCTGAAAATCTAACTATAAGTTTGAAGGCTTCTACTAAGACGACATGTTAAACATCTAACTGTAAGTATGAAAGCCTCTACAAAGATGAGTTGTTGGGATAAGCCCCCAGCTAACTCTGACTGTCTGAAAATTGAAAAAAGACAAAGACAAAATGAAATATTAATATTAGCCCTCAATGATGAGGACTCACTAAAATATTGATGTTGATGTTGTGGGAGATCGTACTATGTGCGATCTGGATGCTGGGCATCAGAACATATATTATGAGACAATATAACGTAAAAAAAGTATGCAATTAGTATTTGAATGTACTGAGTATGTAAAATAGGAAATAACTAATATAAACTGAGCATAATGCATCTAACATGATAAACTGATGCAAAACCAGGTAAGGCACAGGTGTTTCATAATAAACTGAATAACTTAATACAAGGTCATGCAAGAATCTGAATTTGAACTGTAAATTATGGACTATGGGAGATACTAATAACCGGCATACTCCAATCTGAGCTAACCGGGGCCTAATCTATAACTCTGACTGGAAGGGTGTTTAGTATATTACCAAGGATACAATTACTGACTGACGTAAATTCACTAAACTGGTGTTCAAACGGACTAAGGTGTCAAGCCTAGTCAGATGGGTGAACCTTTGAAACCTACGGTGATGCCGTAATTTTGGAACTTAGGAACTTTTATTAAAAGTATCAGCCTAACTAGAGGATAAGTCATTATCCCTTCATCCACTCAGCGCGAAGTACTACTCCTAACTAAATGACATTGAAAACTGCAATGCTCAAGGATAATGATAATATGAAAACTGAAATAAATGCATTATCTAAAAGCATTTAAAATATGTAAACTGGGGGGGTATAGTACTTAAACGTATATGCATGAAATTCTAGGTCATCGAGTGTTCATAACTCACCATCTTTGATGGGTGTAACTATCATGCCAGTTTCATATCCTGGGTGAAATTAAGGATTTTAATAATTAAAGTCCAAACCTGTAGGTTTCAATATGTAACTAGGATTTGTGTCATACTATAATTTATGATAAAACGTGAATTACAACTCAATGACACCAAGGGAATAAGGTATCAAGGAATTTGACAACATTCATCAACCCTAAATTATGAAGAAGTTTGGGATCCAAAGGGTGAAAGGAGACTCATTGATGAAATTTCACATACGTGGTAATGAAAACCCTAAAGAATTCTTTAGAATTGCTATCCTTAAGAAGATGAACCCTAGCTCTGCCTTGGGCAAAGAAATTGTCTATTTCTCTGTTTAAAATAAAGTGTCAGTGTTTGTCTAAGAAATAAGGGCTTAGGATAACATTAACCCCAATAATCATCCTTGAAATATCATAAATGACATAGGTTTTATGTTAAAAGAATGAAAAAAGACTGATATGCAGCTTCAAAATTTACAACTGGTAACTTGTCAGACCCAAAAACTAAGGGTCATGATGGCACTTGTCGCGGCAAGTCTTGAAAAGTAAGCCTATCATACAAACTGGTATAAAAGAGAAAATAACAACAATAACCCAAAGTAAGGCTTCTAAAACAAAGCTGAATTACACAATAAATTAAAAGCGAAAGAACATAACCAAAGATATCATACCATAATTTTAAAACCTGGTGTCACAGTGTAAGAACATCACTAGTACAACTCGAGATCAAAATATACATAAGATATCCAAAGCAAGAAAAACTTTGTCTCTGAATGCAAAATAAAAATAGTCTAAATAAATGAAGGTAGTAGTCGACTACAAAAGTAAGAATCCAGCTACTACCTTGAATAGCTCAAAAGTATCGCCCAAAGTCAATCACCGTGAGGCACACTCGAACCAGGATACACACTGAAAGAGTGTAGTAGGGGTGAATATGTCCACTTATACTCAACAGGTATCATAGGCCGACTAAGCAAAGTAGAAAATAAAGGATACAAAATACACACTAAGGGCATGTCACCTGCAACCAAAAAATGTCCTAAATGATAGCCTACACCATCTCTACTTACAGTTCTATAATATTCACATACACCATAATAATAAAAAAGAGAAGCACAAGTATATAGGTATCACATATACGAATACAAAGGAAGAAATAAACATACAAAGGTATCACATCAAGAAAAATAATACATCATAGAAATGTACGAAGTAAATACATATGTAATAAAAAAGATAATGATAATGTTAATGATGATGATGATGCCTTGAGGATATCACACAACTTCCATATACACCTACGGAGCTAAAGCTTTCCAATGTAGGACCCATGAGGTTTTCATCAACCCATATACAACTAATATCCATAACTTCTTTTTGGCACATCCATCGATAGAGGGTTTTAAAGATGTAATATTTTTCTGGCAAAAAATGATAGTGTTTCTGGTATTTTCATGGAGGAACCAATGTTTCATGAATGTATATGATATGAGGATGTAATGCTCACAACCGATCAAAATGAGTATGTCTATATCTAACCAATATACCAACCAAGTGAACCAATAATCCACTCAATATTTTCAACCATCCATGAATTCCAACATAATTCATATGCTAAGAGAGTAGAATACAATTAAATTACACCACTAGTACCACATTAGGTTTTTTCATTAATGGGATACAATTAATTTCACATATACAAGGCCAACCACATCATATAAGACCCTACACGGTCACACATAACAAATGATGTTTCAAAAAACACCAAATACATCAGTATGTAGGCCCCACACGGGCACAACACAATTATTACAGCCATTTTCATGACTAGTTCTCACACCCTTAACATGCTTTTTGTATCAACATTAACTACCCAATCAAGTCTGAAGAAAGCAAAGCCATAATCTACCTCGAATGCCAAAAATCGATCTGAAAGCCTTCAATCTGAAGTGTTACACCTCATGAACAGACTCAAAATTAACTAAATCATATAGAATCTATGCATCAAAAGAAAGCCAATAATACTCATATTACCTAATTTTGAGTATAGGTCAAAACGGACCTCCGAAACGGATTTTGAAAAAGAAGGATAAAATCATAATTTTATCTTTTAAAACATATTTCTCATATGTATAGGAATCTACATTTGAAAACCCAAGTGAAAATAAATTAAAAATGAGGTCCTAATTGAAAAAAAAATCATGCTTAAGCATTACCGATGCAAATTCTCAAAATTTATTTTAAAAGCAAGAATTAAAGTTGTTTTGAAGATAAAATCGAAAGAAAAGTGATAATTATAAGTTTAGAAAGTCACCCAAGTGAAATCAAGGTTTAAATTAGATAATTAAAATTTTTAGGCCTTATGAGCCAAAATTTCCAATTTCTACCTTTTTAATTCGTGTTTAAACAAGAAATACATGGCAAAATTTGGAGAAAATAGATGAAATAGTTGTTACAGAGCTTATCCAGGATTAAAAGTGAAAGAAATTGCTCAAAATCATAAAACGCTAAGCTCCAAAAATGGTGAAAATGGTTAAACATGGATATATAAAGGGCCCAGACATGGTATACACGATTATTGAGTCGTGTATGTCATACCTGTCCTGAGGGAAGGTATTGCATATGCAAATCTGTCATCGCATGTGTGAGTCCTGCGATAGCGACCAAGATGTCACGTATGCAATATTTGCATCTAGTCAGCTGAGTCGTGTAAGCGACTAGACATCACATTTTTGGGAACACCAGCACCAGCTGGAGACTTGGAGTCTCCACGGATCCCTCAAAATTCATCCACAATCATTGAACACAAAGAAACTATGCTACCCTACCAAGTTTGATGCTTCAAAATTAATAGAGATATCAGATTTTCGAAAAAATAATGTTTTCACAAAGTTGACCCCCAAATCTAATTTCACAACTTTTCGAATTAAGGGTCGAAATGAGATATAAAATTGATAAAACCACAACAACCATGTTACCAACCTAAGATTGATGTTTTGGATCTGCTAGCGCGGTCTGTCTTGCCATCTGATGCATAGATCAATAAATATTGATCGAAGTTAACTATAAGGCGTTTCAAACCATCAAACACCATGATTTCATATAAATCACACCAAAATGCATTGGGAACCATGCCAAGCATCCCCACACTCTAAAATACCACAATGCAATCATGGGGAGGGGTAAAATGGTTAAATCACACAAAATTGATTATTTCACATAAATTATCAAAAATCAGGTTGTTACATCATCCACCACTAAAAATCTAGTTCGTCCTCGAACTATAGGAAAGGGAAAATACTTAAATTAGCAAAGACTCGACCTCCCAAGTAGCCTCATCTACAGGTCATTGCTTTCACTAGACCTTAACCACTGAAATAACTCTAGAACACAATCATCTAATATCTCTAGCGAAGATGGAGACAGGCTCCTCAATAAAAGATAACCTATCATCTAACTTAACTGAATCCCAACAAATGAAATAATACTCATCCAGAATGTAACGGCGAAGCATGGAAACATGAAAAACTAGATGAACAGCTAATAAGTCTGGGGGAAAAGACAACTCATAAGCCACATCACCAATAGTCCGAAGAATCTTAAATGGCCAAATGTACCTGGGGCTAAGATTACTCTTCTTCCCAAACCCTATCACGCCCTTCATAGGCGAAACTCGAAGGAAAATACGATCACTAACACCAAATATCAAGATACAAAGTCTACGATCTGCATAGCACTTCTACCTATTCTGAGTTGCTCGAAGTCTATCATGAATGATCTGAACTCTATCCAAAGACTCACGAAGTAAGTCCTTACCTCGTGTTCTAACCTCAGAAACCTCAAACCAACAAACTGGAGAGCGACAATGCCTACCATACAAGGCCTCAAAATGACCCATATTAATACTGGAATGGTACGTATTATCATATACAAACTCTGTCAAAGCTAGATGTTGGTCCCACTAGCCACCAAAGTCTACCACACACAAGCGGAGCATATCCTCTAATACCTGAATAATCCGATCTAACTGTCCGTCAGTTTAGGGTGAAATATTGTACTAAGATCGATCTGAGTACCCAACTCATCCTTAAAGTTCTTCCAAAAGTAGGATGTGAACACTGAACCTCGATCTGAGATAATAGACATAGATATGGGTTAACCTCTCAACACTGAAAAAGACCTAAATCAAAATAAAGTGAGCAGACTTGGTCAATCGATCCACAATGACCCAAACATTATCAAAAACATGAGAAGTATATGGCAATCCAGTCATGAAATCTATAGTAATTTATTCCCACTTTCTCTTGAGATTGGGTAACCTCTGAAGCAATCCGTCAGGCCTCAAATGCTCGACCTCCATCTGTTCGAAATAAAGGCAATAAGCTATGAAGTCTGCTACATCCTTCCTCATACCACACCACCAGTAATGTTTCCTCAAATCACAATATATCTTAGTCACTCTCGGATAGATAGAATACCTGGAATAATGGGCCACCTCTAGAATCAATCTAATCCAATCGCCTACTTTCAATACACAAACTCAGCCTCCGATCCTCAAAATACCATTCTAATCAAGTAAGGCTTCCCTAGCGTCACAACTCAACACCTTATCTAGAATCAACCTCAATTCAACATCATCAAACTGATAGGCTCAAATTTGCTCCATCAAAGAAGACCTAGCCTCCACAAATGCCAAAACACACCCAGGCATCAAAAATATCATGCCTAACTATCTAGTTAGCCAAAGACTAAAACTCTAAGGCCAAGATCCTCTCCTAGGTAAAAAGATGTGCCAATATACCCATACTAGGCGACTTCCAACTCAAGGCATCTACAACTATATTAGCCTTGCCCTGATGATACAGAATAGTCAAGCATAATCCTTAATAACTCAAGCCAATAGTGTTGCCTCATATTAAGATCTCGCTGGATGAAGAAGTACTGAAGGCTATGATAATCTAAGAAAAAATCACAACGAACTCGTACAAGTAGTGCCTCCATAAATTCAAGACAAAAACAACCACACACAACTCCAAATCATGGTTAGGGTAATTCCTCTCATGGGGGCTTCAGACGATGAGAACCATAGGCATTCACCTTACCCTTCTACATAAATATAATACCTAACTCAACACCTAAAGTATCATAAAAGATAGTAAAAGCTACACACTCCTTGGGTAAAGTCCAGATAGGAACTGATGTCAACAAATCCTTAAGCATTTGAAAGCTTGCCTCATAAGCATTAAATTACTAAAAGGAAATCTTCTTCTAAGTCAACTTGGCCAAAGGAGCTATAATAGATGAGAAATCCTCAACAAACATCGGTAGTAACCTACTAAGCCAACAAAACTCCAAATCTCAGTGGACAAAGTAGGCCTAGAACAATCATGAACCACTGCAATCTTGACTAGATCAACTATAATACTTTTCTTAGTCACCACATAACCCAAGAAAGAGACAGACTTCAATCAAAACTTACACTTAGAGAACATAGAATACAACTTCTCATCCTTCAATCTCTGAAGCACAATCTGTAAATACTCCTCACGATCGGCCTCACTCTTGGAATAAACAAAGACATCATCTATAAATACAATCATAAAATAGATGGTATACGGCCAAATTACCTAATTCATTAATTCCATAAATGTGGTTGGGGCATTGTCAACCCAACGGACAGGACCAAGAACTCATAATGACTGTACCGAGTCTAAAAAGTTATCTTCAAAATATCCAAAGCTCTAATCCTCAACTAGAGATACCTGAATCTCCAATCAATCTTTAAAAATATTGAAGCACGCTGAAGTTGGTCGAACAAATCATCAATCTAAGAAAGAGAATACTTATTCTTTACTGTCACCTTGTTCTACTGTCTATAGTCAATACACATACATATAGAACCATTTTTTTCTTCCCAAACAAGATAGGTACACCCAAAGGTGATACACTAGTTTAGACAAATCCCTTATCCAACAACTTATGTAATGGATCTTTAATTCTTTCAACTCGGCTGGGATCATCTAAAAAGAAAGAATAAATATAGGCTTGGTTTCGAACTCAAAATTAATGGCAAAGTCAATATCATAATCCGGAGTCATACCAGGTAAATCTGCAGAAAACACATTCATAATCTCATGGACAACCCAAATAGAATCAAAAGAGGGAGGTGAAGCAACACTAGTATCACGAATATGAGCTAAATTAGACAAACATCCCCTCTAAATCAAGAAACGATCTTGAATATAAGATATAACCTTTAAGGGACCTAAATGAAGCACATATACCAAGCTACCCTTGGCAAACCCAACGAAGCTACAGTAACGGTCTTAGCATAACAATCTATGACAGTATAATAAGGAGCCAACAAATCCATACCCAGGATGATGTCGAAGTCGACCATATCTAGAACAAGCAAATCTACCAAAGTCTCATACCCAGTAAAAGTCGCAATACAGGATCTATACACCCAATTCATCACTAAAGAATCTCCTACAGGGGTAGATACATGAATAGGCATGGCAAAAGGCTCACTAGAAGAATCAAAACCCAAAGCAAAATATGTAGATACATAAGAGAATATTGATCTAGAATCAAATAACACATATGTAGATCTAAAATAAATAAGGATGGTACCTGTGATAACAGTATCAAAAGTCACTACCTCTAGATTGGCAGGTACAGCATAGCACTGTCCACAACTATTGACTAGCTGAATAGCCCCGTGATTAACACCATAGGATCCACTACCTCTACCTCATGCACCTCTAGTAGAACCCCTACCTCTAACAACTAAAATAAGAGTAGCCCTAATTATACGGTAGGGACAGTCCTTGGCCAGATGGCTAAATTCATCACACACATACAAGACTCTATGGCTCGGCTCAATGAAAGAAGGTACAATTAGATTAAAATGGCCACCCAAAACAATAAAACCCATTACCTAAACTATGCAAGGATTCCTGCATGGGTCTACCATGATGATAATGTTAATAATGATGATGATGATAATAATAATGATAATGATGCTTGAGGTTGTGGCACAACATCGTATACACCTACGGAGCTACAGCTTTTCTACATAGGACCTATGGGGGGTTTGTCAACCCATGTACAACTAATATCTAATACCAATATTCATAACTTCTCTCAGGCACATCCATTGGGTAGAGGGTTTTAAAAAAGCCATATTTTATGTCAGAAAAAGCTAATGTTTCTAGTATTTTCATGGTGGTACCAATGTTTAATAGATGTATATGATATGAGGGTGCAATGCTCACAACAACCAGAATGATTATTTCCATATCCAACCAATATACCAACTAAATAAGCTAATAATCCACTCAATATTTCCAACCGTCCATGAATTCAAACATAAACCATATGCCAAGAAAGTAGAGTACAATTAAATTACACCACTGATACCTCATTAGTCTTTTTCATTAATAGGATATAATTAATTTCACGTATACAAGACCAACCACTTCATATAAGACCCTACACAATCACACATAACAAATAATGTTCCAAAAACCACCAAATATATCAGTATGTAGACCACCACACGGGCACAAAACAATAATTATAGAAATTTTCATGATTAGTTCCCACACCCTTAACATGCTTTTGTATCAATATTAACTACCCATCCCAGTCTGAAGAAATTTAAGTTATAACCTACCTCTAATGCCGAAAACTAGTCTAAAATCTTTCAATCCAAAGTCTTACTCCTCATGAACAGACTCGAAATAAACTAAATCATACAAATATAGAATTTATGAGTCAAAAAAAAGCCAAATATACCTATACTACCTAATTTTGAGTTGGGGTCAAAACGAACCCTCGAAACATGTTTTTTGAAAAAAAGGGTAAAATCATAATTTTACTTTTTTAAATATGTTTTCCATATTTATAGTAGTCTACATCTAAAAACCCAAGCAAAAATGAATTAAAAACATGGTCCCAATTGAAGAAAAATCATGCTTAAGTTTTACCGGCAAAAATGCTCAAAATTTATTTAAAAATCAAGAATTGAAGTTGTTTTAAAGATGAAACTGAAAGAGTAGTGATAATTATAATATTAGAAACTCACCCAAGTTAAATAGGGATTTAAATTAAAGAATTAAAAATTTTAGGCCTTACGTACCGAAATTCCCAATTCCTACCTTTTTAATTTGCGTTTAAACAAGAATTATATGATATAATTTGGAGAAAACAATTGAAATAGGTGTTATGGAGCTTACCCAGGCTTAAAGTGGCTGACATTTCTCAAAATCATGACACTCTAAGCTCCAAGTTTCAAGTATGATGAAAAATGGTGAAACATGGGTATATAAAGGACCTAGGCATCGTATACGCGATCATCGGGTCGTGTATGCAGTACCTGGCCTAAGGCAGGTATCGCATATGTGAAGGCATATATGCAATTTCCATGATTGCAAATAAGATGTCGTGTATGCAACACTTGCATTTGGTCACATGAGTCACGTAAGTGACTGATCCATCATGTTTTCGAGTACACCAGCACCAGCTGGGGACTTAGAGAATTCCATGTCTTCGCAGACCCCTCTGGATTTATCCAGAATCCTGAGAACACAAACAAATTATGCTACCCTATGAAGTTTGATGCTTCAAACTTAATAATGATATCAGATTTTCAAAAAAATGATGTTTTCACAAAGTTGACCCCCAAAACCCAACTTCACAACTTTTTGAACCGAGGATCAAAATGAGATATAATACCATAAAACCACACCATCATGTTACCAACCTAAAATTGACATTTAAGATCTGTTTGCACTGTCTATTTTTCCATCAGACACAAAGATCAATGAATGTTGATTGAAACCAACTATAAGGCATTTCAAGCCATCAAATACAATAATTTTACGTAAATCACACTGAAATGCATTGGAAACTATTCCAAGCACCTCCACACCCTAGAAATACCATAATGTAACCATTAGGAAGGGTAAAATAGTTAAATTATATAGAAATAAATATTTCACATAAATCATCAAAAATTATGTCATTATAAAACTCTTGGAAGGGACGTACGAAACCTTCCCACGACCTACAATCATGTGTTGTACTCATGGTTGGGTGCTGGATAAGAGCTCTCTAAACATAATCAGATGATCTTTGGTATAATCATGGGATATACCTACGTTCATTCATTCGTAGGTTTGAAGTTTTAATCATAATCATTTGTAGGACTCATGATCATGCCTAGGATCGTGGTTTCAAAGAATTATAGTGGTTCTCTCTCATGTTTGGAAAGTATACATGTCAAATTTTAGATGTTGGAGTTGTCGTGACCAGACGAGACCATTGTACGGTCATACAATGTAACCTCAGTCGTGGTTTGGCTCGTGATATCTCACTGTAGGATAGTTCTTTACTAAAAAGGCCATAAATCTTTAATCTGGTATGGAATTAAGATGAAACTGGATGATTTGGAAATATAATTTAAATATCTATCATTTAATGCGTATAGATCTTAAAGATGCTTTAGAATCTAAAATTTATATTCATTTGAAGTTGATCATTTTTAAGGAATCGATTGGTAAGGGAGGTTTTGGATTGGTTAAGGGATACGAGGTTCTTGTGGCCTTGGTACATGGGCAAATTCCTTCTCATACTATTAAAACTTGATGTTTAGTCCTACATGTACTTGAAACATGGTTCTAGCCTTAGCTTGAATTTTTTTGAGTGCTACAAGATTAGTAATTAGACTGCTAATAAATATAGGAATCGAGCCAAAATTAGTAAATGATAATCATTATAAAGGATGCCGAACTTCAATCTAAACTCATAAGTAATGCCAATACAGCATATATCGGACTAGAACCAAAATTGATAGGTAATAGTACTAAAGAAATCACCGAACTCGAACCAAAATTGATAAGTATTAAATCGATGACAACATCCCAAGTTTTAACCCATCCCAAACCCACATAACCAATAATATTCAATTTTAAGTGGTTAACCCTCTGAGGCATGGAGGATTATTATCATGGCTTAAAGCGTGGTCTAAGGATAAAAGCTACACTACCCGAGGTAACTTAGCTAAATAAGCATAAAACAAAGCCTAAGTTAGCCCCCAAACACTGGTAATATCCTATAGAAGCAACTAAGTGGCTATTAAAGTCAACACGAGGGTTATTCCAAGCTTTTTATCTAAAATGGATAGTGTGGCCCACTACCAAACCCCAATAACCTAACCTAAGGCAAGACCCTATGCCAACCTAGGCTAAGGCTTCTCAATCCCATACCAAGGAAGTAAAAGATCTAAGGCTAATCCTAAAGGATGATAATATACTGACCTAAGGGAAAATAGGCCCGAACTCTCTCAAAAAGGGGCCCTAACTAGCTAAATACGATACTAAATGCTAAAATAACAGTTGAACAACAAATATCAACTCATAGCTAGCATAATACTATGCTAATATCATAATTAAGCACAATCTATAAGAAATATAAGCCTAGCCTACCTGGACACTATCGAAAGCTTAAAAAATCTTTACTTTGAAGCTTTTTCTTTCTGATAAACCTCCGACAACTACT
Source organism: Capsicum annuum (assembly GCF_002878395.1). Lineage (NCBI taxonomy): Eukaryota > Viridiplantae > Streptophyta > Magnoliopsida > Solanales > Solanaceae > Capsicum > Capsicum annuum. The sequence continues at coordinate 98,215,071 of NC_061119.1, forward strand.
ATGCTATCAAAACAATAATCTACGTATCAAGATAAGAATATCAATACCCATATTGTGTATTTATGCTCTAAATTAAAAATTAGACTAAAAATCTTATCTGAAGTCTGCTGGCGGAATCACAAAATTGAAACAATCATAGTGTCCCTCTTAGCTCAAGTATCATTTGCCCTAGTATTGGATAAAATGTAAGCTCAATATAGCCTTTAATCAGTCTTAACACAATTCAAAGATATAAACTAAATCAAAGAATTAATCAATGAAATTAACTAAAACTCATGAATATTAATGATATAATTCTTCCAATCAGGTCCCCAAGCTAATCCTTACATCAACTATTAATTTCCACATTAATTTTAAGCTATTAATTCTCTAACAGTGTCCACCACATAGAAAATATGTTAGAAAAATAAAGAGAAAATGCTTATATATTTTCAAGGGTTTCCTTATTGTGATCGCGAGGTCCCTTGGTCGCGATTACAATATCCCATTAATGGAACCATCACTGATTATAGTGGCCTATCCATGCGGGCACGATGAGCAAGCTGACTCAATCCCATTGTCTCTTTCATCACGATCGGAAGTCCCCATCCTCGTGATCGAGATGACTATGATCATGGATCCCTCGTGATATTCCTCATTCCAATAACGATGAAGGACTTATGACTGCACCAGGTGTTGATGCACAAATAACTTTGGCAAGTTGAAAATATTTTGTTCGGGTCCTCGAGATTTGTTTGAAATTTTGTAAATTCAAATGAGTAATGCTACCCTACAAAATTTTGTATTTCGGACTCAATAGTTCCATCAAAATTTTTATCCAAGGCTTTTTTAATAAAAAGTGAGTCCCATGCCTAAGAGGTTATTTTAGCCAAAATCTACCCAACAGCTCAAAATAAGCCTAGAAGACTCAAAACCCGAATTAAGGATCCTCCTAACTCAAAATCAATATTCCAAAGTTGATAAAGTTGTCAGAATTGGCATTCGAGTTTGTTTACAAAATGTTTAGGTCTGAGACCGTATTCTTAATAATGAAAGCCCTAAAATAGAAAAATGACTCCAAACACTAAACAAACTATCTGATAACCGAACTATCAGTCCCAACAAGTCATAAATGACTTGGGAAAGCTATAGAGAAACTCCAAACTCAAAAAAAAGTATGAAAATACAATAATTAACCTGGAGGGTCATTACAAATTTTGTACCCATCTTAATTATCAGTAATTAAGTTTATAGTTGTTATGTATTTTTTAGTTTGTCTATTGATATTTTAGGTATGCAAAATCTGGGAAGAGTTGATAGTTTTTGAAATAAAAATGTATCTATTTGTATATAAGTGCGTGTGATTTTACCCATCTTATTTGATATTGTTTATGACAATACTTTTAATAAAAAAAGTTAATGGTGTGTTCATGAAAGTGGTATAGTTAGATTTGTGTAGATGCATGCAACATCTGATCTTTTCTCGTTTGGTAGGTACATCGAAGACATTACTTTTGTATTCCTAATCTTCTCTTTATAGTATTCTCTTTTATATGAATTTTGAGCAAGTGTAAGAAATAATTCAAAAGAGACGATTTGTAAAATGGGAAATTATAGATTTGAATGGTTAGAATTAATTTAAAATAGTTTGAGTCTCTCTCTCTACGATGTTGATGTACCGGCTTATGACGATACATTTTTATCTCCTAGGAAGGATAATTGCATATTTCTAACAACCATTACTATTATTTAATGTGTTTTGTGCTTGTTCTCAGCAATCAGCTTCAAAGGCATGAACTATCAGAATTTTAAGTTAAAGAGTCCTGTGATGAGAATACTGATGGGCCGCCACTGTGTTGATGGACCATCGCACCAAAATTCACCATAAAATAAAAAGGTTAGAAATCTGGAGTTGGGCGATGATTCAACCAATAGACCGTCAGGGTAGCGATGAGATGACACTCTAACCGTCCCAACAAAATGGAATGCATGAAAATACTAAGGTAGGTGACGAGTGGGGAGGTGGGTCATCAGACCAGTGATGAACCATTACCGAAACTGTTGAGAGCATCATTGGGCAGATCCCTTCTGGATAAGTAGCAATGGTTAAATCGATTGTTAAGCCAACCTTCCTGATGAAGGAGAAGCATGGAAATATTGAGGCAGGTGACAAAAGGGGTGATGGGCCATCGGACTAGTGATGGATCATCATTGAAGCCGTCGAGAGCATCACTGGGCAGATCTCTTCTGGATAAGAGATACGATTAAGCCTATGAACCATAGCCCTATTGATGGGCCATCTAGCGAGCCGTTAATTTTGATATGGCAGCACAGTTTTGAAATTTAAAACCCAACTTTATTGGAGACTATAAATGCCTAACTTAGGGTTATTATAGGCATCTTTTGACTAGTTGTTGATTTTGTAACGTAAGTACTGATAAGAAACAAGTTTGGAGTTGTTGAACGGATTGCTTGTGGTTTTGAATTTGGATTGTGAATTCTTATTTCTCTTCATTGTAAGTTTAACCTATAATTTATAAAATTAATCTTTTTCATCTATTCTCTGATCATGAGTTGCTAATACTCCATACCTAGCATTATGGAATCTTTGGTGGAATTTTTATTCTAAGTTATGGGTTATTGAGTTTATCTTAAAATTATGATTATATCATATTCTCTTTATTTTAATAAATTATCCTAGTTGTAAACTTGAGAATGTATCCTAAAACATAACTTGCTTGAATAGGGAAGTTACTATTGGAAAAAGAGAATAGTGACAAGAAGTTAGAATTTTCAACCTCTAATTATAGATTAATGCCTTAGATAGAATAATCTCTTGGAGAATAAGGTGCATTTCGGTCATCACTTTAAGTTTGAGAAAATTAAAGTGAATCCATCCTTGAAGGTTGGTAAACACTTGGATAGAATGTTCATTTCAATTTCTCTAAAATCACAAGTAAAAGTATGAACTCACATACCTTATACCTCAGAAGTGATTGAAATACCAAGGTGAACATAACTCTAGTTTGCTATTTTCCTATTGTTAACATGTTATAAAGAAGGCATTAGTTTTGAATTGACTAAAATTTCTCAATTAGCATTTCAACCAAAACCCCATAATCAAAAATCTATGATTAGAAGTCTATTAATTTGCATACAACTTAATTAGCACCTTATTCCCTATGAAATTCGACCCCAACCTTTGGGTTATATATTTGACAATGACCACTTACACTTTTTTTGAGGATTTGTAGTTTGGACATATCAATTTTTGGACCGTTATCGGAGAATACAGTTGTTAAGTAAGTTTATGTGTATTAACTGACTCTTTGTCTAGTTTCCTAATTTTACTTTTATTTGTTGTTTTTTTGTGTTTGCAGGCTATTAATTGTGCATGTCGTAAACTCATCGGTCAGATGAACCTCTATGATCTTATGATCCTTAACTTTTGAGATCTTTAAGGAGGAATATGGAAACACAACAAGAGGCTGAAAGATCGGCTGCACTGGTTGTCGTCCAATTGAACTAATAAAATGTCGATGCACCCATTCATGTGAAAAATAATAAGGATAAGAATCTGGGAGATGATGAGTTGGTTGTTCTAATAAATAGGCAACTTATCAATAATATTGCACCAGCCAACAGGAATTAGCAAGCACGAGGCAGAGAATATCAATATCCCGCAATGCAGTTTGCACTAGATTATGATGACATTGAATTGGATAGTGCTAGTCCTACTCGACCTATTGTACTACCCCCATTGGCTCCCGAGGTAAAGTTTACATTACTATCACAATGATTCAATTGCTCAACTTGAAAAGGTTATTTGGGGGACTACCTAGTGATGATACGAATATGCACTTGGTGATCTTTGTTAAAATTTTAAGTCTTTTGACTATCCAAAAATTGGACAAAAAGTTATCCATTTGAGGTTGTTTCCATTGTCTCTATCTAGAGAAACAACTCTGCGACTGACTAAATTGGCGCCCAGTTCTATAACAAATAGGAGGCAACTGAAAGGAACTTTTGTGGAAAGGTTATTTTCGTCTTCCACAATGTTACACAACTACGGAATGAGGCCCTTCATTAAACATGGATGAGATTATAGAAGAAGTTGATTCAATGCGCAAATCACAAGTTAATTGGTGAGCATCAGATGGAAATGTTTTACAAGGCTTTGAACTCAAAACACAATGCCAATGGTGAATAATGCAATGGGTGGAGCTTTTATAGGTTGTACCTTTACATAGACAATTGAGATCTTGGATAGGTTAATAAAGACAAGTAGAGCCTGGCATATCAGGGATTCTGAGAATATGGTGCATTCCGGTCGTCACTTTTTGAGAAAATTAAAGTGAATCCATCCTTGAAGGTTGGAAAACACTTGGATGGAAAGTTCATTTCAATTCCTCTAAAATCACAAGTAAAAGTATAAACTCCCATTCCCTATATCCCATAAGTGATTGAAATACCAAGGTGAACACAATCCTAGTTTGCTATTTATATATTGTTAACATGTTATAAAGAAGACATTAGTTTTGAATTGACTGAAATTACTCAATTAACATTTCAACGAAAAACCCCTAATTCGTGGAAACTATGATTAAAAGTCGATTAATCACATACAACTTAATTAGCACCTTATTTCTTGTGGAATTCGACCCCAACCTTTATTGAGTTATATATTTGATAATGACCGCTTACACTCTTTTTGGGGAGGTGTAATTTGGGCGTATCAGTTGCTTTATACTTTTTTATTATTTGAATAGAGTGTGTGTATTTTACTTTAATCTCATTTGATATTCTTGAACACTTACAAATTGAATATAAGAGATCTATTATAAGAAGGATCATAAATTTTTATCTTTTAAAAAAAAAAATTGTAAATGGCCTATAAAATCAATTCTCTCATGTGTACTTTAGTTCTTTTTTCTAATCACTTTAAAGGTTAAAAGAAAAGTTATACGGTCGTACTAGTGTTCCAAATATCAAAAGGCTCTAATTTCAGGCAATTTAGTACTATAAATGGACCAATGTGCCCAAATACTAATTTCAAAGACCTCCCCCAATTTTCTCCACAATATTAATTTGTCTTGTTACTGTTGTTTTTTTATTTTATTTTATTTATAACTTTTTGTATAGTTATTATTTGTAGTTTTTGTTTAATACATTACGAATACTGCCACATTTTTGCGTTTTAGTAAAATCATCCACCCATGTCAACATATGGTTGAGATTGCAGGAGTTGAATCTTCGAGTTTAGTATTGACTTTTTGTTCAACTCAAAGAAATAGTTTTTTTCGATATGGGCATGACAATTTCGGGCTGGGATTACTATACATTTTGTGATTCAAATGTATTATAATGAACTAAATTAACTGTGAAAAAATAGAAATACATTTAAACGAGAGAATAATGCATAAAAATACATTTGCTATATGTATATGGGTATATATACAAATGTATAATTATTTAAAAATAGTTTCACCCCAAATTAATTATTCAGTGAAGAATAACATTTCTAAATGATGAAAATCATAAGAATCATTTTGAATTTTCTTTTAAGATGAATTTTGAAGTAAAAATAAAAAACTAGTTCATCAATTTAATAAGGTCAATAGGTTTGTGTGAAGCGCGATTAGTTTTACTAGTAACTGCATATAACTTAAATTTTACGTAGTTAATGTACGGTGAGTTGAAACCTAAAGACAAGCTTGTCAATTCTTTTTGTTGAATACTTATTATGATATCACAACCTGAGTTATTAGATGATCATAATTGCAGATACTTTCATCATTTATAAATTGTAAAAGTTACATAAAATAGAGATAAGATTGTTAAGAAAGTGTAAAAAAATAGTCTCGGGGCAAATTGATGGATTGAATTTGATAGTTACCCATTGAAGTTTCAACTAAACTAATGAAAGAGAGCATTTTCTACAAGATGAGTATATTGCTTTTATCGAAGTTATTCTTTGTGCATGAGTTATCATCGTAGATGATTCAGCCACACCTAATGCACCAAGATGATTGATAACTACTATGAGGGCAGCTTGATTAAATTATCAAAAGCAGCTTGTCAAAAAAAAATTAACAATAGAAAAGTATTGATATTTTATAAATTTGTTGGTACTTAATTTCTTACTTATCTATAGAAATAAATTGAATTTAATATTTATTGAGTTTTAATTTCACTCATAATTTTATGTGGCAAGAGTTTTTGCAAAATTCATTTTTTTATTTAATACGATAAATATTTCAGTGACTTCAAGTATATATAAGAACAATAAAAATATTAATTTAGACCCTTTTCACAAATTAACTTAATAGATGATATTAAATAATAATTAAATTATATTAATAGATTATTTCATCCGGTTCATTCACTTGTCGTGTTTATTTTTTACATTAAAATACCCATTGAAAGAATATTCTGTTAGTGTTATGAATGTATTTACATTATAGTGAATGTCTATCAAGAATATAGATAAGGTCTATCAAGATCTAGTTGATATCTATCAAAATTTGAAATATATCTCTTTTAGTAAGAAATCAGGAGTAAATTTTTTCTATAAATAGTGGGGTTTTATTCATTGTAAATCATCCTTAATCTTCTCAAGAATCCCTCAAGAGAAATAACAACTTCTCTCTATACTCTTCTTCTTTATTCTTTGTTGTTTTATAACACGTTATCAGCACGAGACTCTACCAAACATAGTGAAATTATAAATCTAAAGGTAATTTCAAGGTTAGTAATTCCTTATGCTATTTGTCTTTTGATACTAATGATATAATTATTGTTGGATTTGAGGAAAATAAATTAATTTGGAACCACTTATTCTTTAAATTTGTTCATGAAGAACAATATTGTTAAAAGATATGATGATGAATAAAAGTTTTATCGTTTTGTAGCCTAAGACGTCTTTGTATGGATAAGACATTGAGTTTGAATCTCAATGCACCATATTGATGATATTATGATGGCTAAGACAATATAATGTGTTTTCTATGAAAGGTCATGAAAAATACCCCATTGATATGCTCTATTCCATGTTGAACCTGAAAGTTGACAACTTGCTCCATTCTTGAAGTGAATGTGGTGGCAATGCTTAATATGCCTGAAAGAAGACAAGTGATTGAATGCACGAATATACGCATGGAGGAACAATATGATAATGATGATCAAAAGTGATGATATTTTCACACGCATATTATGATCATAAGATATGTTAGAGAAAAATTCTCTAGATCATATGTATGCCTCGATTTGCTCCTGAAGTAGTAATATTTTGAAAGAGGTTATAAGCTATCATAATTTGATAGGCTTAAGGCACGATTATATTTCATTCCTGGGAAATGAGAAGCTTATTAATATAAACGTGCACTTGATTGTGATTGTATCACACACAACTCACCTCTAAAAGAGGTAGATAACTGAGAAGAGTTATTTTGAAATCTACTTCTGAAGCAGTAAATCTGAACTTTATTCATGTAATAGTAAATCTAAAATTTACTAAAGTTAAAGGTACATGTCATGGTAAACTTGGAGTTTGCTAAAATAAAAGTTCATAAATTGACATGAACGATTGCGACATTCCAAAGATGTGCATACGAACATATATTGAAGAATTAGAAAATTCTTCATTACTTTTAATGTTGCTTGTTCTCATGATAAGTTGGTTGGACCAACTAATTTTGGGATTAAATTCCTTAAAATCTGAAAAGTATAAAAAGTGAATAAGGACCGGTTCACCAGTCATGTGATCTGTTAAGATGCATCGATATACGATGATCACTTGTACGTTTATTGTCAACCTGCAGTTTGAAATTCATAAAGTAGCTTGCTCAATAAAATTGAGTCAAGAGCATAATTTTCAGATTGCATAATCAAGATAATTCATCTTGATGATGATAGTTTAGCATGGAATGCCTTTAATAAATAGATAATTATTATTAATGAGAGCAAAACTTGCATGTGTTGGTGTGAAATATGATATATTATATACAAAATCACTTGTATGATCAAACCAATAAATTATGATTAAAATCCCCCTCAAAGTTGGTTCTGAGTCAGGAACCACATGTTGTCCATCTAATAGTTTTGATGTGCGAGATACTATTAATGAATATATCATGATGCACAAAGATGGATTCCTCAAAGAAGATGGAGGATGTATGTTAGTTTTCCTAATATAATAGGAAGATTATAAGTAGCTATGAAATATGTTAGGAATTACCATAGATCTTCATTCAAAAGATGATTCAAGTCAAATGTCGGAAGCATCTATTGACTCAAATTTAATCTCATAATTAAGCTGCAAGTGCTCCTATTTTATGTCCCTGAAGGACAAAGTCTATGAATGTGTGAAGCGTGGTAGACCAATCGGTTCCAAATTAAATAATCCTTGAAGAAAATGAGGAGCAAACAATCATAATAAAAAGACAATATGCTCTTGAAGAGCCTACGACATAACACTTCATGAAACCTTATGAGAGGTTCAGGTACCTGAAAATAATGAAGTGATGAGATCTCAAAATGTTATGTCACATTGTGAACTGATACAAAATGAGAAACCTTTGACGATATCTTTGATAAAATATTGGTGCAATATTCCAAAAGATTAAGAGGATCTGAATTCTACATTTATTTAAGCATGTTGACGTAGAAACATTTATCAAGGGACATGAAAGGATGTATCTTGATAAGTGTAAAACTTATTTGATTTGCGGTCCAGACACTTTAAGATGTCACATATGAAATGTTGAATATTGTCACTTGACAAAATTTAAATGAAATCCTTTCTAAGGATTTGAAATATTTGAAGCATATAAAAGTTTCTGGGAAACTTATTTAGAATCCTTATATTGTATAAGCTTATAGCTTGAAAATTATTGGAACTCTTGAAGAGTTTTCAAAGCAATAGATTATTTGGTGAAATGAGAAATATAACAATTTATATTGATTATGAAGTACCATATCTTAGTGCAATTAATGCACCCATGTTTCTTGTAAATACTACAAAGACTATAGCCTTTTCAGTTAATTTGTTAGCAAGATTGCAGTCCCGATCTTATTGGTCATGCTGATTTGGGGTACTTATTTAACCCACATAAATCTTGGTCTCAAACATGCAATGTGTTCATATGTCGAAATATTGTCATATCTTAGACATATGCAAAGCAATCTATCTAGCCACTTCATCGAACCATGCTAAGATACTATCTATTTATGAAGCAAGTTGAGAATGTATATGGTTGAGGCCCATGATACGTCCCATTCAAGAAAAATGCGGTTTAAAATGAGGAAATATACCCATAATTTTATACAGAGATAATGCAACATTCATAGCACAACTTAAGGGAGGATTCATAAAATGAGATAGAACGAAGCAAACTTCATCAAAGCTTTTCTAGATACATGAGCTCCAAAAAAATGGTGATATTATTGCGCAAAAGATTCATTCAAGTGATAATATGGATAACTTATTCACTATGTCTCCTCCTTATGCAACTTTCAAGAAGATGGTGCACAAGATCGGAATGCAAAGGCTCAAGGATGTTCTCATTAGGGGAAGTTAATACGTGTTGTACTCTTTTTCCCTTATGAGGTTTTATCCCACTTGGTTTTACTTATAAGGTTTCTAATGAGGCAGCTGAAATGCATATCATTAGAGATGTGTACTCTTTTTCCTTTACTAAATTTTTTCCCACTAGATTTTTTCTAATAAGGTTTTAACGAGGCATATTATCTATCAATTAGACATTCAAAGGGGAGTGTTATGAATGTATTTACATTATAGTGAATGTCTATCAAGAATATAGATAAGATCTATCAAGATCTAGTTGATATCTATCAGGATTTGAAGTATCTGTCTTTTAGTGAGAAACTCAGAGTAAATTTCCCCTATAAATAGAGGGGTTTTATTCATTGTAAATCATCCTTAATCTCCTCAAGAATCCCTCAAGAGAAATAACAATTACTCTCTCTACTCTTCTTCTTTATTTTTTGTTGTTTTATAATAGTTAGCTCTTTTTTAATTTTTTATTTATCATTTTTCATGTCTACTAAGAAAAACAATAAAGACAATATATTATTTATTAATTATTAATTTTTTTATTATATATATATATAAATATATATATGTATATATTAAGAATTAAATAATATTAAAAGAACTATAAGGGTGTAGTTGAAAATTATTGCAAACTTTAAGTTTGTATTAAAAATTATTTTCAAAATAAATTTTTTGAGTTGAAGTGATTTTTAATGAAAATGAATAAACATTTAAGTAAAAGGTAATCTAATAAGTGGCAAGAAAAACCAATTACAAATGCACAAGTGAAAATTATCTTAATAAAAAAAATAAAGGCAAAAATGAAAATATCTAACAAAAAGATAACATCAATTGCCATGTGTGATAACTTAAGTCACTTAATTAAAGAAGTGAAATACCACAAATGTCCTTGTGAGGATCACCAAAAATTGAGATCCTCCCTTATATATAGTAGTAAAGTAAAGTAATATATATCAAATACTGGTGTTTGTGCCAACATGGACCCAATATATGTTCTCCATCTGTTCATTTTTACTTGTCCACTTTTGTATTTGGAATGCCAACAATACTTATCCAATTTATAAATCAATGGATGTATTACCTATTTCTATCCATTTTATCCTTAGTAATGAGATTGTGGGCAACAAAATTTTATTAAATTGAAATCCGTACGAAATTCGGATTATGTTAAATTAAAAATAAATTAGTCCCAAATAAATATTATGGATTAATATAATTAGATTAATTATTCAAGTCCAAACATATATAGATTTAATTAAAGTCCAATTTTTATTGAGCTAGTCCATTGATTTGGGCTACAAATGATGAGCCCACTTTGCTAAGCTCAAGATATTGGCATATTCTAGAGGCCCAAATAAGCGTCATATGTCAAATGACGTGGTATGCCAAGTCAGTGAAGAAGCCAATAGGACCATGCCACATGTCAAAATGATGCAACAGGCCTAGTGAAATAAAAAAACACATAAAAGGCATCATGTCACTTGAATTTGATTAGACAAAGGAAGTCCATCTTCATCATGACTCTTCCTTTTCCACAACTATAAATAGAGATTTCATAATTTAGAAAAGGGACCAACAACTCTAACAAGAAGTAACAGAAAACTTGTGGATCAAATGATGTAATTTTTCTACAAAGCTTAAGCATTCAAGTCCAGTTCATCAAGCTTTCAAATCAGGATCGCCAGATTCAAGAACAAGCATAAAAGCCCTTGAATTCAAGAACAAGTCAAGATCAAGTCCATCAAATCAACAAATCAAGTTCAAATTAAAGATCAAGATTTAAGCCCTTAAATTTATATTTGAAAAGGAAAATCAGAGGATTCATGGAGATTGTAACACTCACTTATTGAAATCAATAAAATGATTGATGCAATGTTTTTCTTGTCTCGGTTATTTATATTTTGGTCTCGAAATTTTATTGTCCAATAAATTCTGGCACATACAATAAGACAAGCTCCACCTTTCATCTCAACTTTTCTAACTTCAAAGTTAAGAACAACGAATTGACTTCCAAGAAAGTCAATTCTCAATCAACTGCTCCCAAGGCTGCTGATTCCAAATTCTCTGTTGAAGTAGAGAGCATCTTGGGCGTTACGTTTGGAAGCTTTGGAGCTGTCATGAGGAGCAAGGCGAACAAGCTAGGAAAATAAACATATCAAGTTTCATCCTCGCCAACTCCAGTTTTTGGATCTTTAACCCCAAAAGGAGTGAGATCCGATGAAACTACTTCAGAAGGAGGAAGCGATGTGGAAGAGTCACTTAAGAAAACTCTAGCTCTACTTGAGCACTCTAGTTCCAAATACTCTGGCACAAAGAACGATAGTTATTCAACCAATACATTGTCTCCATTTACACCAAAAAATCTGAGTACTTCAAAGATCAACTTACGCGAAAATCCGTGTTACTCTCTAATATGTCCAGTAATTATGCAAGTAATGGTGACTGATGCCTCATCTGTAGAGGAGTTGCTTGTAAACCTAACGAGGGCGATTGAAGATCTCACTAAGTATGTACAGAATCAAGACGCTCAAATAGATAAGTTGACAAACAGAATAGATAGCTTAATAGACGGAGAGTCTATCCATAAACCTGGGAAATCACCAAAAGGTCACGAGACAGAACATCCAGAAAAAAAATGCCACCAACTAAGAAGGTACATATTTCTTCTAAGGGAATGATCCTAATTAATTAGTTGAAACAGTTTATTGAAGGGACCTTCAAATATAAGTATGTTGTTGTCACCAAGTCTTCCCTGACATATGCCAATCTTACACTGCAGGAATTGACAGCCTTAAAATGCTTTCAGGCTATCAACCTCCTAAATTTCAACAATTTGAGGGCAAAAGGAACCCAATAATTTAATAATGCTAGAACTTACAGTGACAATCTTGTCAAACAATTTATTTGCTCACTAAAGGGAAATGCCTTTGATTGGTTAACATACCTTGAGCCTAACTCCATTGATAGTTGGGAACAATTGGAGCATGAGTTCCTAAATTTCTTTTATAGCACAAGGTGCACAGTTAACATGGTAGCGCTCACGAATACTCGATAAAGAAAAGATGAGTCGGTCATTGACTTCATCAATCGATGGAGAAATATGAGCCTAAACTGCAACGACGGGCTTAATAAAAACTCTGCAATATAGATATACATCCAAGGAATACATAGAGAGCTTCTCTATATCTTGTAAGGAATTAAGCCTAAACCCTTTAAAGAGTTGGCTACTCGTGCTAACGACATAGAGTTGAGAATGTCTTCTGATGGAAAGGAAGTAGCGCTTATCCATGACCCTCAAAGGGGAGGATAAGCAAGAACCCAAAAATGGGGTAAGTTTATCCCAAAAATAATAAGGAATTCATGAATATTGACGTGTCTCCTATGAAGGTCACCACGAAGGTGACCAAGAAGCAATGTGTGAAAACGACTTCCTGAGCACGTCCAAATCAGAAGTTAACTTTAAAGAAGATGCAAGAAAAGGAATACCCTTTCCCTGATTCTAATGTGGCTGAAATTTTTAATGAACTCCTTGAGCATAAGCTTATTGACCTACCAGAGATGAAGCGGCCTGACAAGGCTGGAAGGACTAATGACCCAAATTACTGCAAGTATCATAGGCTTGTGAATCACCCTCTAGAAAGGTGTTTTGTCATTAAGGACAAAGTCATGCAATTGGAAAATAAGAAGAAGATCTTCTTCGATGATAATATAGTCAGTTCTCATCAAATCTCTATCACTTTTGGCTTATTCGATCCAGTTCAAATATGCATCGAATAACGTAAAAAGGAACCATTAGAGCATGATAAGTCTTCAATTGACAAAGATGATGATAAAAGTTAGAATCTGGTGACTAGGCTCAGACGTAAGAAAATAAGTCTATAAAAGGAGTCATTCGAGCAGCCAACTAGAAAGAGGATAGTAAAGAAAGTTAGGAAATAGAGGCTAGTAGAGCATCCAAATAAGACAAGGGTAATGGAGATTCACCACAATAAACCGTGACGTCTGGTGACTTTAGAAGAATTCTTACCTAATTGGTTCCATACAAAGACTATAAAAGTCAACCTTGAGGCATCATATTTTAATACTGGCAAAGAGGGGGCAAAGGGTGAAAACCCACCCATGGTAGTTCCTCCATTTTCTGAATAGCCTACTGAGATGCTTAGCCAAGAGTCACATGTATCAAATTTATAAATAATGATATTATACTTGGGGAAATCCTCCATAACCATCCCTTGTACATGGTGGGTCAAGTTCTAGGATAGAAAATAAATAGAATCTTAATTGATGAGAGATCCGGAGTCAACATCTTGCCTATATGCATAATGAAGAAACTTGGCATCGCTACTGATAAACTGGCCTAATACCATTTGATAATCCAAGGCTTTAACCAAGGGGGTCAGAAGGCCATGGGATCTATCAAGTTGGGGATTCATATGGATGATTTTTGATCAAATGCATAGATGCATGTGATTGATGCTAAAACTTCATACAATATATTACTTGGTAGGACTTCGGTACATAAGAATAAAATTATATCGTCCTCTTTCTATCAAAGCTTGAAGTACCTCAAAGGAAAAGAGGAAAAAAAGATAGTTGTTAATGATAAGCCATTCACTGAAGCTGATTCATACTTTGCCGATGCAAAATTCTACTTAAAGAGTTATCTTATGAATAAGAAAAGGGTTGATGATGTCACCAAGACCAAATGTGATGATCTTGCATCCAAGAAGCTTGAGGTGACTGTCGAAAAAGCCACCACTAAGAATCCTCTCTCTACTTCAAATAAAAAAAGGTCACATCTACGGAAAAAAGGCAACACCTGTTCTTCGCTACGTACCAAAGGTAAATAAAAAAAAGGATCATTCATCTGATCCTAGAGATAATATGCTAGGAGGGATAACTCTACCTATTAAGAGGATTGACGCAATGAAACCATCATCAAGGATACTAGGAGAATATGTAGCTCAAAATTCACCACAAGAGATAACACTCCCTACGAAGCTTACAAAAGAGGGCTTTGATCCAAATACATACAAGCTATTTATAAAGGTTGGATATAATCCTAATGAGCCATCAAGTTTGGGCAAAATTTCATTGGAGGGTACAACCAGGCAGCCACATGAAGGCCTAGGACATACGCATCTACCTCCAATTCGCATCTTCATAAGAAGGGCAATTAGTAACTACATCACTGTAGGAGAGAAGTCTACTGCATCCAACAAAAGGCCTTCTATCTTTGATCGATTGGTAGAACCAACTACAAGAACTTCTATTTTGAGAGGTTGGGTCTACTAAACACAATGAAAAGCAACAAGCACCAAAGAAGTTGTCTAAACACAACATGACACTCTTCATCTAAGATCCAGAAAGATTTTCAAAGTTTGATTCCTTCTAGAATGAGGCAACAAATGGAACTGGTGGTTTCATACAATGAGGTGTTACAAGCTAAGGCTCATACTGTGGTTTATACCAAGAAGCATGAGAAAGACGAAGAAAGAGTTGGCTCCTCATATCCTGTTATAACCCAAATGAGAATGATACATCATCTCAAATAAAGGTTGATGAAGAGATGGAAGATACTTTTTTATGTTACTAAATATCCATCAACGACAATGATCCACAAGAGGAGGAAGATGTTGGGTATGTCTCATCATAACTTAAAGGAGTTAAAGCCATAATGGATCCTTCAAAGAAAGTTAATCTGAGAACCAATAAAGACCCAAGACCAACTTACCTGCGTGTGTTTCTAGAACTGGGGGAGGAAATCACTTATATAGATATACTCAAACAATATATAGATGTCTTTGCTTGGAGTTATAAGGAAATTCCTGGCTTAGATCCAAAAGTAGCAGTCCATCAGTTGGCGCTCAAGAATTATGCTCGTCCTGTTAAGCAATCCCAAAGGCGCTTTAAGCTAAATTTGGTTACATTGGTTGAAAATAAAATTAATAAAATCATCAAAGCTATCTTTATTTGAGAAGTTAAATACCCCACGTGGATTTCAAATATTGTTCTGGTACGAAAGAAGAATGGCGAAATTCGAGTTTGTGTCAACTTTTGGTATCTCAACAACGTTTGTCCTAAAGATGATTTTCCAATCCCCATGCCAGAACTGATGATTGATGACACCACTGGTTATGACGCAATGTCCTTTATGGATGGTTCATCCAGCTATAATCAAATCTATATGGCACCAAAAGATAAAGAGCTCACAGCATTCTATATGCCCAAAGGTATTTATTGCTACAAGGTGATGCCTTTTGGTTTAAAGAATGCTGGTGCCACTTATCAAAAGCCTATACAAAATATCTTTGATATTTTACTCCATAAAATATTGAATACTATGTAGATGACCTAGTAGTGAAATCAAGAAAGAGGGACGACCATTTAAAAAACCTAAGAATGGTATTCTAGTTGCTTTGAAGAAATCAACTTAGGATGAATCCATTGAAATGTACCTTTGTAGTTACTTTTGGAAAGTTCATTGGCTTCATTATAAAACACCGAGGAATTGAAATTGATCAGGTAAAGGTTGATGTGATTTTGAAGATGCCCAAGCCTCTAAACATTCACGAGTTAAAAAGCCTTCAAGAAAGGCTAGCATATTTAAGGAGGTTCATCTCCAACTTGGTTGGAAAATGACACCATTTAGCCATCTTATGAAGAAGGACACTCCCTTCAAATAGGACCAAGCTTGTAGTAAGGCCTTTGAAAGTATCAAATCATACTTGATGAAGTCTCCAATTCTTGCAGCACCTATACTTGGAAAACTGTTGATATTGTTTATCACGGCACAAGAAAGGCCAGTTGGAGCACTACTAGCATAAGAAAATAGTGAAGGTAACATTTTCTATCTGAGTAGAATGATGACACTAAATGAGTTAAATTATTATCCAATTGAAAAGTTATATTTAGTGTTGGCTTTCTCAATCCAAAAAAATGAAGCACTACTTTCAAGCTCATGTCATTTGTCTTATGCCTAGGGCAAATCCCATCAAGTTTGTAATGTCGAAACCAGTCCTTAGTAACCGACTTGCAAGATGGTACCTTCAATTCTAACAGTTTGAATTTGTATATGTTCCCCAAAAGGCTGTAAAAAGACCAGCATTGGCAGACTTCTTGGCAGACCACCCGATACCTGATGACTAAGAACTGACCTATGAACTTACTAACAAAGATGCAATGGTTATTGAAGCCAGACCCCCGTGAAATATACTTTGATGGTTCCATATATCAAGATAGAGCTGGTGTTGGTATGGTGTTCGTGGCTCTAAAAGGAGAGGTCATCCCATACTTTTTTACCCTAACAAACCATTTCTCTAATAATGTTGTTGAATATCATGCATTAATACTCGGGTTTGGGATAAAAGCTAATATGAAAAAACTATAATTATAAGTATTTGGTGACTCTCAATTGGTGATCAAGCAGCTATTGGGAAGTTATGAAGTTAGAAAGCCTGAGTTATGCCCATATCATGATTATACTCAAAAGTTAATGGGATAGCTTGGAGAAGTAACCCTCAAGCATTTACTGAGGATAGAAAATAAGCAAGTTGATATCCTATCTACTTTGGCCTCAACCCTAACTCTTCCAAATTAAACACGAGTTACTATCCTCCAAGAATGGGTAGTACTGCAATCGAATAAGGATGAGGATGTAGAAAATAAGATTGAATACCTCATCACCATATCTGAAGTTATAAAGGAGGATTGGAGACAACCTCTCATTGATTATTTGTGCTATGGGATACTTCTAGAAGATCCAACAAAAAGGACTAACATCCATCGTCGTGCACTTCACTTCCTTTACTATAAAGACATGTTATATAGAAGATCGTCTGAAGGAGTACTTTTGAGATGTTTGGGAGAGGAAGAAGCAATTCAAAATTTGCAAGAAGCGTACTTGGGAGTTTGTAGATCGCATCAGTCTGGACCAAAGCTCCACACATTAAAAGGATGGGACACTATTAGCCAATGATGGTTAAAGATTGCTTGGACTATGTTAGAATATTTAAAGCTTATTAATTCCATGAGAATTTCATACATCAACCTCCTAAAGTATTACACCTAACTGTAGCATCTTGGATATTCAATGCTTCAGGAATAGATGTTGTTGGGCCACTACCAAAATCTTCTAGTGGATACTTATACATCTTGGCCACAACAGATTACTTCTCAAGTTGGGTGAAAGTTTTTACTCCCAAAGAAGTAAAGAAAGAAAATGTTGTGACTTTCATCCGATTAAATATGATCTGCCATTTTGGGATCGCATAATATATAATAACCGACAATGGCAAGCTATTTGTTAATAAGTTAATGAATAAGATTTTTGATTTCCTTGGTTTCAAGCAGAGCAAGTCTTTTATGTACCATGCTGCTGCAAATAGTCTAGTCGAAGCATTTAATAAGACTTTATGCAATCTGTAGAAGAAATTCATCTCCAAGTCCAAATGAGATTGGCATGAACAAATGGAAGAAGATTTGTGGGCATATAGAACAACTTACCACACGCCGATGCAAGAAACCCCATACTCACTTGCTTTTGGAGTCGAAGCAGTCCTGCCACTTAAGCGTCAAATATCTTCTTTAAGACTAGTTATTCAAGAAGGGCTCACCAAAGAACAAAATGTAAAGTTGTGACTTGCTGAGTTAGAAGTTCTTGATGATAACAAGTTAGAAGCTCAACAAAATCTTGAATGTTATCAAGCTCGTCTATCTCATTCTTTCAACAAGAGAGTCTGCTTGAGGTGATTTCAAGTTAAAGACCAAGTTCTTGCAGTAAAAAGGCCCATTATTACTTCTCATAAGTCTGAGGGAAAATTTACCCCAAAGTAGGATAGACCATATGTCGTACAAGAAGTATATTCAAATAGTACTTATAAGCTTGTCGATGCAGAGGGTGTGAAGATTGGCCCTATCAATGCCAAGTTCTTGAAAAAGTACTATCTTTGATGAAAGATGGCACTCTTTAAGGCACGAGTATAAACTGCATGTTCACTCCTGTCCCATAAGGGTATAAACTGTGTATGGCTCTAAAAAAAGTTTGTGAAGTTGAAAACCTCGAAAGAGGCGGCTTAGGCAAAAATTAGGACGGAAAAAATAAAAGAAAAACACTCACCCAGAACTACATTATGAGTTGATCCTCTTTACTGAGGTACGTAGGCACTTGGAATTTCATTCTGAGTTCAGTTACATGAATATCAAAAAAATACATATTCCCACTTGATCCACCATATGAAATTTGAGCCTGCATATACTTCAATTAAATTTTGGAATTATGCTCAATGGGGGCAAACTCTAATGAGCTTCGTTCATATAAGTTGAAGTCTTCTGATTCATTAAGTCTTCATGTTAGAACTTTCAAATTCTCCATATTAAAATTTTCACGTTCATGGGTTTATCCTTAAAAGGATATCAAAATTTTCATGCCTTAAGATGGATAAGATTTATCCCTTTGCACCTTAAGCTGGCTTCTCACAGGTTCATCTTTAAAAGGGTCTCAAAATATTTCATTCCTTAAGGTAGACAAAATTTATCCCTTTGCACCTTAAGTTGACCTCTCATGGGTTTATCCTTAAAAGGATCTCAAAATTTTCATGACTTAAGGTAGACAAAATTTGTTCCTTTGCACCTTAAGTTGACCTCTCATGGGTTTATCCTTAAGAGGATCTCAAAATTTCCATGTCTTAAGGTGGAAAAATTTGTCCCTTTGCACCTTAAGCTAGCATCTCACGGGTTTATCCTTAAAAGGATCTTAAAATCTTCATGCCTTAAGGTGGACAAAATATGTCGCTTTGCACCTTAAGCTAACCATTAAAAAGGGTCCATACCTAAAGAATATCATCGTATAAGTGCATCGATGAAAAGGCCCATACTTAAAGAAGACTATTGCATAAATGCATCGATAAAAGGGCCCATACTTAAAGAAGACCATTACATAAGTGCATCAGTGAAAGGGTCCATAGTTAAATAAGACCATTGCATCTTGAAGCAAAATTGGTCGGGTCTTAAGATGATGGAGGGGAAGTTAAACTCTCACAAATTAAGTTGATGTCCACCATCTTCAAGAAAAATTGGTCGGGTCTTAAGGTGACGGATGAGAATTTAAACTCTCTCACCTTAAGCCAATGTCTACTGTCTTCAAGCAAAATTGGTCGAGTCTCAAGGAGACCGAGGCAAAGTTAACTCTGCACCTTAAGCCGATGTCAACCATCTTTAAGTAAAATTGGTTGGGTCTCAAGGTGATGGAGTCAAATTTAAACTCTCGCACCTTAAGCCGATGTCCACCGACTTTAAGCAAAATTGATCGGGTCTTAAGGTGACGGAGGCAAAGTCAAACTCTCGCACTTTAAGCCAATGCCCACCATTTTTGGTTGGGTCTTAAGGTGATGGAGGCGGAGTTAAATTCTCTCACCTTAAACTAATTTTTGCATATTTCTATTTGTTTTAATCCTATAAAAGAAATATAGGGAAACAAGAAAGAAAGTAAAAAACACAAATAAAAGGGATGTTACCTGTCAGAGCGCTACGACCTTGAAAGTTGAATATCACTAATTTAGATTGAGACAAGATGTTTTAATGAGAATAAAGCCCTCTAATATAGTTTGAAAATAAAAACTTTCTTTGGTGGTGATGGTCCCACATCAAGATATGAATTATTTGGTGGGGCGATACAAATCTGGAATCCTCTGCCAGACAACATAGAAGATCAACTTCAAAAAATCATCTAGAACAATCCAAAAAGTGTTAAAATCCAAATTTTGGATATGTTATATATGCATGTTTCGACATCTATAGAATCAAATGAAACATAATTTCGATACTCTCACATTGAGATATAATTTATTTGGAGACGTTGCGTAAATCAGAAATTGGTGATGCATCGAAACTCAATGCTGATTTAGAGAAAACACCTAAAATGATATCAAAGTTATTAAATTATGAATTCCAGATATGTTGTAGATCATTGTGTCTAGTTTCACAAGAATCAAGTGGCTTGCAATTTTTTTATTCCTACTTCAAGATATGAAAGTTTTAATAAAGATGTGTAGATCTAAAATTTTTAGCATGATAAAATTCAGGGCTAACTTCAAAAAATTATTGAGAATTATATTGAAGGAATTTAAAGTGAATTTTGGATATGTTATATATCTCTATGTCTAGTTTCTAGAATATTAAATGGTTCATGATTTTAATATTCCTACACTAAGATATGAATTTTCTACCATTAAGATGTTGTGCTGAAAAAAGTGACGAAAATAAAAGAAAAATAGGAGGGAAAGAAATTACCTCAATATTATTCATGGATTGGAAACCCCAAAATTGATATTGAAAAAGTGGGGAACTTACATCCTTTTATAGAGTTGTAGGATGAATGTTTTTTTCTCCAATATAAATTCAAATTGGAAGAACTTCCATCTCCAATATAAATTCAAATTGGAGGTTGTTTCCTTCTCTCATACAAATTCAAATTGGAGGTTGTTTCCTTCTCAAATACAAATTGAAAGAGTTTTCATCTCCAATACAAATTCAAATTAGAGGTTGTTTCCTTCTCCCAGACAAATTTAAATTGAGGGTGTTTCCTTCTCCAATATAAATTCAAATTGAAAGAGTTTTATTCCTGATTAAGTAAGGTGGTAAAAGTTTTCCAAAATATATTTGGAATGAGATATCATACCTCACCAACGGGTCTTACGTGTAGAGACTCAAGAAAAAAAATAAGAGATTTTTTAAGAGGCAATATCAATATGTAAATTGCATGATTCAGCTTTATGAAAATCTTTGAAGCACGAAGGAAGCATGTTTAAATAAATCATACTTCAAGTCTAGTCTCAAAAAGATTAAATATTTCAACAAGTCTTGAAGTAGGGGGTATTTTGTGGGCAACAAAATTTTATTAAATTAAAATCCGTACAAAATTCGTATTATGTTAAATTCAAAATAGAGTAGTCTCAGATAAATATTACTGATTAATATAATCGAATTAATTATTTAAGTTCAAATATATATGGATTTAATTAAAATCCAATTTTTATTGAGCTTGCCCACTGATTTGGGCTACAAATGATGAGCCCACTTTGCTAAGCGCAAGATATTGTCATATTCTAGAGGCCCAAATAAGCACCACGTGTCAAATGACGTGAAATGCAAAGTAAAGTGAAGAAGCCAATAGGACCGTGCCATATGTCAAAATGATGCAGCAGGCCTAGTGAAATCAAAAGCCCATAAAAGGCGTCACGTCACCTAAATTTGACTGGTCAAAGAAAGTCCATCTTCATCATGACTCTTCCTTTTCCACAACTGTAAATATGGGTTTCCTTATTCAGAAAAGGGACCAACAACTCTAACAAGAAGTAAGAGAAAACTCGTGGATCAAATGCCGCAATTTCTCTACAAAGCTTAAGCATTCAAGTCCAGTTCTTCAAGATTCAAATCAAGACCGTCAGATTCAAGAACAATCCCAAAAGCCCTTGAATTCAAGCATAAGTCAAGATCAAGTCTGGTAAATCAGCAAATCAAGTTCAAATTCAAGATCAAGCTTTAAACCCTTGAATTTATATTTGAAAAGGTGAATCAGAGGATTTATAGAAATTGTAACACTCACTTATTAAAATCATTAAAATAATTATTGTAATATTTTTCTTGTCTCGATTATTTATTTTCGGTCTCAAAATTTTATTGTCCAACAACGATTCATTATCTAATGCATTTCCCAAAATATTAAATTTATTACTATATTCAAAGAGTAATATAAACAAAATTAACCTATCATTTACTGTTTTAAATTTCTGTGTCAATGAAAAAGTGGACAAGTAAAGATAGACCCAAGAAGTACTTTTTTGTCCTAATTGGTGTGACAAAGATGAAATTTGGATAGCTAACTAATTTTTTTATATAGTTTTTATAAATTTTAAGTTGTTAATTTTTGTAATTTATAGTACTCAAATAATATATGTACCTCTTTAGGGGGGGGGGGGGTCACGATCCGATTTAAAATCAAAATTAAACCAAATCTAATCGGTTTTAAAATAATTAATCAAATCAAACCAAACCAAATAAAACAAATATTTATCGGTCAAGTTATTATCGATTTTTTATTTGCTTTGGTTTGATAATTCGGTAATAAATCATATAGAAAAATAAAGAAAACAAAAAACAATACTATGCAATTAATAAAAAATTATATTACATAATTATTTTTAATCAGCCTAAACTAGAGCAAAATATCAGAACAATATAAGCTTTTAAGACAAATCTACTGAAAGAGTAGCTAATACTCGAAATACATTATCTACTTGGGTGCACTTAAATAACGATCTTTAGACTTGGACGTTATATGATTCTTCTCAGTTCTCTTTTTGTTTTGTACCTTTTTTATTATCTAAATAAATTTTGATGAACATATTACAATTACATATATAGCTTAAAATTAAAAATAATATATTATGTACATATTACATATATTCGTAATATAAATATATATATATATATATATATATATATATATATATATACTTAATATATTTTTTTTTGGTTTTCCTATTTGGTGTAGTCTGACTAATCTGGATTTGCGCCGCGTAGGACCCCATTCGGGGGAAGCACTCCCTACCAAAAATTTTTCCACATCTAGGGCTCGAACTCGAGACCTCTGGTTAAGGGAGGAGCAGCCTCACCCGCTGCACCACATCCTTTGGTGGTTATATACTGAATATATTATTATTATATATACATATATTTATCTAACATTAAAATTTATTTTTAGTTAATTAATTGTATTTTTAAAAATTTAAAGATCTAACGTGCAAGTAGACTTTAAAAATCAAAAGTATTGTAGTGTGTTTGCAATTATGTTGTAATTACATTATAACAGACAAATAAGTCTTTGTAATTATATATGATTTAATTGCTAAATTATATAATTATCATTTATTTTGTGTAACGATCTAAAAATTTGAAGAAATATGTGAATTCTGTGATTTGACTATTTTACCCCTTCTCTTAGTTGCATTATGGTATTTTTAGAGGGTAGGGGCAATTGGCACGATTTTCGGTGCATTTTTGATACCGCTTATAAGATATTGTGATTTTTTTATGGCTTTAAGAGACTTATGTTGGACTTATGTGAATATCTTTGATCCATGCGATGGATGACTGAACAGACTGCGCTGGCAGCTCTGGAATAATGATTTTAGGCTAGGTAGATCTTTGGTTCAGGTCCCGGTGCACTCGAGCTCTGTTCAGTCTATTAATTGGAAAGTTAGAAAATTGAAAATATGGGTGTGGGATGCACATTTGGTTGAAACGACCTCGGATGGAAAATTCAACTCTGCCAGTAGATTCGAAATATTGATTTTAGGGTATTAATATGTTTGTGTGATTTTACGGCTTTTGAATCTCATTTCAACCCTCGATTTAAAAAATTATAATTTCGAGTTTTTGGGGGTCAACTTTGTGAAAATAATATTTTTTTAAAAAAACTGATATCGACATTGAGTCTGAAGCATTGAATTTAGTGCGGTTACATAATTCTTTTACATATATCGGACTCCAAACAAATCTCGAGCACCCCATCAAAGTCCGAATTAGACTTAAAGAAAGAAAAATCTGGTGTTGTGCAGTTTTTTGTTATAAAAAAAGGTTTTCCTCTCCTTTTTACCCATTTTGTCTATTCTTTCACCTTGCCTCTTGAGAGTTAAAATAGTGTGAGAGATTAAAAGTGAAGTTTGTGGGAGCTTGGGAAGATAGATTAACATCTATTTCTTGATTATGTTACGGATTTAATGTAAACATTCATCCTTTTCTTAGTAATTTCTTGAT
Source organism: Capsicum annuum (assembly GCF_002878395.1). NCBI lineage: Eukaryota > Viridiplantae > Streptophyta > Magnoliopsida > Solanales > Solanaceae > Capsicum > Capsicum annuum. The sequence goes on from NC_061119.1 coordinate 98,239,441, forward strand.
TAATTTTTCGAAACTCCAAAAATTTTAGGGCTTGATTTTAAACCCCAAATTAATTTCTTTTCACTTCAATAATGTTTTTTATCTTATAATTACTAATTTTTCATCAATTTAACCTTCAAAACAACTCTGATTCTTAATAACACAGATTTCAAAGATTTTAACCCGATAAAGCTTAAAAATAGTTTTCCTTCGATTTGACCCTCGTTCTTGACTCAATTTGACTTGGGTTTCTAGCTGTAGGTTCCTAAAATATGGGAAACACATGTTTGAAGTAAAGTTACGATTTTGCTCTTCTTTTTTGAAAACTCATTTTGGGGGTCTGTTTTGACCCCGAATCAAAAGTAGTCAATATGGGAGTCGTTGGTTTTATTTTGATGCGTAGATTCTATTTTTGATATTTTTGGTGGAGTTTGGGATCGTTTGTGAAAATTAAGGTCATGGATACGAAGTGTAGTGGATCAATTTTGACTTTTAAGGTAGGTTATGGCTTAACTCTTTCAGATTGGGCTGATAGTAAATGGTGATAGTTAATGCATGTTAAAGGTGGAAAATAATCATAAAAATAGCTATCTATGAGTTATGTTTGTGTGGGGCCTATATATAATGTTATTATTGAAATTGAGATATTATGTGATATGTGTAACCGTGTGGGTTCCTATGTGAAGTTGATAGCCTTGATAGATGTGAATAATTGTATTGTGTTATTTAAATGCCTAATGTTGTACCATTAATATATTGTGATAAATTCATACTTGTTGTTATATGAGACATATGAAAATTCATGGATGAAACAAAAATAATGAGTGCATATTGGCTCATATGGTTGTGGAAATGTATAATTGTGGTTGGTTGTGGAAATATATCATTGTGATTGATTGTGGAAATACTCATTGTGATTGATTGTGAGTATTACATCCTCATATCATACTCATTCATGAAATATTGGTACTACCGTGACAACATCTGAGAAACACTGGAAACACCTTTTACAAAACCATCCCCGAGAAAAGTGCCAGAGAGGAGATATTATAACACTTTATAAAACCCTTTTTGAGGAATGTGCCAAAAAGGATATATGAGATATGTGGATTGTATATGGGTTGAAGAATCCCCCATGGGTCCTTCGTCGGGAAGATTTAGCTCCGTAGGCATATATAAGATTGTACGACGATTTCGGAGGTTGTGCGACGATCTCGTGCATCATCATCATCATCATATACATAGCACTAACATTATTGTGTTATGTTGTATTGTATTGTCATATGACTTGTCATCTATCCATTTATCATATCTTTCTTTACTTGTATTTGATGATCTTGTATATGCATGTTCTCCCTTATTCTACTTTTATGTGATATAATGCATACTTATATTCTATTTTAATGTGATGTTGCAATATATGTGATATATTAGAACTGTTAGTGCAAGCGGTGTGGGCTACCGTTGTGGGACATTTTCTGATTACAGGTAATGTGCCCTTAGTGTGTATTTTGTATGCTTTATTTTCTACTTTGCTCGGTCAGCCTATGATACCTACTGAGTATAAGTGGATTATACTCACTCCTACTTCACATTTTTGGTGCAGCTTTAGGTTTGGGTGCACCTCAGACTGGTTGATTTCGGGCATCTTTAAATTACTGAAGGTAGCTGTTGGACATTCATATGTCCAGAGTTCATCTTCATCTTTCTGTATTAGTTATGTCTTTTTAGCATTCGAAGACAGATATTATTCCTTTGTAGTTATTTTTTAGATGTATTTGACTCCTGGATAGTATTAGTAGTTCTTACACTTTTGACACCAGATTTTTAGAGTTATGGCCGCATGTGTTGATTTTATTCTTTATGCTTTTATTATATCTATGTGGTTCAGCTTCGTTCTAAAAGCCTTACCTTGGGGGCATTTTTATCTTTTTCCCCGTGTGTATCATTTTGAGCGAGACACTTATTTGTCAAGGTTCGTCGTGACAAGTACCATCATGACCTATTGATTTTTGAATCGTGACATTTCCTTTGTCCAATAATATTTCTCCAAATTATTAAAATTAGATGTTCAATAATAGTTGTTCAGTTTGAAAAATCAGTAGAGATAATTTATCCATTTCTGTCTATTTTTCTATGAATTATTAATTATAGTCATTATGCTATGCATTTTTTACAGCATTGAATTAGTTATATCCAAAGGGTGATATAGTAAAATAACTCATATTATTTATTATTAAGATTAAATATATTTAAATAGTGATATAATAAAATTATTAATATTATTTATTATTTTTTAAAGTGTATGCAAGTTGGACAAAGAAAATAGTAATTAGTAATTATACCAAATACAATTACTAGTGAGTACTTTCAATTAGACATTAAATACGCCCTCTAGTCAACTTAAATTAATTTGTGAGATAATGAACATCTATTTTAGAAAAAATTAGGACACAACATTTCACTTTTATCTTTTTAAAGTCAAATTAAAATTACGAGAAAGTTATGTCTTCTGCTAGTTCGCCGTCGTTAAAGACCTTTTCCCTCAACACAGCGCCAAAACCGCCAAATCCATCCCCTACTGTTGTCACTAATTCGTTCAAATCAGCACTACTAAATAATAATCCCTACATCTCTGAGTTTATGAAAGTCAAAACTACCGTAAAAATCGATGTGGATCCTATCCACCCTACCGATCTGGCAGCTGACGACCATATAACTACCAAATCTGACAACGGGGACCGAATAGTTCTTTCTGAAGAAGATAAGACCCGAATGTAGGATCCTTGGAAGTTTGTTGTCATAACAAAGCTTGTGAACCAAAGAATTCTCCATCAAAAATTAAAATCGAGACTACAGAGCCTTTGGAAACCCACTGAATCGATCACCCTTATCGACTTGGGGTATGATTATTTCATTGTCAAGTTTACTAAGCAAGAAAATTTTACAGAATTATCGAACAAGGCCCGTGGTTTATCAATGGCAGCCACCTCTCTGCTCAACGATGGACTCCCAATTTTGTTGCGCCAGAAGCAAAACAACTATTTAGTGCAATATAGATGAGGCTGCCTGAGCTCCCTACGGAGTTCTATGATGCCATCATTCTTAAAAAAATTGGGAATTCTATTGGGAAGCTACTTTAAGTTGATGCCTGCACCAGTGCTACTCTCAGGGAATGTTATGCATGCCTCTGTATCTAGTGCCACTAGATTTTTCCATTGAAAATGCACGTCTTCATTGGTTCTCACGAACATATTATCACCTTTGAATGTGAAGGCCAACTGTGCACAGCATATGGATGTCTAGGATATATTTTGCAAAATTGCCCAGTCAAATATGTCCAGAATTCACACATCACTAATCAACCATCTGGAACCTCCCCAATGGTACCCGTCTCCTAACCATCACCAGCATTGTCCACAATCTCTTTTGATAGAAAGAAGAAATGCCTGCGCAATACAAGTCGCTCCAACTATGCCTCATTAGGTTGCATAGGTACTCAGTATTTCCAACCCTCAGGTACTACAGGTAATACAACTTCTAATTCAATATCCCAAGTTATCTCATCTACTCCCCAGAAAAATACCTTCGTGAATCCTTTATCTCTTGTAAACCCCTCTTATCCCATGTCTAAATCTCTAAATAATAACAAATTTGATCTATTAATGCAGATTGATAAAGACGATCACATGCAGGCGACATTATCAAATCCCTAAATAGTACCATCCCAGTTGCCCAAGAGCGTTGTCACTAACGCACACCTAACTTTCTGCATTTCTCAATACGTAGACCCCACAACTATGCCTCCGCTATCTATTTTGACAATTGTCCTTACAGTTGTTATCCTTTTCAAATCCCAATAAACCAACCAAAATGACTATCCTGCCCTTGTAAAAACCCTAAACAAAATACACCCTCCCCAACTACTAAACACATGTCAACTCCCCCTTGCCAGGTGGATTTCTTCCCTGCATTCCACTATGTATTCCCCCAATTAAATTGGAACCCACTGTTGTAAGTTTATCATCACCCAATGAAGTCCCTTTCATATCTCTCACTAAAGATCTACAATCATTAAAACCTTTTAACCAATCTTTGGACAAACCCTCAAAAACCTTTATTAACTCTCATATCAGTCCAAATGAAGAAACAGGTACTTCCGTTAAACAAGAAAGAGACCACACTCATTTCCTTACCCCACTCAAGTATGAACAATATTAATATTCCCAACATTCTAGTTATATACATGATGGTTCCCATTCCACCCTCTCAACCTCCATAGTCTTGGATCGAACATGCACTCAACGACCAAGTGGTCTTCTTTATCATAGACTTGGAGGGATGAGAAGTGATAATAATTATCTAGAATCAAAACTTTCTATCCTAACTAGTGACAGAAGGGCTGAAGATGGCTCTGGAGAATTATTAAAACTATCTGTGGTTAAACACTATTCTCAAGCCCATAGCTCCAACAGTAGCCCCAACCCTGTTCAACTCAATGAGGCCCTAGTGGGGAATGCCGACATACTTCAATCCCATACTAAACCCAACTCTCCTATCCATTCTCCCTTTCTTTTGTCCCCCATAAGCTCTCACTTCCAACCCACTATTTTTTCCATGGGTTCCAGTGCTCAATCCCAATATGCAAACCCCTATAGAGTCTCAGAGGGAGATCCAGACCCCAGATCTAAGCAAGCCCAAAACTTATCTCATCTCATTTACTGAAATTTCCGCTCTCAACGAAGTAGCCCTTATGTTATTTCCAGAAATACTAGACAAGAAGTTTGTCTACTAGTTCCCAAAGAACATAACCAAATGGTCGATGGATATTCGTCACTCCATCATTAAGGAAGCAGGGAAACATGCAGCATTTCTGAACCCAACCTTTAAAGTGTCTCCAATGCTGGAGACAAATGTTGACTCTCCACCCATCCCTCTTCCCAATCCCATGAATTGTGACATGTCCATCATTCTGTAGAATATTTGAGGCTTTTATAATGCTCAGTTTAAAAGAAATTTTAGGAAACACCTTAACTGTTATTACCCATGTGTGGTTGCTCTATTAGAAACTCGTATGGAATAAAATGATGTCATCAAAAATGATTTTAATTTCTCAAATTTCCTTCAAGTGCCTACTATTGGGAAATTGAGAGGAATCGTTCTTCTATGGCATGACAATCTTGTTACGATTTCCAAAGTCTGTTACTTTCCTCAGGAGTTGCATGTCATGGTCAAGGTTCATCTCTTTTCTATCCTTTGGCTTTTTGTATTATACATGCTAGTACAATTTTTACTTATAGATTATCTTTATGGAATAGCCTTCATAAAATTTCCAATTCTTTCCCTAGTCCCTGCATGGTGGGGGTGATTATAACAAAATTATTTCTCAAGATGACAAGTGGGGAAGGAGACCCGTACATACTAATAGAACTCAAGCTTTCCGATCCTGCCTTAATACCTGTGGTTTAGTTGATTTAGGTTTCAAGGGGACTAAATTTACTTGGTCAAATTTTCATTATAAACATGGTCTTGTTCTTGAGCGTTTGGATCATGTAGTTGCAAATACTCACTGGATCTCTCAATTCCCAGATGCTAATGTAACCCACCTTCCCCGCCTAGTTTCTTACCACAACCCACTCTTAATTTAACTTCATGCTAAGTGGATAACCCAATCTGACCTTCCTCTTTTACTAAAAAAATTTTGGTCTACCCATGCTGAATTTAGAAACATCACTAACCAATGTTGGAGTGATAGAGATTTTATCCCGGCTATTGTAGAATTTGAAAAAACTCTAAGAAGTTGGAGTTACCATACCCTTGGAAATATTCATAAGAAAAAACGTATTCTTCTTGCTCGCCTTACGGGTATCCATAACTCCTCTAATTATCCCCATAGTGACTTCTTTCATAACTTAGAAACTAATCTTATGTATGATTATAATTGCATTCTCTGTATAGAAGAGGATTATTGGAAACTCAGGAGCCGCATAAACTAGCTAAATGATGGTGATGCCAATACTCGCTTCTTCCACCTCTCAGTCATCCATAGACGTCGTAATAACAACATTCATTTTTCCAAAATGATGATAATTAGTGGATTACTGATCCTGATAAACTTTGCCTTCATACTCTTAACTACTACCAAGAAATTTTTACCACTTCTCATACTCACTCCAGTCTTCCTTCACCCTCTACTAATATTCTTTTTTGCTTCAACATGGACATATCATCCATGGATTATCTATTGAATAAACTTGAAATCACCTAATCCATTCACTCATTTAAACCCTATAAAGCACTGGGTCTTGATGGATTACACCCGTTCTTCTACCAATAATTTTGGGACATTATTGGTCTCTCATTAACAAATTTATGTCACCAAGCTTTTTATACCTTCTACTTCCCTCCTATTATTAATCAAACTTATCTATGTCTTATTCTAAAATTTAAAAATGCCAATCATCTAAAAAACTTCCATCCTATTGCTTTGTGCAACACTAGCTATAAAATTATTTCTAAGATTATTGTCAGTCGTCTTTAATCCTTCTTACCAAACCTTATTGGTCCCTACCAAACGGCATTTATTAAAAGACGTAGGACTATGGATCACAACATCACTATCCAATAAATTGTTAACCTCTTTCACAAATTCTCTACCAAAAAAGGTTATCTCCTAGCCAAAATAGATCTTGAAAAAACGTACGATAAACTTGAATGGTCGTTTATCCATCGGACTCTAATCTTCTTCAAGTTTCATCCTAAAATCACTAAACTCATTATGCATTGTATCTCTTCTTCCACTATAGTTGTTCTCATCAAGAGGCCAAAAACCCCATTCTTTAGTCCCAATCAAGGAATTCTCCAAGCGGATCCAATGTCGCCATATATTTTTATCCTTTGCTTAGAAATGCACTCTAAACTCATTAACTATCATGTATATCTAGGACTCTAGGATACCATAAGAGTGGACACCCCTAGACCTCACCTCTCCCACCTTTTTTATGCAGACGATCTTACCTTCATGTCCAAGGCCAACGCTAAATCCATTCACTCTTACAATACTATTTCGTTTACTTTCTGTGCACTGTCTGGACAAACTATTAACTAGACAAAATCAAAACTCTACTTCTCCAAGCATTGCAATACACCCTCCAAAATCCTGGCTTACGCAACCCTTAACATCTCGAAAACTTCATCCTTTGGAAATATTTGGGATTCCCAATCCTTAATCGTCGTCCCAAACATATTGACTTTCAATACATCATAGACAACATGTACTCAAGGCTTTATTCTTGGAAAACCAAATTTCTCACTTCTGCGGGTCGAATTACTCTCATAAATGCGACCTTGAATACCATACCGGCATATTTCATGCAATAATTCCAACTGTCCAAATAAAATACTAAGGCTATAGACAAAGTACAATATGATTTTTCTCTGGGTTTCCTCTCTGAACAATAAGAAACTTTACCTTATTAACTGGAGCAACGTCACTAGATCTTACAACCAAGGTGGCCTATCCATCAAAAAGGCTTCGCATAAGAATTTAGTTCTTCTTATGAGCCTTGCTTGGCGTCTCCTCAATAATACCAATCTTATATGGGTTCAATGTCTCATCAATAAGTATTTCAATCTTTGTTCCATAGCTTCCCAGTCCTTCATATGGAAAAACGTTCTTGTGGGATGGAAACATTGCCAAAAAGAACTCCTTTGGAAGGTTGGGAATAGCACAAGCATTAACATATGGAACTTCCCTTCGATATCTCCTGGACTCACTCTTCGATCCCTTATTCAAGTTCCCTTACCTCAACATGAATCTATTAAGAATGTAGTTGATTATAGGGCTCAAAATACTTGGTCTTGGGAGTCCCTTCCTTTTATTCTTCTTGATGATATCAAAGATTTAATTGATCAAGTTCCCACTACTGATCATGCTGACTCAACTTGCTGGGGGATCTAATCTAATGGAATTTTCTCCACCACTTCCATCTACAACCTGCTAACTTCCACTAATGAGCAACCCATTATTCTGTAATTGATTTAGGATTTAGCTACCTTAGGAAATATTAATTTTTTATATGGTTTTGTGCTATGATCGATTACCCATAAGAAAATATATTTGGCATTTGGGAATAGTCAGTAATGATCTTTGCACCCAATGTCATTAAAAGACTGAGGATGTGTATTGTGAATGCCCCATTGCTTGACTCTTTTAGGCTAATTGGGACATCCCACTAAATTTATGTCCTCAAACTCCCTCAACCCAATGGCTTGCTTTCTTTCATCACCGTAATCACCCTATTCCTGATCCCTATATCACCTGGAACCTTTTTTTCTTGTTCTCTGTAGCACCTTTGAAAAAATGCAACCAATACTGCTTCAACAATACCCTTTGTTACTGATGTTTTGGCTATAGACGAAATATTTTACATCTTTTACAAGGGGTAATTGTGCTTTTTCAAGAAACTATTGTTTTATTTAATGCTGGATTTTAGTGTTTTTAGGTCAAGGACTTAGTTGAGAAACAAGAGCAAAAACAGGAATGACAACCAACTTGATGGGCCATCAACCATCTAATAGACCATCACAGCATTCGTCAAGGCTAAAAATAATAGACAGAGTAGATGACCCAAGTGACGGTCCGAGTGACAGACCTTCAGACCTCAGACAGACCGTCAACCTAGCTGTCAGGTTGAGACAGTGAGTGGCTCCTCAAGTGATCAAGCAACGAACCATCAGGCTAATGACGACCCATCAACATGACCGTCACACCTTAACCAGAATATAGTAGCTTGATACCATCAATGACAGTCCAAGGGATGGACCGTCAGTCCACTAACAGGCCGTCAACTTAACCATAAACTGTGATGCGGCATTACTGAGTTCAAATTTCAAATCCCCAATACCTAGGAACATATAAATACCCAGTCTAGGTTTAGATTAGGTATCTTTTCATTCATCTATTATTCACTTTTCAACTTTTGAACAACTTATAACTCATTAGCCTCTAAGAAATAGCTAAAATAGTGGATCTAAACATTTTTCCACCTTTATTCTTTAAGATCAAGGAGACTTCTTTGGACCTTTTTGTAAGTAATTTTCTAGAATTGCTTATGAGAAATACAATGAAATCTTATTCTCTTTCTGTGATAAGTGGCTAAACCTCTCATAACTAGGGTTATGGGAGCCTTGATGTGATTAGTTGTTTAGGGTTGTGGGATTGCAATGAATTCTGTAATTAATTAGAATTGCATAAACTTATCTTTACTATCATGATCCTTCTTGGTTGCAAACTTGAAGGGTGACCCCAAGAACACTACTTGTTTGAGTAGAAATGTGTGTGTTGGGAAAAGAGAAGATTTACAAGGATCCCGAAGGCTTTAACTTTTGGGTTAAGGGTAGATGCCTTAACGGGATCAACCCACTTGAGAAATAAATTGAACACATTAACATATTCTTTAAGTTCGAGAGAATTAAAAGGGTAATCATCTATTAAGATTGAGAAACAAATAGATGAACTTTAGAGTTCAATAATTCTTGTAATTGGAATTTATTACATATGAATTTGGGATAACCCACAACCCTAACTGCTACAACATCTTAGTGAACATAATCCTAGTTTCGTTATTCTCATTGAATTAAACTTTACAAGCACACTTATTAGTTGAAACACGGTTTACTACAATCCTACTTCACTGTTAACAAACAAACCCTTTTGTTACCTCGAAACCTTCGATCAATCATCCATTAATAATCATAATGCTTAATTTAAATAGTATTCCCTGTGGGATTCAACCCCAACCTAGTTGGGTTCTATATTTAACGACGAACGCTTACACTTTCTAACAAAAGTTTTAATTTGGGCGTACCAAATTTTGGCACCATTGTTAGGGACCGAACCCGGGTCACCCGCGTGACAGGCGGGAATACTCATACGATTGTCAATTAAGTATATGAGTGTTAATTGACATTTGATCAAGTTCTTAATTTTACTTTTATATGTTGTTTTTGTTCATTACAGGATCTATACTTTGCATGCCAAGTACAAGGAGGTCAGGAGAAATTTTATTACCATTTCATTTGGAACGTTAAATAATTGGTCAAATGGAAGGTCAACAAGAAGCAGATAGACTAGCCGCTTTGGCTAGAGCTCAATTAAATCAATAAAATAATGGTTAACCAGCTTGTCATCCTAATCCAGAGGATGAGGATTTGGGAGATAACTTTTGAACCCTACTAACCAAAGACGTGTAGAGGATGTGGTTGCACCTGTGAATCGAAATGTGAACATAAATCACCCTTTCAGAGCGAGACCAGATCGCCAAGCTGTGAATTTGATCTTGATGAAGATAAGGATGATATTGATAGATCAGGTACAACTGGAGCTATTATTACTCCACCGTTGGCACCCAAAGCTAAGTTCAACATCATGAGTACCATGATTCAACTATTTTATCTGAAAGGGTTGTTCGGTATACTTCCTAGTGATGATTTGAATATGCACTTAGTGAACTTTGTCACTATTTGTAAGTCTTTTGATAACCCGGGAGTAGGCCAGAATACTATCCATCTGCGCCTATTCCCATTGTCTCTGTCTAGGGAGGCGACACTATGGCTTAATGGGTTGACTTCTAATTCTATAAAAAACTGGAGGCAATTGAAAAGAGCTTTTCTAGAAAGGTTCTTTCCACCGTCCAAGATATTACAATTGAAAGATGAGATCAGTAACTTCAGGCATCTTCTAACTGAGGCTCTTCATGAGATGTGGGACAGGTTCAAGAAGAAGTTATACAGCGTCTCAACCACAAAATAATTGACATATATTTGATGGAGACTCTATACAGAGCCTTGAATTCTATCACGAAGCCGATTATGGATAATGCTGTAGGTGGAGCATTTATGGATCTTACTTTTCTGAAAGCTTCAGAAATTCTTGATAGGATGATTAAACAGAGTAGAGCTTGGCATACCAGGGATTCTGAGGTAGAAAGCTCTACTATGTCTAGCGGTATGTCTAAGAACAACGCTGAAAGAAGGAAGACTGCGACCAAGATATGGTGTACATGAAGAGCCAGATGGATTTGCTTACTAAGAATTTGCTATATAGGAAGACTGAGAAGGTAAAAGTTATGGGATTGCAAAATAGAGTTGAATCTGATTCTGGGGAGAAGGCTAACTATCTAAACAACCAAGAAGTTTCCGTGGCAATAGCCAAGGGAATCAAGGTCGAACGTACTATGATAAAGCTGGTTACAGAGATGATGACTAAGGGAACTGGAAAAATAAAAATGACAGAAGTGGATTGTATCTGCCTTTTGGAAATCGTGATAATGTTGCTACTAGTTCAGGTAAAATATTCATGGAGGACATAATGGAAAGGTTATTAAAAGGAGTGGAGTCGACAAATGCTGGTGTAATAATGATGAAGAGTTACTTATCCTCTATTAGTTAGTTGGTCGACTCATATTCAACTTCAATAAAATAGTTGGAGAAACAGATAAACCAACCTTTAGTGATATTTAACCAGAGAAAAAGTGGTACATTGCCGAGTGACACGGTGAAAAACCCTTAAAATGATGGGTCTTGTATGGAGATTACTACCCGCAGTGAAAAAGTATTATCATACCCTTATATGGATAATCCTGTGATTGATGATATGGTAGAGTTAGATAAGGAAGCAGAAGAGGACCATCCAGTAGAGTCTGAGAAGCTGGATATTAATGACATTCTATCTAACCCTTAGAAGATTGATGAGTTAGAAAAAGATAAGGGAAAGAAGGAAGAAGTAGTGGTTAAATCTATACCAAAATGACTCCCTCCATTTCCTCATCGATTGAAGAAAAAGGCTGATGACATAAAGGTTAGCAAGTTCATGGCAATGCTAAAATAGTTGACTATGAATGTGTCGCTGGTGGAGGCACTAGAATAAATGTCTGGCTACGCTAAATTCATGAAGGACCTTATCACAAAGAAGAGAACGATGAGATATGAACCAGTGAACTATCTCCACATTATAGTGTTATCTCGATAAGATCCTTAGTGCAGAAGAAAGAAGATCCAGGAGCATTCACCATCGCGTGTACTATTGGATCACTGGATTTTGTGAAGGCCCTGTGTGGTCTTAGGGTGAGTATTAATCTGATGCCACTAGAATTTTATAAGAAATTGGGTTTGGGAGATCCCACACCCACTAATATGAGACTTGTGATGGCAGACAGATCAGTGAAGCGGTCGATTGGTATATTATATGATATGCTTGTGAAAGTGGCCAGTTTTATTTTCCCTACTGATTTTGTGATCCTAGATTGTGAGATGGGCTTCAAGGTACCCATAATCTTAGGTAGACCTTTTCTCGCAATTGGGAGTATGTTGATTGACTTGCGGGTAAATAAGCTACAGTTTAGGCTCAATGATAAGGTATTTTGATTTGATATTTGTCAGTCAATAAAGTAACACAAAGAGATGAGTGTATTACCCATTGTTGATATTTATTATGAAGATGAACGAGAGGTGTTGATTAAGGAGAAATTTGTTGTTGAAACTTCGGATGCAGTGTTGATGAACTTTGATAATGAAGGTATCGAAGAATATGAGGAGACATTATGTGCTAATGGGAATGGGATCATATTTACATTCTCCCAAGAAGCTGGATTTGGACCTCAAAAATCATCCAACACCACCAGCTAAGCCATCTATTAAAGATCCACCGGTGTTGGAGCTGAAGGAGTTACCGAGCCATCTACGGTATGTGTTTCTAGGCAATGAAAACACATTACCTGTGATTATTCTAGAAAACTTAGGTGAGTAACAGGTTGAAGTCCTTAAATTTGTGCTTAGGAGATACAAAAGGGCCATAGTATGGATTATTACTGATATTATTGGTATTCTTCCGGGTATATGCACTTACAAAATTTAACTTGAGGAAGATTGCACACCAACTATTGAGCATTAACATAAATTGAACCCACCGATGCAATAAGTAGTTAAAAAAGAGATCATTAAATGGCCTGACACAGAGGTAGTGTACCCTTATCTCTTATAGCAAGTAGGTGAGTCCTGTACAATGTGTTCTTAAGAAAGGAGGCATGATTGTGGTCGCTAACGAGAAGAACAAGTTGATTCCACTTAGGCCAGTCACTAGGTGGAGAGTTTGTATGGATTATCTAAGTTAAACTCATAAACTCTGAAGGATCATTTTGCAATGCTCTTTATGGATCAAATGCTTGATCGCTTAGCAGGAAGGGGTTGGTACTACTTTCTAGACATGTATTCAGGATACAACTAGATTTTAATTGCTCCTGAATACCAAAATAAGATAACATTCACCTGCTTGTATGGTACATTTACATTTAAGTGGATATCGTTTAGTCTGTGTAATGCACCCACAACTTTCCAACGGTGCATAATGTCTATCTTTTTTGACATGGCTAAGGACACCTTAGAGGTGTTCATAGATAATTTCTCTGTGGTAGGTGATTCTTTTGAGTTATGTCTGGTAAACTTGAGTAGAGCACTGCAGAGATGCAAGGAATTCAATCTAGTGCTGAACAGGGAGAAATGCCACTTCATGATGAAGGATGGCATTATTCTTGGACACTGAATTTCAGCCAAGGGGATTGAGGTCGACCAGGTGAAAATAGAGGTGATAGATAAACTACCCCCTCCTATCTCACTGAAGGGAGTTCGTAGTTTCTTGGGACATGCTGGATTCTACCGTCGATTTATTAAGGACTTCTCCAAAATTGTAAATCCACTGTGAAAATTATTAGAGAAGAAGTCTAATTTTGTATTTGATGATGATTGCAAGATGGCATTTGAATGCCTTAAGGGGAAGATTGTGGTTGCCCCTGTTATTGTTGCTCCAGATTGGTCTATGCCTTTCGAAATCATGTGCGATGCTAGTGGAGTAGCACTTGAGGTTGTACTTGGCTAGAAGAAAGAAAAGTTGTTCCACCCCATTTGCTATGCAAGCAAGGCATTGAATGGGGTGTAGAAGAATTACACTGTTACTAAGCAAAAACTTCTCAGAATTGCCTATGCTTTTGAGAAGTTTCGTGCTTATTTGTTGGGAACCAAGGTGGTGGTTCATACAAACCAAACCTCTTTATGATATTTGATGGAAAAGAAGGATATTAAACCAAGATTAATCAGATGGGTGTTGCTTCTTCAAGAGTTTAACTTCGAGGTCAAATACAGGAAAGGATGTGAAAATTAGGTAGCAGACCATTTATCCAGACTTAAGGGAGATCAGGAAATCACTGAAAATTGCAAAATTGATGATGCATTCCTGATGAGCATATCCTAATTGTTGTGCTTGAAAAAGTACCTTGGTACACGGACTTTGCCAACTATACGGTAAGCAATCTTATTCGTGAAGATTTTTTATTTCATCAGAAAAGAAAATTCCTCCATGATGCCAAAAGTTACTTATGGGATGAGCCATATCTATTCAGGCGGTGTGCTGATAATATTATTAGAATATGTATCCCAGAAGTTGATATATTGAATATTTTAGAAGTTTGTCATGCTTTACCAGTCGAGGGTCACCATGCAGGTGATCACACCGCAAGGAAAGTGCTATAGAGTGGCTATTATTGGCCAACCTTGTTCAAGGATACATACAAATTTGTGAAGAGATATGACCAGTGTCAGAGGCAAGGCTCAATTTTGAAGCACCATAAGATGCCCAAGACAAAAATACTAGAGGTAGAATTGTTCGACGTTTGGGTATTGATTTTATAAGACCCTTCGTCAATTCTTATGAGTTGAAATACAACTTGGTTGTTGTAGATTATGTATCCATTGGGTAGAAGGTGTGGCTCAAGCTGACAATGAAGGTAAAAGAGTGGTTGCTTTTCTCAAAAAGAATATCTTCTCTCGTTTTGGAGTACCATGTACTATCAAAAGAGATGGAGGGTCTCACTTTTTTAACAAAGTGCTCCAGGCAACCTTGGAAAAATATGGGGTGAATAGCATAAAGTAGCAACTCCATACCACCCACAGACCAGAAGGTAAGTGGAGATTTCGAATCGGGAGATTAAGGCTATCCTGGCTAAAATGGTGAACGCAAGTAAGCAAGATTGGTCTCAAAAACTTAATGACATCGTGTGGTCGTATTGGACTACTTTCAAGACACCCATTGGAATGTCACCATACCAGTTAGTCTATGGCAAGGCATGCCATTTGCCGATTGAGTTGGAACACAAGGCATTATGGGAACTCAAGAGGCTGAATCTAAATTAGAATGAGGCAACAGTGTTACGACTGGGGCAGCTGAATGAGATGGACGAGTTCTGTCTCGGGGATTATGAAAGAGCAGACCTATACAAAGAAAAGATAAAGAGATACCGTGACCGGAGGATCGAGAAGAGGGTCTTTCAGGAAGGTGATTGGGTACTTCTTTTCAACTCCAGACTGAAACTCTTTCCAAGTAAACTTAAGTCAAAGTGGTCTGGCCCATTCAAAGTTAACCAAGTCTACTTTTCTGGAGTAGTTAAACTTGAGAATGAAGATAGGAGCATCTTCAAAGTCAACGGTAAATGAGTCAAGTTGTATATCGGTACAATGGACTCGTTTAAATTCTTAGGTACTGTCTATCTTGATGAATTCTGAGTAATCAAGATTTCTGAGTTGTACCACAATATTAAATAGTGGGAGGCAACCCACAATGTGTTGTTGTAAGTGTAGTTAGAGTACTTGTTTATTTTGGTGTAATTTGATGTGTTTTTAAAGTGTGCAAGATTGGAATACAAAAAAGACAAGATCGGATCAAGTTGAGGAAGGTTGACAAACCGTCACTGAATCCGTCAAATCCATTGCAGAATGTTAGACATTCTTGATAAGGCTTGACAGCTAAGTTGATAGACCGTCACATGCCCGATAGACTGTCAAAGTCACTGTCAACGTGACGCCGAAAAATGAAAGTTCTAGATAGGATCTGACAGGCACGACGATAGGCCATCAACCATTCGATGGATCATCACATTGACCAACGCAGGAAAGAATGAAAACTTAAGTTCTAGTAAGGCTCAACGGTAGAACCGATGGACCATCAAAACACCTGATAGATTGTCAAGTTGCCCATCAATCAAACCCTAGTTTTAAATAAGCGGGTCGGATCACCAAAGGGCTATTTAATCATTTTGATCCAACCCAAGTGTTATGTAATAGATAGTGGGATTCAGTTACATGCACGTCTCATCTTTTTAACTCCCATAACCATTTAAAATCCTTTACATTCATTGTACAATTCAAATTTATCCCCTCTTAAGACTCTTCTTCTACCCCATTATCCCCTATTTAAACCATTTCTATTCTGAGTATTCTCATCAAAAGCAAAGTTAAATCACTCACTAAGAAATTGATTGGTCTAATCTGTTCTAAATTTTGTAAGTCACAGCATTAAGGCATACTTCAAGATCTATGTATGACCAAAACTCTTCTTTACTTTTCAGAATAAAGAACATGCATAATGTAAGTGTGATAATGGATGAAAGAACTATTTATTTTCTTGTTGTTGATTTTGTGTTTCTAAACAAACTCTGGTAAATATTGTACTGGGTGAAGTCTAAGTAACCCATGGCCAAAGATTGGTGAAATTAGTTGTCAAAGGTTGAAATTAATATAGTGACTATGTGATTGATGATTGAATGTATACAAGATGTTTGTAAAATTATCAAAGAGAAAGAGTAAACTAGAAATTCCAGTTAACGGCCACACCGACGGACCATCAGACCCCTAACAGACTGTCAAACTGCCCTTCAACTGGCTTCAGACTGAATGTCTCACTACTTAAGCTGTGACGAACTTCTTGATGGACCATCAGACCCCTGACGGACCATCAACATGACCGTCAAAAGATTCCTGAACAAATGTTTCACTGGTTAAGCTGTGACGGATACCTTGACGGACTGTCAGACCCCTGACGGATTGTCAGACTGCCTGTTAACACAAATCTAAATCTGATTTTTCCTATTTCTAATTCAACATTGATGGTTTATTCCTTGTTTAGGCAAATGGCACATAAACTACCCATAAGCAGAGGCGGTGGTAGGACTCAAAGGGGTAGAAATGAGCCAGCACTAAGTGAGGAGGCTCTGACTTTCAACACTCGACAAAGGGATAGGATGAATCAGGCATTCTCCTAGTCTGAAAAGAAGAGTGAGAGCAGTTACAGCCCTAACGAGGAAGAGGTTAACATATCAAACCCCAACCAAGTTGAGGCATCAGAAACTGAGGATGCCAATGTGGTTACAAGCAAAGACCCTCAAACACGAGAAGTAATTAGGTGGCAGATTGAAGGAGCCCGGGATAAATATCTTGACGGGCTTGAACTGACAGCAACCAGGACAATAAAGAGGCCAATCTCCGAGGAGCATCAAATTATGACGATCGAGTTGCATGAGTACCCAAAGCTAGAGAGGTGATTTAATGAATATGAGTTAGCTTGGATGAATAAGCCTCTCGGGGCATACCAACCAAATCTTGTGCGGGAATTATTTGCAAATTATTTGGCACTAGCAGAGAAAGACTATCCCAAGGGCTCAAAAATTTGAGACTTACCCAACAGGGAGTCAGTGTCGGTAAGAGAGGTCACCATTGATATATCTACCTGCACGCTAAACAGGATGCTATTTTGGCCTGACTATGAAGCACCGGCTGCAGTACTAGAACTTAAGCATTGTATGACTATGACCTTTACCCAAAGGCCTTGGTTATCTAGGCTCCTCACGGATAACGGTAACCCATCATGGGAACTCAATCCAAAAAAGTGCATTGCTAAGTCATCCCTTAGTTTATGAGCTAAATTTTGGTGGGCTATCGTTAGACTACGGTTGATACTAAAAGAAAAAGATGTTAATTTAGACAGTCATGGGGTAGTGTTGGTGGCTAGTCTGATCAGGGAGCTGAAGATTGTTTTTGGATAAATTATTATTGATGAGTTATTTGTTCGGGCACATAAAGTGGCAAGTGTTTTACTATTTTCGTGTTTGATCACGAAATTATGCAAATAAGCCAATATGTCTTTGATTCGAGGGGTCGATAATGAGGTTCGACCAACTCACAGGTGCGATATTGAAAAAATAAAGGATAACTCAAAATATGAAATACGATTCAACAAGCCTCCTACTTATCAGACGCAATCAGCTTCAGCCTCAGGGACTTCTGAGATTCCGATAGGTATGTCATTGTCTATTACTACGTATGTGTCACCCGATTATGTGCGGCCTAGTACTTCTAAAGGATCAACATCTATGCGACCAATGGGTGGGACTTCAAACATTGCATCTGTCCTACCCCAATATTCAGCGTAAAGGCTGACACAAAAGAATTTTGCAAAGTCTATCAAAGCACAAAAAAAGTTTGAGAAACAGCTGAGCACCAAAGCAAAATAGTTCAAGCCATTTGTTGATCACATCGTTAATAAAACCTTAAAGTTATATCAGTATATTCAGATCAAAATGGATGACATAGAAGAGCACATAAACAAGCGGCTGGATGAGCTATCATTGCCAGATTTTGCAAAGTTTGTGGCAGAGTTCAAGCAGGTACAGGCTGATATAGTAGAGCTTAAGAGATAACCACTGCAGCCCACTTTTGATCCTGCTTTGGTCATTAGTAACGAAGACGAGAGCCTTG
Source organism: Capsicum annuum (assembly GCF_002878395.1). Lineage (NCBI taxonomy): Eukaryota > Viridiplantae > Streptophyta > Magnoliopsida > Solanales > Solanaceae > Capsicum > Capsicum annuum. The sequence goes on from NC_061119.1 coordinate 98,258,059, forward strand.
TTGATGTGATGGGTAAACCGCTCAAAAATAAAGGCAAGCAGGTAAACAAAAGTGCTGACAGGAAGGTCACGAGAAGAAGAAAGGGAGAAGAGATAACACTTGAGGAAAGGTATGAGAGATATTTGAGAAAAGTTGTGAAGAGGTCAAAGAATGATGAAGAGTTAAGAAAGAAGAAAGCTGTAGATGAAGCTACAGGAGTATCGACCAGTTCTTCCCCAGCTAGGGGGCCAATTCGAGATCCGGTTCCTATTGAGATACCTCCGAGCCAGGAGGATGCTTATTTGAGCATCCCTACCACCATAGGGGTCAACGTTACAACACCTGAGGCATAAGAAGCCTCACTATATTTGACTGACTCATCGGCCTGAGAGGCTTTACAAGTATTCCACTCCTTTGTACTTTATGTTAATGTATTTGAGGACAAAGCATTTTGTTTAGTAGGGATGGAGTGTTTGTTATGTTTTGGTCACCACAGGGGTTTTTGTTGCCAATGTTCTTTTCCTACCGTGTGATGTCTAGTAGAACCGACATGTTTAGGTTGCATATTTATTTTTCTTGTGATGTACATATATGTTGACACCCAATTTTGGTAGTCCGACACTCATTTTAGGCTGTTATTTTAGCAAAATTACTAATACTAAAGGTTAGTATTTTTTACACATTTTTCTTGCATGAAACAGGTTTTTGACGTGTCACGTCCATGATTTTATAAAATAGGAATTATTTTTACCACCTTACAGTATCATTCTTACGATTCATTAATTTAAATAAAATATTTCTTGATGAAATTTTATCAATATTTTGTTAATTCTTTTCGTAAATATGCACACTCACAATATTCAAATGCATTGTCTATTATTATAATTATTGTTGTTGCTGTTGTTGTTGTCGCTATCGATAATTTTATATAATAATTTTACGTAACATCAGTTTTTACGTGCGTAGCATATTTGAATACCAACGTCTTGTTATCTTTCTTATCATATTTATTAAAATAACAGCTCTAATTTAATTCAATTTCTCAGTTTATTTATTTTCTAGCCACTTTGATTCAACTTTCTCCTTTTGTATTTAATTGCTAACCAATTTTTGATCAATTAATGTTAATTTTATCCAAATTGGATTAAATTTTAACCCCAAATTAAAATTCAATTGCTGACATTCTTTTAAAGGATTTTAATCTCAACCGTTGATCAAAACAGATCCAACGGCTAAGATCATGTCAACCCATTCTTTTCATTTAACTTAAAAACCCTAGATCCTCCTCATTTTTCATCAAAAGAGCCGCAACTTTCTCCTCACTTTTCCCTCTATCTAAACTCACCAATCGCCGCAGCTACTAACACAAGCAAAACCAACATGGTCACCGGCCTTCTACCCCTCTCCCCTTGGTCTCTCCTCCGCTAGGCGTCACCAGTCGTCCCTCCTTCCTATATCATCTTTTCACCACTGTTGACCAGTCCTCGAAGCCACCTTCAAAGCTGTCGAAGGGTTTCTCCCTCTCTCTTCCTCCAACGAGCTCTGTGGCTATTGCCACTGTGCAATAGCCATACCAGTTTTGCCCTTCTTTCTCCACCAGCAAACCTCGTCGTACTGCCGCTACACAATAGCCAAAGCAGCAGCCAACCAATGCCGCCCTCACCAGCATCACCCTTCACCGCCCTCTCCTCTCATTCATCACGCCCTTATCGGAGTTAATAACTGATGAGGTTTTCAAGGAGCCTCACTATGATTACCGTTCAAGTTTAATCTTTCTTTACCTTAAATTACATGATTTTGTTTGCTTTTATCTTCAAATTATTTGAATTCTCAAATTCAGAATGCATGGTGTTTGAGTTTGAGTGTTGATTCAATGTCTTTAATTATGTGTTTATTGGCATCTCTAGGCTAACATATATGAAACCCCCCAAGTTTGTATGAGTACTGAAACCTAGTTTATGTGTTTGATTAATTATTTATCTCGGCATCGATAAGTTTGACACTTTATTATTAAGGTCAAATTTAGAATTCATTTGCCTAAAAAGTCTCTTCTATTTTGATATTGGTCCGGTTCTTCATTTTTGAATTAGCTCAAATTATGTGATAACTTTACCTACTCTTTTCTTTCCTTGCTTACAATAGCCTAGTCTGATTAAATATGGTAACTTGAGATGCACACCCTATTATAGCTTTGGTACTGCTCTTTTGGTAGACGTTGATAGCTCTATATAATTGTTTTTCTCTTATGGTGAAATTAGAATTATAAAACCCTCCAAATCTATTATTTTTTGTGAAAACCTGGCTGATTTCTCAATAAATTGATTGACCTTACTTAACTGAGAGTTATGGTTGATTGATTTAATGTTTATTTATGATAAATATGGCTAAAAGATATTTGATTTACATATGTACGGTAAATATAATGTCTTTTATATTTTAAATTGATCCATCCTTAATTTGATTGGTTTAACTTGTCATTTCTGATTGTGTGACTGACAATCTCCTTCCTTTCTTTAATGTCATGATTGATTTTGTGACAGTGGGTATATTTTTATCTTAGTTGATTGGTCTTATGATGGGGATTATAACTTTTTTCTTTGTTTATCATAGTCATTTTTCTACTATAAGAGTAATCTTTTTCAGTGTTTAGAAGGAAAAACTGCTAATCCTCTCTACTCTCTCGTACACAAAAGACAAACATTGATGTTCCTTTTATCTTAAAGAACTTACAACTTAGAATTTACTCTGTCACACAAAAAGCTTTAAGCAAACAAGAAATAATTTTTCTTTATTACTCATTTGTACTTATATTTCAGAGCATTGATCTTAACTGTTTTGCAGCAATTCGTATGTGGATTCTGTGCTTCTTGGTTTTCTTATTATTATTATTAGTTGTTATCGGCAATCGGTAAGTCACTATCGATGTAATTTTTTTACACTTTATGTGATGATGCTAGTAAACATGTTTATAGAAATCATTCGGTGTTTGTTTGCTATGTCTGTGTTATGTTATATTTTCTTTTGTACTGTTATTACACATTCTCTCGCAGGTGTAAATAGATAGTTTCGGAAATTTAAAGAATCGTCGGGATGTTGGGAAAGGGGTTGTCCATTCTTTTTCCTTAATTTAGTTATTTATTTTTATTCATTGTGTTGTAATAACTTTTGTAAACCTTTTGATGTAATAATAAAATTGGGGACAGCTCAGAAGGAGGGGATCTATGTGCTCTATGAATCCCGCAGGCAACGTAACTTAGTTTTATATTTTTTTGTACTTTTATGTGATTACGTGAACCACTTAAGCAAATTCTTAGTATTAATAATAAATTTATTTTACCGCTTGGAAATCACATTTTTAAGACCGTCAATAGATTTTCGACATGAAAAATTATTTTGGGCATATTAATTTAACTCATAAAAATGTAAAATCAATTTTCATCATTTTTATTTGCTTCTTTACTTGTTTTTCAGCATTTACATATTAATTTCTAGCATGTCAATATCATTTTTCAGCATATAGTAATAATTTTCAGCCTGTTAAATTAAATTTCAGCATATTAGAGTTAATTTTTCAGCTTATAAATTTATTTTTCAAGCATATTAAAAATACAAAAAATAAATTTTCAGTATATTGAAATGTATTTTCAGCAATGTTTTGTGCCTACTTGTTTAGTTTTCCCACGTGTTATTTGTTTTTCGGCAAGTGAATATGTTTCTTAGCATTTTAAAATTAATACCCAACACTTTACTAATTTATAACATATTTCGCATTACAAAATTAATGGGTATCCCTCCCCAACGTAATTACTTTATTTTGACATACTTTGTTTTAACAACTTTACAACGCTATTTTTTGAATGACTTGACGGTTACTTTTCATCAATAAACAGTTATTTTCATTTGACTTGACGGTTACTTTTCATCAATAAACAGTTATTTTCATTTAGACATCATGCTCAAATATTTATTACATAATAAATTATTGTTTTTATTCTCTCACGTTTGTTTAACTTTGACATGTCGTTTTCATTGTTAACGAATTTTATTATATTATTTTGACTTGAACAACAATTACATTTTGTCATCCTAGTAATTATTAACATCTATATACCATGCTTATAGGTTTTTACATCATAAATTAACGTTTTATCCTTTCACGTTTGCCTAACTTTGACATGTTTTTTATTCTCAAAAATTTTTTACAACATTGTGTTAAATATTTTGACAATTACTTTTCAATATATAATTGTGTGATCCCACATAGATATCATGCCTATAGGTTAGCTAAATAAAATCACTAATTATTTGTCTTTGTATGTTAATCATATTAATCAACTTTAATTAACCAAGAGGCTAACTTGAGACAATTATGTGCTACGTGACGTCCTACTTGTTATGTGTTTCAAGTCCTAGGCAACATAGCTTTATTTGTCTAGACCATAAAATCAAAATAGCAAAGTTCAATGCCTCTTGGACGATCGGTGGGGCGATAGATATTACTAAAGACATTAGTTTTATCCTTGTCTTAGAACGCCTTTAGATTTAATAACCAGTCTAGATGGGGTGGGACGGGTAGTCATTCAGAAGTGATGATCTCCAACAAATATTAACGGTAAGACTAACGACATTGTCACTTGTCTAAGAATTCGGCCAGTGGGTCGGATAATGATTAAACAAGTAGGGGTTCTGATCCGAATGAGACCAAAAATAATTCTTTGTTTGATTTGATGAATTCTTTTTATTCTTTTATTTACTTTATGTGCTTATTTATATGGGGTAGTTAGTTTATTACATAAGCAGTCCCCTTTGTTACCGTTTATGTTATTTCTTTCTTCTCGCTCGTCTTGTTATATGTTTTAATGATTTTATCACTTAGATAATCAACAATTAGAAATAATAAAATAACATTTGTTCGTTTATTAATTACTTTGTCACTTAATTAACAATTAAGTTAAAATAAAAGATCTTTATTTGACCACATAGAATCTCCACGTAAAGTACGAATTTGGTTGGAAACCATCTTTGTGGACCTCGAAAGGTGTCTAACACCTTTTTTTGAGGTAATTTGAACCCTTACCCGAATCTCTGGTCAACTAAGACAAAATAACAAAAAAGGTTCATAGTAGCCTAGACCGGTGCCCTAACGTACCTTAATACGTTAGGTGCCGACTCTTCACACTTTCTCAAACAATCTCAAAAAGAATAGTCACGCCGAATCCCGCTTTTCATGAGAAAAATGGGGCGTGACAGAATGGCTACTCTGCTGGGGATCTTAGGTTCTAACCATTATGAATTTGTACTTTATGTGGGATTCTCTCCATTTGTTTTGATAATGTTTGACATCCTGATTTATTTTCTATATATTCTTCTTTTATCATTTACTTACATCATGATTTATTAGTCCTTTCTCCTTTTTCCTTTTTATGTGTTTTTTATGTTTCTATGTTTGTCCCTTTTTCTTTTTCCCTTTTTATTATTTATGTGTTATCGTGTTCATCTATATGTATACTGTTTAGCATGTTATATTTTGCTATGTGCTATGTGTTATTATTTTTTATAACTGGCATTCCGTTCATACTTTCCTCCACTTGGAATCTCCTTTATTTTTCTTTTACGGACGGTTGCATGGGTACATAGACATTCTTTCCTAAAACACGCTTTGGGAAATATCTTGTGGATCGGTCGATCAGCGGTGCTCGACAATCACAAGCTTTCCCATTCTCTAGTTGCCCACTTGAGGGAACCATGTCACAAATCCACTCTTATCCTTTAGATCTTGGCTACATATTTCTTTTATTAAGAAATATGTGTCCCATTCAACATAGGATGCCTTGGCATCCTTGACGCGTTGAATGTTAGTCTCATTCAAAGTTCAAAGAGGTTCACGGCCTCAAAAGGACTCACAATTACTTGCTATGTGTTGCATTTCTATGTATGTCTTGATATGTGCCTATCTTGTTTTTTAGTCACTCCTTACATTTAGTGTTCCTCACTTTAAAGCTTGCTACTCTTAAAATTCTTGTCATGTTAGGTCCTTAGAATACACTCTTAAGGCCTATTTAAAATTCTCCAATTCATCCCCACTTGCTATTCAATTTCTACAACTCTATAAATTTTGAACTACGTCTGACCTGATTCTTGTTCTAAAAAGATACGTAGGCAATCCTTTATAAGGATGCGGTCTTCCTCTTCTTTTTTCCTTTGTTTCACGAAACATCCTAATATTTAAAAGTGTGAGACAATCGTTATCATACCAACAATTTTTCTATCACATCATATTCTCCATATCTTTCATCTTTCCATAATGTCATAAGGGTGCAACTTAGAAGCTTTTTATTCAAATGACTTTTCACTCACAAACATTTCAAACTAAATACTTCAAAATGTTCAAAACTTTGTCAATCTTCAATTCTCTCATTTATTCAAAACAATTTCTTTAAACATTATATGCATATCTTTACAATATCTTATCATTATTCACTCGTTCAATCAATCAGCATCGAGTATGAATTTAGTATCTAAGTCTTTGTTAGAATCTATCTTCCATCTTGTGATATCAATTCATTTTTCAAGCTTAAAGTTCTAGCCCAGCCATTCATCCTAAAGTCCTTCTTGACAAAATGACTCATATCGACATACTATCTCTTTTTGCATTGAGCACGCTGATACGCATTTTGTTTAGTTTATTATTTATTATTTAAAGGTTGTCTAGCATTTGAACATCGACTCAATTGAAAATTTGCAATGTGAGAAATATGCTTAATATACAGAAAGATTACGTCCCTCTTTTCTCTCACCCAAGGCAAAACACTGTTTAGACCGAATCTCCTTATTCTCGTAATATTCACGTAACCTCTTAACAACGTCCTTCAACATTCACCACTTTTGAAAATGGGAGACATCGTTATTCTCCATTTATTTGCCTTATGACTAAATAACATTTTCTATCTTATCTACCTTTCTTTTTACTCATGAACTACGTTCGACTTGACTTCTATTTAGACACGTAGGTAGCCACTCTGGGTCTGGTCTTAATCTAAATATTTTTTCCCTCTCTTTCAAATTCTTACACTTCCAAAGTACCAGGCTGATAAGCCCTACTCTTGAGCATATAAAGGCAGATTACAATCGAGGTCACGATGTTCAAGTAGAGAACAACCATTTTCCTTGGACTAAAATTTCCTTTGAGTGGCTCAGGAATATAAGACTCTAAAAGCCAAAGCTGGGGCAAAATTTTTGAGGTTTCAAGAAAACCTAAAAAATTTCACAAGTAAACAATATATCAACGACATGCAAAAAGTGTCTTTCATTCTAAACTGGGGCAGAAATTTTTGAGAATTTCTCAAAAATTTCACCATGATGAAGTACAAGTCCTAACGGTCTATAAACCAGAAACAACGACCAAGGGGTCCAATCGAGCAAGGTATGAATTAACATTTCTTTTCGACTTATTATTTTTCTTTGAGTGGAGACAGTAGGTATTAAATGTACCAACGATGCTATGATATCATCAAAGAGGCCAGGATTGCATCCCAATAAGGGAAAAGAGCCAAGTTGTTCTATCTTTTAACTTTGACGACATTGAAATTGATACCAAATTATTCCACAATATTGGGTTCTTGTAAAACCTTAATTGAATAATATGAGGTTTCTGTAGAATCTCCCATAATATTGGGTTCTTGTAGAACCTTATCCACAATATTGGATTTCTGTAGAACCTTATCCATAATATTGGGTTTCTGTAAGACCTTAATAAACAATCTTGGATTCTTGTAGAACCTTAATTAAATAATATAAGGTTTCTGTAGAACCTCCCATAATATTGAGTTTCTATAAAACCTTAACCACAATATTGGATTTTTGTAGAACTTTATCCACAATATTGGGTTTCTGTAGAACCTTAATAAATAATTTTGGGTTCCTGTAGAGCACTATCCATAATATTGGGTTCCTGTAGAACCTTAATCAATAGTATTGGGTTCTTGTAGAACCTTAATCAACTATATAGGGTTCCTGTAGAACCTTATTCCATAATATTGGGTTCTTGTAGGACCTTATCAAACAATATTGGGTTCCTATAGAACCTTAATTGAACAATCTTAGGTTTCTGTATAATCTTATTCAATAATGTTAGGTTTCTGTCGAACCTTATTCCACAATATTAAGTTTCTGTAAAATCTTATCAAATAATCATGGGTTCCTGTAGAACCTTAATTGAATAATCTTGGGTTTCTGTAGAACCTTATTCAACAATATTGGGTTTCTATAAAACCTTATTCAACAATATTGGATTTCTGTAGAACCTTAATCAACAATATCAGGTTCCTATAAAACCTTAATCAACAATCTTGGGTTCTTGTAGAACCTTAATCAGTAATATTGGGTTCTTGGAGAAACTTAATCAACAATGTTGGGTTCTTGAAACCTTACATTTTTCTATGTCCTAACTCGTATTCAACAAGATAATGATATCATGAAAAAGACACTTCAATCGAGGCAGAGTCATAAATCAATCTCCCCTTTTACAAACTCATAATTTTTCTTTGAGTACAGGATTAACAGGTACATATGATAGGAATCACTCTATCAAGAGGGGCCCAACAGCTAGTCCAAAAACATGACAAGAAACAGTTGGTCCAACAGCACAACAGATACGCTTTCTTATCTCATTTTATTGTTATGGTTGTTTTCACTACGTTGTTCAATCTTCTATACATACACATATATCCATGCTAACTATTTTTATCTAGTTGAGTTAAAAGTAACAGGTTTAACAGGAACAAATTACTCTATCATGAGTAGCCCAACAGCTGATCCCACGATTCAACAATGCATAGAGAAGCTCAAAGTTGATCCCACAACGAGCAGCCAAACAGTTGATCCCATGACCCTATAATGCATCAAAAAGCTCAAAAGATGATCCAACGATGAGAAGCCAGACAGTTGATCCCACGATTCCACTATGCATTGAGAAGCTAAAAACTGATCCCATGACGAGCAGCCAAATAGCTGATCCTATGATTCCACAATGCATCGAGAAGCTCAAAGTTGATCCCACGACGAGCAGCCAAATAGCTGATCCCACGATTCCACAGCGCATCAAGAAGCCCAAAAGATGATCCTACAATTTCACAGTACATCGAGAAGCCAAAGAGCTGATCCCACGATGAGAAGCCAGACAGCTGATCCCACGATTCCACAATGCATCGAGAAGCCTAAAAGTTGATCCCATGATGAGAAGCCAAATAGCTGATCACATGATTCCACGATGCATCGAGAATCTCAAAGTTGATCCCATGATTCTACAATGTATCGAGAAGCTCAAAGTTGATCCCACGATGAGAGGCCAAACAGCTGATCTCACGATTCCATAATGCATTGAGAAGCTCAAAAGGTGATCCCATAATACAACAGATAGTTTTTCTAATTTTCACATTGTAATACCCCAGAAATTTTCTTCGTAAAGATTTCGTGAGAACGTATCGAGTTCTACGCTTTAGAGCAATCCATAAATTTTTTGTGTAGTATTTTTAAAACGTTAACCTACCATTGCGTAGAGTATCGAATAAGATTTCCAATGATATGTAGATCATCAAAAATGGACACTCGAGCGATGAGTTACGACCATTCTGATCGAACTACGACCATTCCGATTGAATTGTGAACAGTAAAACGTGCAGGAAATTAAAAATTACTGCAGCCAGGCGAATTTCAGGGTCAACTTTAAACGACCATAACTCCTTGTACATACTGATCTGGGTGAGCTACTATATATCAACGGAAATATCTAAGAGTTCTCTTTCTAATGAAATTGGTTTTATCCAATTTGGCAGTCAAAGTAAAATGTTATGGTCGATCTACTTCAGCCTATTAAAACAGTCCACCAAAGGACAGATTTGACATTATTTACTTTTTTAAGGGCAAATTGGTCATTTCACACTCCCTCTTGGACGAAAATTTATCCATTTAATCCATAATTGAACCTTCAAAATTTATTTTCTCCATAAAACAGTTGGGATAATAAAATCCTAGCCAAATTTCTCCTTCAAATACCTTTCAATTTCACAATAGAAGTCCAAAATTAATCCGATAAACGAACTCCTCATTTCAAGACCTTTGAGGAGCACCCATTATTTGTCCGAACAAGATTCCGTAATCAAGAAGTCAATTTCAAGGTATGTGGGGTTTTGAACAAGAGCAATCTTCCGTTCTTGTGCCAAAAGCTTTAATTTTATTATGGTTTTACATGATTTTGCAAGTGAGATTATGTCTAAATAATTCGATTATGAGATTATGATGGTTGAATGGATAAACTTTGATTTATATGATTATCTCAATGTTTTCATGATATGATTTAACAATTATCATTGTGAATTACACACTTTTACCACGAGGTGGTATTTTGAATGATTTTGGGACGTATGTCGAGATGGTATTTTGGAATAATATTTTGAGATATGTGTCAAGGTTTATGCTTTCCAATGACAATTTGAATTATTGAATATATATTTGAGACATGAGATGTCTTGATATTTATAATTGTAAATTTCATATTTTTATTTTGAATGATTTCGAGATAAATGTTGAAATGGTATTTTGGAATGATTTTAAGATTTATGATAAGCTTAAAGCTTCTTTATGACGAAATTGAATCATTGAGCATATTGAGATATAACATTTGAGATGTTACCATGAGTCTTGATATTTTCTCAAAAATATTGATGTTGTCATAACTTGATAAATTGTTATATTTTGACATTTAAAAAGGTTGAGTTATATTAGTGAAATTTCATGATATTCGAAAATGGGTATACACTCAAATTACTTTATGAAGGATTTATAAGACTTTGAATTTTTTTTCCAATATGAATATACATGATTACTTCATTACTCTACTTCTTAAATTGAGAATTTATGCTATGAATTACATACTACTACAATGAATTGATATTTCTAAAGGCTTTCGAGGTAAAAGTCATGATTTGAGTTGTACTACAGGATATGTATTCTTATTATAAATTGAAGGTCTCAAGTGCTTTTCAAAAGCTGTTGTCATGATTTAATTATCGAATTGAAAGAATAATCATTTGAGTACATTGACCTTGAACTCGCAGAGTCAAGATGATTTTGACTATGAGAAAGATTAATTTTGATATAGATGTTGAGATGAATTTTGGTATTTTTTTTTGGATGATTTTGATGAGTTGAATTATTGAAAATATTACGTATTGAGTCTTTATATCCTTGTCCAAATGTCGAGTCGGTTATGGTTCAATGCGTTGATACCTTGTTGATGTTGAAAAAGATTGAAATGTTTTAAATAGAAGTTAGGGTTAGGAATCCACAAATTGTTGATGAATTATAAATTGAGATATTTGTTTTGGTCTTTATGATAGACCCTTGTGATGATGATGGTGGATCTCCTAACGCGTTCTGAGCTTGTCGGGGAGTAGTACTTAGCACCAAAGGGAAATTTGGTATTTCCCCAAACCTATGTGCCACCGTAGGGTTGTTTGATGATGATATTATTGGCCAGAGAACCCGATTGTGATTACTGCAGTTTTAAGGTCGTACTCCCTGGCAAAGAGTATGATGCTCCCACCAATGGGGTTTCAAACGTTGGTATTCCACGTAGCTCACGTGGGGTTGTTGGTTATAGGAAACTCCCCTGTCCATAAAAGTCATGTTTCTTGAAGTATCGAGTCACTTCGAGATTTGAGTCCAAGAGTTGAGATATTATGATGAATTATGATTACCTATGATGAATTTTGACGATATGATAATTTATGATGATTTATCATAATTTATGATTTTTGATGATTTACATGGATTATGAGATTTTACCATTTGAACTATTTATTATGAAAGTATGAAGAGTATGATTTGATATAACTCAAGCCAAGTGAGTCATCATTGTCTGTATGTATGTTTTCATGAAATTGATGATGTTATTTAAAGTGTTGTATGCACCCCTACATACTCAGTACATTCTCTTTGTGCTGACCCCCATCTACTATTCTATTCAGTTGAGCATCTAGTCAGCAGGTAAAGGAGTCATTATAGTTCAAGGTCTTGTGTTGGTTGTTTCAGTTTAGAGACACTGTACCTTCTTCTGTCGGCCATATTTAGTGGGATGGTTGGGAGTCATGACTCGTTTATGTACAGGTAATAGTAGTAGAGGCCTCATAGACAGTAGTAGCGGTTGATGTATTCAGTCTCTTTCTTGTATATGTATATGTATCAGTAGAATTGTCATCTTGTAATTCCAATATTGTATTGAACAGATTCTATATTGAGATATTTTCAGCTTCATTCTCTCAGAATTATGTTTTAAATCAGCTGCTTTTGAGTTATACCTATGAAAGGGTTAGTTTGGGGTCACTTGTGACCCTAAGCACTGTGTGGCGTCTCGGGACTCAATTTTGGAGGCGTTACAAACTTGGTATCAAAGCACAGAGTTAAGTGTCCTAGGGTGTCTATGAAGCCGTGTCTAGTATAGTTTTGCAGAACGGTACGAAGACGTCTATACTTTTCTTCGAGAGGCTATAAGGCATTTAGAAAAGGTTGTTGTTCTTTCAAGTCTTGAATCGTGCAATAATTTTAAACCAGATAAGCTACCAAATTTCTTTTCAGGATCTATAAGTGACAGTTTGTACTTTTCTATCTATGTGCTATTCTTGAGATAGTATGAGCAGAAAGTCCCGGTTCTTTCCCTGATAATGTTTTCAGACTGATTAGCAAAATATTTCAGAAGTCTTATAAAAATGGCTTCAGAAGAGCCTCCCAGTGTGTTATAAGTTCCTGAAGTTTCATGTTATGTCCTCTTCTTTATGACTTGTTCAGCTAAGACTGAGTGGATGCGTACTCCTTGATCATTGAATATGGTATGCCAAGTTCCTATCTCCTGTAATCTTGCTATCATCATGCTGTTGAAAAAAATGAAAGTCTAGTGAAGCCGTATGGGGCTCTTTCGACTCACTAGCACAGCTGTTTTGTTATTCACCTCAAACTTTTTTTCAAAACTTATATTCAAAGCGTAGTGGAGCCGTGTGCGGCCTATTTCGATCCACTAGCAACTTGTAGTTCATCTTGTTCCTTGTGCTGGCTAAAAATGTGGGATTTGGAGGTGTAGTAGTAAGAAGGATGGTAAGTGTGATTTGTTGAGCATAAGTATAGCAGAATCTATTTTTGCATACATTTGGGGTTAATAGGGAGTGATATATCCTTGTGTGTCAATTTTATGATGTAGTTTGTTCGAGGTATGAAATGGGTGTTGACGGTATTTGTATGCTAGAGAGTATAGGTTAGTAATGGAAGTACTCGGTGGGTGAGTGTTGTTAAATTATGCCATTGCCGGGTTCCAAGAGAAAGTTAAGTTAAGGCGTAGAGAGCTATGAACTAAGTTAAGTTGTGTATGAAGGATAGATAGTAGTGACGGGTGAAAAAAGGATGTGTTAATAGATTGTAAATAAGATAAGCTATATGATTATGACCAATTATTATTGTTATGAAGTTTAAATGGGCTAGCATTTATTAAGGATTGTTTTATAGTTTCAAAGTGGAAATTTCGTGCGAAAAGTTTTAAGTTATATTGTGTGCTAAAAGTTAAGTTTGAATGATTGGTGATTGTGAAGGTGACTGTGACGATTTCTTGATTAATGGTATTAGTTGTTAGGAAGTGATCTAGTAGGCTTGAATAGTGGATATAAGAGCCTAAGTTTGGTTGATTCATGATTAAGTTTGATGTTGTGTTTATGATGAGAAAGTTCACCCAAGATATTATGGGACTGCTTTAATTTCGAGGATTAGTGTATGACTGTAATGGTTGAGCTTCTTAGATGTGATTTTGATTCTTATGGTTTAGAAATATAAGTTTACAAGCATGATTTTAATAAGCGATGACAGAGGTAGTGTAGTCCGTTAAGGATGAGAAAAATTTGAGTTGAGCGTTAGACTCTAAGATTGAAATTTCGAAGTTGAGCTGAAAGCGTTGAAGCTCTAGATGGTGTTTGCTTATTTTAAGCTAAGTGGTAATGTGAAGTAAGATTGAGATTAAGCTTTCATGTATATTGTGGTTATTTGAAGTTTTAAGTGGTTATCTTAAGGGATTGTGGTGTACATATTTCAGATTCTGGAAGCTAGTTATGCTTCAATTCGTAAACTTCTACTAAACGATCTTTGTTTTCCAAGTATTCCAGCTCAGTCAATCAGAATCGTACAGTGTACCTTCTCATTTATCATTTCATCATGTTATCCAAGGATCTTAGGAATGAAATCATTTCCATATGGAGCATCTCAGTAGTTATGAGTATACCTCTGTTCATGTGTCATGCATATGAGCTAATTTATAGGTGCCCCGTGCACAGTCTTAGTGACCCTGTGAAATAAGTGTTGTAGAGGAACATGGAGTCCCAAGGGGGAGATACCTCGTGACTTCTTAAAGCTTTCGTGTTTTAAACACATCTAGTTCATGCTCAAGTTCTCATTACGATCCTTGAATTGGCTATTGTTGCATACACATTCATACATTCCAGAGTCGGTTCAACTAGATATTTATGCGTCAGATATGCATGTTCAGTATGAGGACTAGGAAACTGTAGTTCCAATCGTGCCAATATGTCTCAGATGTTCGCGTCCCTTAAGAAGGTCAGTTGATCAGTGCTTTTATCCTATCAAGCGACATTCGAGGACGAATGTTTCCAAGGGGGAGATAAAACTTGTAACGCCTCGAAAATCGAGTCCCAAGACGCTACACGGTGCTTAGGGTCACAAGTGAGCCCAAGCTAACCCTTTCATAGGTATAACTCAAAAGCAGCTGATTTAAAACATAATTCTAAGAGAATGAAGCTGAAAATATCTCAATACAGAATCTGTTCAATACAATATTGGAATTACAATATGACAATTCTACTGATACATATACATATACAAGAAGGAGACTGAATACATCAACCACTACTACTGTCTATGAAGCCTCTACTAGTATTGCCTGTACATAAACGAGTCATGACTCCCAACCATCCCACTCAATATGGCTGACAGAAGAAGGTACAGTGTCTCTGAACTGAAACAACCAACACAAGACCTTGAACTATAAGGGCTCCTTTACCTGCTGACTAGATGTTGTAACTGAATAGAATAGTAGATGGGGGTCAGCGCAAAGAGAATGTACTGAGTATGTTGGGGTGCATGCAACACTTTAAATAACATCATCAATTTCATGAAAACATGCATACAGACAATGATGACTCACTTGGCTTGAGTTATATCAAATCATACTCTTCATACTTTCATAATAAATAGTTCAAATGGTAAAATATCATAATCTATGTAAATCATCAAAAATCATAAATTATGATAAATTATCATATCGTCAAAATTCATCATAGGTAATCATAATTCATCATAATATCTCAACTCTTTGACTCAAATCTCGGAGTGACTCGGTAATTCAAGAAACATGACTTTTATGGACAGGGGAGTTTCCTATAACCGACAACCCCACGTGAGCTACGTGAAATACCAACGTTTGAAACTCTCGTTGGCGGGAGCATTATACTCTTTGTCAGGGAGTACGACCTTAAAACTGTAATAATCACAATCGGGCTCTCTGGCCAATAATATCATCATTAAACAATCCTACGGTGGCACATAGGTTTGGAGAAATACCAAATTTCTCTCTCAGTGCTAAGTACTACTCCCCGACAAGCTCAAAACGCGTTAGGAGATCCACCATCATCATCACAAGGGTCTATCATAAAGACCAAAACAAATATCTCAATTTATAATTCATCAACAATTTGTGGATTCCTAACCCCAACTTCGACTTAAAACATTTCAATCTTTTTCAACATCAATAAGGTATCAATGCATTGAACCATAACTGACTCGACATTTGGACAAGGATATAAAGACTCAATACGTAATATTTTCAACAATTCAACTCATCAAAATCATCCGAAAAAAAAAACCAAAATTCATCTCTACATCTATATCAAAATCAATCTTTCTCATAGTCAAAATCATCTCGACTCTGCGAGTTCAAGGTCAATGTACTCAAATGATTATTCATTCAATTCGACAATTAAATCATGACAACAGCTTTTGAAAAGCACTTGAGACCTTCAATTCATAATAAGAATACATATCTCGTAGTACAAGTCAAATCACGACTTTTATCTCGAAAGCCTTTAGAAATATCAATTCATTGTAGTAGTATGCAATTCATAGCATAAATTCTCAATTTAAGAAGTAGAGTAATGAAGTAATCATGTATATCCATATTGGAAAAAAAAAAATTCAAAGTCTTATAAATCCTTCATAAAGTAATTTGAGTGTATACCCATTTCCGAATATCATGAAATTTCAATAATAGAACTCAACCTTTTTAAATGTCAAAATATAACAATGTATCAAGTCATGACAACATCAATAATTTTGAGAAAATATCAAGACTCATGGTAACATCTCAAATGTTATATCTCAATATGCTCAATGATTCAATTTCGTCATAAAGAAGCTTTAAGCTTATCATAAATCTCAAAATCATTCCAAAATACCATTTCAACATATATCTCGAAATCATTCAAAATAAAAATATGAAATTTACAATTATAGATATCAAGACATCTCATGTCTCAAATATATATTCAATAATTCAAATTGTCATTGGGAAGTATAAAGCTTGACAGATATCTCAAAATATAATTTCAAAATACCATCTCGACTTACGTCCCAAAATTATTTACCTCGTGGTAAAAGAGTGTAATTCGCAATGATAATTATTAAATCATATCATGAAAATATTGAGATAATCATATAAATCAAAGTTTATTCATTCAACCATCATAATCTCATAATCGAATTATTTAGACATAATCTCACTTGCAAAATCATGTAAAATCATAATAAAATTAAAGCTTTGGGCACAAGAACGAAAGATTGCTCTTGTTCAAAACCCCACATACCTTGAAATTAACTTCTTGATTACAGAATCCTGTTCGGTCAAATAATGGGTGCTCCTCGAAGGTCTTGAAATGAGGAGTTCGTTTATCGGATTAATTTTGGATTTCTACGGTGAAATTGAAAGATATTTAAAAGTGAAATTTGGCTAGGGTTTCATTATCCCAAATATTTCATGGAGAAAATAAATTTTGAAGGTTCAATTATGGATTAAATGGATAAATTTTCGTCCAAGAGGAGGGGTGAAATGACCAAATTGTCCTTAAAAAAATAAATAATGTCAAATCTGTCCTTTGGTGGACTGTTTTGATAGGCTGAAGTAGATCGACCATAACATTTTACTTCGATAGCCAAATTGGATGAAACCAATTTCATTAGAAAGAGGACTCTTAGAGCTTTCCGTTGATATATAATAGCTCACCCAGATCATTATGTACAAGGAGTTATAGTCATTTGAAGTTGACCCTGAAATTCGCCTGGCTGCAGCAATTTTTAATTTCCTGCACGTTTTACTGTTCACAGTTTGATCGGAATGGTCGTAACTCATCGCTCGAGTGTCCGTTTTCGATGATCTACATATCGTTGGAAAGATTATTCGATACTCTACGCAATGGTAGATCAACGTCTTAGAAATACTACACAGAAAATTTATGGATCGCTCTAAAGCGTAGAACTCGATACCTTTCTCACGAAATCTTTACGAAGAAAATTTTCCGGGGTATTACACACGCTCACTTTATGTTTATCAATTGCTTATTACATGTCTAACCTTTGTTATTTAGTATGATGTAAAGACGCAGGTAACAGAGAAGGAATAGCAAACAGAGACAATTTTCATTCTTGTTTTTGAAATATCACCCTACTTACCTATACACCGCATAAGCTCGAACTCAAAACCCACACACCTTTCATTTTCACATCCCCCCCTCACGTCATTATTTCAAATCATATTTATCCCATCTCATCAACCCATGATATTATTTTTTGATGCCCTATCCTTTATTATTGACAATCTTTAGGAATATTGTTTGTTCCTAAATCTAGAACTATAAATGGATTGGTTCTCGTAAAACCAGAGATATGTAGGCAACTTGAAACTAAAGTCTCGGCCACACTATTTTTTAAAACCACATCCTGTTGCCTTAATTTCACTAAGCTACTCTCTCGGTCTGACAAAATTGGCTACTATGTCAACTTTCGTTGCTAGACAATTCTTTCATCATACTCAAGCAACGAAGGAGCAACTGTTGACACTCAATTTTGACAGTCTGACACTCATTTTAGGCTATTATTTTAGCAAAATTATTAATTTTAAATGTTAGTATTTTTTACACATTTTTCTTGCATCAAACAAATTTTTGACGTGTCACATCCATGATTTTAAAATATACAAATTATTTTTACCACCTTACAGTATCATTCTTATGATTCATTAATTTAAATATAATATTTATCGACGTAATTTTATCAATATTTTGTTAATTCTTTTTGTAAATATGCATACTCACAATTTTCAAATGCATTGTGTATTATTATTATTATTATTATTGTTGTTATTGTTGTTGTTGTTGTTGTTCTCGCTATCAATAATTTTATATAATAATTTTACGTAACATCAGTTTTTACACGCTTAGCTAATTTTAATACCGACGTCTTATTATCTTTCTTATCGTATTTATTAAAACAACAGCCCTAATTTAATTCAATTTCTCAATTTATTTATTTTTTAGTCACTTTGATTCAATTTCCTCCTTTTGTATTTAATTGCTAACCAATTTTTGATCAATTAATGTTAATTTTAGTCAAAGTTGATTTAATCTTAACCCCAAATTAAAATTTAATTGTTGACCTTTTTTTAAATAATTTTAATCCCAACCGTTGATCAAAACTGATCCAATGGCTAAGATCGTGTCAACCCATTCTTTCCTTTTTTAACTTCAAAACCCTAACTCCTCCTCATTTTTCATCAAAAGAGCCGCAACTTTCTCCTCACTCTTCCCTCTCTCTAAACTCACCAGTCACCGCCGCCACTAACACCGGCGAAACCAGCCATCGATCTCTCCGACCCATATCGTCTTTTCACCGCTGCCGACCAGTCCTCGGAGCCACCTTCAAAGCTGCCGGCGGGTCTCTCCCTCTCTCTTCCTCTGACGAGCTCTGTCGTCGTCGCCGCTGTGCAATAGCCATACCAGCTTCGCCTTTCCTTCTCCTCCGTCTAGCCCCGTCGCACCGCCGCTGCACAACAGCCAAAGCAGCGGCCAACCAACGCCGCCCTCTCCTCTCATTCATTACGCCCTTACCGGAGTTGATAACCAGCGAGGTTTTCGAGGAGCCTGACTGCAATTACGGTCCGAGTTTAATCTTTATTTACCTTAAATTGCATAATTTTTTATTTGCTCTTATCTTCAAATTATTCAAATTTTCAGATTTAGAAGGTATGGTGTTTGAGTTTGACTGTTGATTCAATGTCTTTAATTATGTGTTTATTAGCGTCTCTAGGCTAACATATATGAAACCCCCCGAGTTTGTATGAGTACTGAAACCTAGTTTATATGCTTGATTAATTGTTTATCCTGGCATCGATAAGGTTGACACTTTATTGTTAAGGTCAAATTTAAAATTTATTTGCCTAAAAAGTCTCTGCTATTTTGATATTGGTACGGTTCTTCATTTTTGAATTAGCTCAAATTATGTGATAACTTTACCTTCTCTTTTCTTGCCTTGCTTAAAATAGCCTAGTATGATTAGATATGATAACTTGAGATGCATACCCTATTATAGCTTTGGTACTGCTCTTTTGGTAGACGTTGATAGCTCTATATAATTATTTTCCTCTTATGGTGAAATTAGAATTATAAAACCCTCCAAATCTATTATTCTTTGGTGAAAACCCGCCTGATTTCTCAATAAATTGATTGGCCTTACTTAATTGAGAGTTATGGTTGATTGATTTAATGTTTATTTATGGTAAATATGGCTAAAAATATTTGGTTTACATATTTACGGTAAATATAATGTCTTTTATATTTTAAATTGATCCATCCTTAATCTGATTGGTTTAACTTGCCATATTTGATTTGATTGTGTGATTAACAATCTCTTTCCTTTCTTTAATATCATGATTGATTTTGTGACTCTGGGTATATTTTTATCTTAGTTGATTGATCTTGTGATGGGGATTATAACGTTTTTCCTTGTTTATCATAGTCAGTTTTCTACTATAAGAGTAATCTTTTTCGGTGTTTAGAAGGGACAACTGCTAATGCTCTCTACTCTCTCATATACAAAAGACAAACATTGATATTCCTTTTCTCTTACAAGTTACTCTATCACAAAAAGCTTTAAGCAAACAAGAAACAATTTTACTTTATTACTCTTTTGTACTTATTTTTCAGAGCATTGATCCTAACTGTTCTGCGGCAATTCGTACATGAATCCTGTGCTTCTTGATTTTCTTCTTCTTATTATTATTTATTATCAGCAACCGTTAAGTCACTATCGATGTAATTTTTTTACACTTTATGTGATGATGCTAGTAAACATGTTTATAGAAATCATTCGGTGCTTGTTTGCTATGTCTATGTTATGTTATATTTTCTTTTGTACTGCTATTATACATTGTCTCGCAGGTGTAAATAGACAGTTTCGGGAATTTGAAGAGTCGTTTGAATCGTTTGAAGAGTCGTCGGGATATTGGGAAAGGGGTTGTCCGTTCTTTTTCCTTTATTTAGTCATGTATTTTTATTCATTGTGTTGTAATAACTTTTGTAAACCTTTTGATGTATTAATAAAATTGAGGACTGCTCAGGGGATGGGGATCGATATGCTCTATGAATCCAGCAAGCTACGTAATTTAGGTTTATGTTTTTATGTGCTTTTATATGATTACGTGAACCACTTAAGCAAATTCTTATTATTAATAATAAATTTGTTTTACCGCTTGAAAATCACATTTTTAAGACCGTCAATAGACTTTCGACATGATAAAATTGTTTTGGGCATATTAATTTAACTCATAAAATCAATTTTCAGCATTTTTATTTGCTTCTTTACGTATTTTTTAGCATATACATATTAATTTCTAGCATGTCAATATCATTTTTCAGCATATATTAATAAATTTCAGCATGTTATAAATTAACTTTCAGCATATTAGAGTTAATTTTCAGCTTGTAAAATTGATTTTTCAAGCATATTAAAAATACAAAATATGAATTTTCAATATATTGAAATGTATTTTCGGCAATGTTTTGTGCCTATTTGTTTAGTTTTTCCACGTGTTATTTATTTTTCGGCAAGTGGATATGTTTCTTAGCATTGTAAAATTAATGTCCAACAATTTACTAATTTATAACATATTT
Source organism: Capsicum annuum (assembly GCF_002878395.1). Taxonomy (NCBI): domain Eukaryota; kingdom Viridiplantae; phylum Streptophyta; class Magnoliopsida; order Solanales; family Solanaceae; genus Capsicum; species Capsicum annuum. The sequence goes on from NC_061119.1 coordinate 98,279,361, forward strand.
CGCATTACAAAATTAATGGGTATCCCTCCCCAGTGTAATTACTTTATTTTGACATACTTTGTTTTAAAAAACTTTACAACACTATTTTTGAATGACTTGATGGTTACTTTTCATCAATAAATAGTTATTTTTCATTTAGACATCATGCTCAAATATTTATTACATAAGAAATTAATGTTTCAATTCTCTCAGGTTTGTTTAACTTTGACATGTCGTTTTCTTTCTTAACGAATTTTATAATATTATTTTGACTTGAACAACAATTATATTTTGTCATACTTGTAATTATTAACATCTACATACCATGCTTATAGGCTTAACTATCTTTTACATCATAAATTAATGTTTTATCCTTTCACGTTTACCTAACTTTGACATGTCTTTTATTCTCAACGATTTTTTACAATATTTTTTTAAATAATTTGATAATTACTTTTCAATTGTGTGACCCCACATAGATATCATGACTATAGGTTAACTAAATAAAATCAGTAATTATTTGTCTTTGCATGTTAATCACATTAATCAATTTTAATTAATCAAGAGGCTAATTTGAGACAATTATGTGCAACGTGACGTCCTACTTGTTACATGTTTCGAGTCCTAGGCCATGTAGCTTTATTTGTCTAAACCACAAAACTAAAATAGCAAAGTCCAATGCCTCTTGGACGATAGGTGGGACGATAGATATTACTAAACACGTTAGTTTTATCCTTGTCTTAAAACGCCTTTAGATTTAACAACCAACCTAGATAGGGTGGGACGGGTAGTAATTCAGAAGTGATGGTCTCCAACAGATATTAACGGTAAGACTAACGACATTGTCACTTGTCTTAGAATTCGGCCAGTGGGTCGGATAATGATTAAACAAGTTGGGGCTCTGATCCGAATGAGACCAAAAACATTTCTTTGTTTAATTTGACGAATTCTTTTTATTCTTTTATTTACTTTATGTGCTTATTTGTTTGGGGTAGTTAGTTTATTACATAAGCAGTCTCCTTTGTTTCCGCTTATGTCTTTTTTTTTTTTCTCGATCGTCTTGTTATATGTTTTAATGATTTTATCACTTAGATAATCAACAATTAGAAATAATAAAATAACATGTGTTCATTTATTAATTACTTTGTCACTTAGTTAACAATTAAGTTAAAATAAAAGACCTTTATTTGATCACATAGAATCCCTACGTAAAGTACGATTTCGGTTAGAAACCACCTCTGTGGACCTCGAAAGATGCCTAACACCTTTCTTTTGCGGTAATTTGAACCCTTATCCGAATCTCTGGTCAACTACAACAAAACAATAAAATAGGTTTGTAGTAGCCTAGACCGTTGCCCTAACGCACCTTAATACGTTCGGTGGCGACTCTTCACACTTTCTCATACAATCTCAAAAAGAGTGGTCACGTCGAATTCCATTTTTCGCGAGAAAATGAGGCGCGACAATATCGTTCCGTGTTTATAAATGTTATTTTCTTTCCTTTTGGCACCCTTTTGTATGTTTGGAGGACAAATGAATGTGGCAAAGTACCTTGAACATGTTTGTATGACTATTTCTTCTTGTCACTTAGTATATTATGGACAAGCATTTGTTATTTTGTGATTGGCATTGGGATGAAAAAATAAAGTGAGCATAATCATGTGATGTAAATCCCAAAGAGTAGGTAGAATAAGTGTTAACTCATTGCCTGTGTGTGCGAGTGTTTGTTACAGTTCCTGCATAGTGTGTACAACTAGAACTTGCCCGGTTAATTTATATTGTTTTGTGATTGATTCAATAAGATAGGATATCAGGCCCCCTTCAATTATTAGTCCACTTAGCCGTAAAGAATGACCCACCAAAAAGATTTTTCCCTTTTTACACCCTTTTTGAGATTGTGGTAGTGTTTATTCATTCCCAATAACTCTGATTCACTCTCTTTAGGATGTTAGCACCTAATTTTGGCCCTGGTCCAATTTTGGATATCGTGCACCTTAACTTAGGCAAAATGCCTAAGTTGATGGTGGCTACTGTCAGGAAGTTACAGTTTGATGTAGGCGGGTTGGAGTTGAAATAAAATGTCCTATCTGGCCTTGATCTAGTTAGATATTGTGCACCTAAATTGACTGCATCTGCATAAGTTGAGGGTGGCTGATGCAGACTCTGTAAAAAAAACTGGGTTTATGGTGAATTCGTGGATGAATAGTATGAATTGTAAGTGAACTAGAAAAGGATTAGTTTTGATGAGTAGCAATCAAGGGCAAATAGAGTGAAGTTCGAAATTGAAGCCATTTTTCCAAATATTAGTCCTCACCTAACACCAAAACCTCATTACAAGCCATAGAAAGACCTGCTTGATCTTTGCGAATCAATCATAGGGGAACATTAGATGATAAAGGCAAGTTTATGGGTGTGTATGCTGTGTTTGCAACTTTGTTTGTAAGAGAGAAAGTCTTAGTTTTTTCCGCAGGTTAAATGAATCAAGTGTGGTGGACTTCTTTAACTGTGAGGGCAATTTGAATTATACTTAGTTTTGTTGACTTTTGTGGGATGTTGTGTCTATGGTTGTGTATGTGCTGAATTAGAAATAATGTCAGTTATAGATCCTGTTGTGTTGAAACTACATGAGTGAGATGACAGTTAAGTGGTTGTATGAAATCTAGTTTGATAGTTGAATGCCCATCATTGTATTTGTTCATTCATACGATTTGGTGTTGAGTTTCTTGAGGACAAGCAATCGTCTTAAGTTGACTGAACATTTTACATCTTTTACAAGGGATAATTGTGCGTTTTCAAGCAACTGTTGTTGTGTTTAATGCTGAATTTTAGTGTTTTCAGGTCAAGGACTTAGCTGATGATATAACTTGGAAAAATAGAAGAAACATGAACAAAAAGGGGAATGACGGCTAACCTGACGGGGCCGTCAACCATCTGACAGACCGTTAGAGTGTTCGTCAAAGCTAAACAGAATAGACAGAGTAGATAACCCAAATGACGGTCCAAGTGACGGACCGTCAGACCTCTGACGGGCCGTCAACCTGGACGTCAGGCTGAGATATTGAGTGGCTTCTCAAGTGATCAAGCGACGGTCCAAGCAACGGACCGTCAGGCCAGTGATGGCCCGTCAATATAACTGTCACTCCTTAACCAGAATGTAGTAGCTTGAGACCATCAACGACGGTCCAAGTAATGGCCGTCAACTGTGACGCGGCATTACTAAGTTCAAATTTCAAATTCCAAGAACATATAAATACCCAGTCTAGGTTTAGATTGGGTATCTTTTCATTCATCTATTATTAACTTTTCAACTTTTGAACAACTTGTAACTTATTATTCTTTGAGAAATAGCTGAAATAGTGAATCTGAACATTTTTCCACCATTATTCTTTGAAGTTCAAGGAGAATTCTTTGGACCTTTTTGTAAGTAACTTTTTAGAATTGTTTATGAGACATACAATGAAATCTTCTTCTTTTTGTGTGATGTGTGGCTAAACCTCTCATAACTAGGGTTATGGGAGCCTTGATGTGATTAGTTGTTTAGGGTTGTGGGATTGCAATGAAATCTGTAATTAATTACAATTGCATAAACTTCTCTTCATTATTATGATCCTTCTTGGTTGTAAACTTGAAGGATGAGCCCAAGAACACCACTCGTTTGAGTAGAAATATGTGTGTTGGGAAAAGAGAAGATTTACAAGGATCCCGAAGGCTTTAACTTTTGGGTTAAGGGTAGATGCCTTAACGGGATCAACCCACTTGAGAAATAAATTGAACACATTAACAAATTCTTTAAGTTCGAGAGAATTAAAAGGGTAATCATCTATTAAGGTTGAGAAACAAATAGATGAACTTTAGAGTTTAATAATTCTTGCAATTAGAATTTATTACATATGAATTCGGGATAACCCACAACCCTGACAGCTACAATATCATGGTGAACATAATCCTAGTTTCGTTATTCTCATTGAATTAAACTTTACAAGCACACTTATTAGTTGAAACATGGTTTACTACAATCCTACTTCACTATTAACAAAACCCTTTTGTTACCTCGAAACCTTCGATTAATCGTCCATTAATAATCATAACGCTTAATTTACATAGTATTCCCTGTGGGATTCGACTCCAACCTAGTTGGGTTCTATATTTGACGACGACCGCTTATGCTTTCTAATGAGAGTTATAATTTGGTCGTATCAGTTACCCATCACCAAATCAACTCACTCAACTGTGCATGAATTTTTCTTCGAGAAGCCGATATGTTGATATTTCGATTAAATGGTACCCTCCCCAAAAAGACTGGATCAAGTTAAATATTGATGGTATTTTTCACCCTCATACCCTCCGTGGTGGCATTGGGGGAGTTTTCCTAATCATGATGGTAAGTGGTGTCTCGACTTTTAGGGCGCTATGACAATTTTGACATGTCTAGAAATGGAGCTTAAAGCTCTCTTCACAGGTCTCCAACTGGCTTACAATCATTGCCTTCAACCCCTTGAGGTGGAAACCGATTCGGCTGACCTTCTGCGTTACCAAACTAACCCCCCATTTGCTTGTCTTGTCATGCAATGTAGGTCCTATTTGAAGAAACTGTTGAATCCATTGCTTTGCCACAGCTTCAGGGAAGCAAATAGAGTGACCAATCGTCTTGCTTTGGAAGGTCAAGGAAGCTTGGAAACTAGTCCTGTAGTTTTTTGTCCCCAATCACTTTTTGTATCTAACATAGTCCATGAGGACTTGCTACTGCATACTACTTCTAGGAAAATATCTACTATGGCTTGTACTAATCTATGTAGGTTGGGCAATCTCAGTGTAATCAACTCTAATGTAACCTTTTAACTAGTATAAATAAATATATTTTTGTCCCCCCCCCCCCCCCCCTCCCAACCCCATAAAAAAAGTCAAATTAAAATCATCAATATGAATAATTATGTTTGTTGAACTCATCAACTAAAATATATAAATGAAGAATAAAAGCAGAAGAAATTTTCAATAAGTTCCTTAAAGATTAAATCAAAACATACTATAAATATTAAAAAATGACAAACTAATTAAGTTAGTATGAACTAAAGGGAGAATAAAATGAATTCATCTCCTTAATCACCATTATAGATCATCATAAATATGAATAATTAAATCTGTTGAACTCATCAACTAAAATATATAAATGAAGAATAAATGTAGAAGAAATTTTTAATAACTTCCTTAAATATTAAATGAAAAATTATTATAAATATTTAAAAATATAAATAAATTAAGTTAATATGAACTAGAGGGAGAGTAAAATGAATCGCCTCTATCTTTATTTTGAGCAATCTTGAATCACTTGTAGAGAAGATGGGGTCCACTATAAAAATTGTTCGAACCGAAAAGGATAAAATAAGTAGTTGATACTCCCTCTGTTTCAAATCACCCGTTTCAAATTTTCTAATTTGATTTGTCATTTTACTTGTCCTTTTTCATTAATTAAGAAGAGACAATTTTTTTTTTTATGTTTTACCCTTTGCATTAATTACTGTTTTTCAAATTAAAATATAAATATTATTTAATAGAGATACTATGGTAAACTAGGCATGTTATTAATTATTTTTTTAATCAATGTGTCATCTCAATTTGGGATGGATAACTAACAACTTGTGACCTTAAACCATACAAGTCCACGTAAAACGATAAAGTATTAATGTATTTTAACTTATAGCCTGTGTGGGAGTGCTTATTTCTCAAAATAAGCACTTATTTTGAGAGAAAAAAAAACACTTTTTTTTAAAAAAAGAAGGGTGTTTGATAAATTTGCAAAAGTATTTTTAAAAATAAGCAGAAACAGTTTTTCTGCTTCTCAAAATAAACAGAAACAGAAGCAGAAGCAAAAAATTATTTTTTTATGACAAAAATATCCCTATCACACATATCTTATTAGTTAATTAACATATCTTACAAGTTTGATTAATGTTTGGTTTTTAAAAATTTATATTTTATATTTTCATCATAATTCTTTATGATTTATATATTATTATTTTATTTTCACTCATTTTCTTTAAATAAATTTTAAAATATCATTGATGATGATGACTAAAGAGTATATAAATTATTTTATTATTATTAATGATAACAATTGACAGATAAAATACGTTACAAGATTGTATTTTGATATCACATATAATTTTTTCTCTAATATTTAATTTTAAATAAATAATTCAAGAAAAGTGACATATTTGTTAAAAAAATAGTGTGTGTATATATATATGAATCTTATGAGTGCTTATTCGTAGTAATTTTGACACCGTAAAAATATATTAAAAAAGACTTTAACTATTGTGAAAATGAAGGCATCATTACAAAGATCGAAGAAGCAAATCAACCTTTTGGTAGACCTTCGAAAATACAAGACAGATGTTCTACAAGTATGGAGACATTGCGTAGAAAAACTAGGGATGAAATTGTTGAGAGTTTTTGTGATGTATGAAGGTCTAATTATTTTTGTCGGTAATTTTTTCATATATAGTGATTTAATTTATAAAAAAACTTTTGTATTTATTTTTGTTTGATGTTTTAAGTAATATTTAAATTATTTAAGTAATATATTACCATTTAATTTTTTTTTAATGTATTTATGTATATAAACATAGATTGAAAATTTTAGAGTACTTACTTTTTAATTAAATTAAAAAAATTAATTAAAAATATTATAATAGATATTTAAAATAAATTTTCTCTATAATTTGATTTTAGTAATAAAAGTCTAAAAAACACTTCTTGAAAAAATTATTTAAACATAATTTAATTATCAAAAATACTTTTTAAATGAATTTATCGAATACAAATTATATTTTTTATAATAATTTTTTTAAAAAATATTTTATAAAAATATTTTACAAATAAGTAGTTTTATAAGAGCAATCAAACAAACGGCTCTTACTTAAAACAGAGCAGTAAAGCACTTGTCAGGTTTAATCAGATGAATAATTCACGAGCATATGTGTTGTGTAACGTGCACTGTAACAAATAAGTAGTCCCCTTCGTTGATGCCGCTTATTTCTCTCTCTCCGTCTCTTCAGATTTTCAACTTCCGGCGTACGCCACTTTCTCTCTCACACTTTCCTAAATTCACTGTTCATTTCACCCACTTTCCAAATTCAGATATGGGCACAGTGATTCTGCAGTATGTATCTACTCTTGACGTTTTCAATTTATAGGATTTAAATATTAATTCGATTGTTGAATTTTGATCTGATCAGTGGTATTATATCTATTTTCGATTGCATAGTTAGATTATGTTCCTTTGATATTTTCGCTTTTATTTTTTGTTTTTGTTTTGATACGTTGCTGGAAATTTAATTTCAGATTGATTGTTTGATGATCGGGAGGAGAATTACTGAACGAAAAGGCGAAATTGTCAGATTTTTTCATTTTTTTTTCAAGAGTATTCTGTGTGAATATACTGTAGAGGGATTGTCTCGTAGGAGAAATACTTAATATTCTTTTTATATATTTGTTTTTGTGTATAATAGTTTGAAATAACCTCATATATCAATAGAAGAAAAATGGAGAAAGAAAGATAGTGTAAGTGGCGGGGCAGTAAGGCCTATTTTGCTATTTTGTTTGATGAGGTGGTAGTTGTTGGTGTGAAAAATCTGTAGTTGATATTTCAGTTAGTTCACGGTAGGGACTGTATGGCGTTCTTTCATATTTCATGTTCTGGTGACGTCTGAATGGTTTATTGAGGACTTGAATTGCGAAGATACTGGTTATATGAAGCCAGATTCATCCAAAGATTTAGCTCAAACTATGATCACTGGGGTGCCTGGCCCTTCTGGTCAATGGATCCAGCAAGAATTATCTCAACCGGTTAGCTTGAGTGATGGCATATCTTTACACAATAATGTAAATAACCATGTACCTGTACAGACTGGTGACGTATATTCTATGGAATTTCTTCAGAATCCTTCTTTAAGAATAGTTCCTACTCTGTCTGGCTTTACTGAGAAGCATGATAGGAGGAGAGCTTTACCTCATCCAGGTTATGAAAATCTCAAAAGACTTCTTGGGTTGACTAGAATGGATTCTGAATGTGCTTCTGACATAACTGAATTTGCTTCTGCAAGAGGATCTGGTACCGAAATTGAAAATGGTGTTTATGTAGAAAATGAGCTTTCATATAATCCTAAAGTTGGATCTTGTGGGCATGTCCCTGGGGTAGCTACGACAGAGTTATTTTGTAATCAAGCTACTTCAGGGTCAAGTGCGCCGCCTATAACTAAATCTGAATCTTCACAGTCGTTAAAATCTTCTGGATTTGGAACTTCAAACTGTTCTCAGACAGGAAAAATAAAATTCCTGTGCAGTTTTGGTGGTAGAATACTGCCTCGACCTAGTGATGGAAAACTCAGATACGTTGGCGGAGATACACGTATCATTTCCATACAGAAGAATATTTCATGGGAAGAACTTATGAAGAAAACATTAGCCATCTGTAACCAGCCTCACACTTTCAAATACCAGCTTCCAGGAGAGGATCTTGACGCTCTTATATCTGTCTCTTCTGACGAAGATCTTCTGAACATGATAGAGGAATATTATGGACTTGAGAAGCTTGGGGGCTCCCAAAGGCTCCGAATTTTCTTAATTCCTTCGACTGAATCTGATAACTCATGCCCTGTAGATGCCGCTACTGTTCAACTGAGTGAACCTGATTATCAATATGTTGTTGCTGTTAATGGCATTGTTCAAGGGGATTCTTCTGCTAAGGAGAATTATTATGAGCAGTATGTGCGCGATGAAGCCAGCAAGGTGATACCTAAAGTAGACTGCGGTAATGGTATTTATGCCCCACCTCCTACTCAATTGATTGCTGGACATCAGAATCAGGTTAAGTTTCCCAATCAATCTTCTCCTTTTCCTCCTGTGCTTGTTCAACAAGGAGATTGCAAGAATGACTCAAGGAACACATGCAAGAACAAGTTGCCGCATGGTAGTGATGCATGTCCAGTGTTGGTTAGCAGCGCCCAATCATTACCTGAAAACCCCAGTGGATGTATTAATATTGGTTATTTTACCCCGGAGATAAACCTGATGAATTTGCAGAGTCCACATAAAAGAGATGATATCCTCCCGCCAAGCCAATCGAGTGAATTGCTTTCACATCACCATGGTCTCAGCAGAGACTTTGTTGCTCCAACATTGGAACAATGTGATGGAAGCTCTCAGCAGTACCCTTTTGAAAGAAAAGAACCCAAGGAAAGGACTGTTCTCTCTGAAAAGCCAAATGATGAAATGGGTGTATTACTGGGATACACTTCCACTGTTACTCAAAATGGAATTCCGCATGCCTTTTCGGATTCAAAACTTCAGGAACATGTAAAAAGATTAGCTTACTGCTCGCAAGAGGGAATAAGCTCATTTTCCTCTTTGAACTTTTTACCAGCTCAGTTATCGTCACTCAGTGTGTCTTCTGCTCTGCAAGAAAGCCTAGGATCTCTGCATCAGAGAACATACCCAGTCAGTTCTCAGCATCATATTAGGGTACATAATGGGGAATCAACTGTGGCCACTGACTTGGTGGATTTTCCAGAGTTGCCTTTTGACTCAAACCCAGTGAGTAAATGTGGACCCATGCAAAGAAATATTAATGGAACAGACACGAGATACAATGGAGCTAAAGCAAATTTGGAAAATTACCATTCCAGTTTGAAAAACTATATGGAGAAAAATTCAAATTTTGAGATGGTGAATGCATCTGATATTAATAATGATCTGCTATGCCACGAGGGTAAATTTCCTGATAAAAAGTTATCCGAAACAGCTGTGGGTTCCAAGAAAAAACTTCCGGACTTTAAGTCTGCTGTGTTGACTAATAATGGAGGTGATAAACCTGGTGAAGAATCGGAAATTTTTGACATGAACGTCCTTGCATCAACAACTTTTATTACTACATTAAGTGAGCGGTCCCAAAGAAATCAATTTGAGTATACCTCGGAGGCGATAAAAAAGGCTGAACCTGAGAACAATACATTGAGTTCTGAAGTTGCTGGGAGGATTTCAAATTCTGAAAAGAAGTCTCATGGTGCAGAAACTCTGAGTGATCTACTGCCTGAGTTGTCTGATGGTCTTGTTTCCCAACATTCCCCCATACCAGCAGTTGTTGCATGTCCTCAAGATACTTTTGTCAAAGAACCCTTGCTAATATTATCTGAGGAATTGTCACCATCTTCAGTTGTTGATGATGGAGGCCAGTTGATGTCCTCGCATTACTCAACTTTCAGGCAAAACCCAACCAAGGGTGCTGTCTTTAGGAGAGAAGTTTCTCTAATTGATGAAGAATTTACTAATTACAGTGATCAGAAAGTTGTGACTTCTGGCGTTGGTGAATTTTCTAGTGAAAAGCAAAAGATAGAAGATGTTCCCGTTAGTAGGAATATCAAAGAAAGTCAGCAAGTTCTGAATGCAAATGATGTTAGATCACCCAGTGGTGACTTATATGCTGAAAATCTCCTAGATTTGGATACCTCCGGTAGTGAAGTCATAACTCCTACTGCAACAGAAGGGGTGACATTTGCCCCTGAGTTGGGGTTGGAGGTGAATTTCTATTTCATTTTGATGTGTTGGTGTTTGATTTGGGTTATGAGAAGCTCTCTTATGCTCATATAATTTTTTGTTGATTATCTGGCTTGGCGCAGGACGTCAACCCCCTCGACGCAGATAAGGATAATTTAATCACTGATGCTATGATAGCTGAACTAGAAGCTGATTTGTATGGTTTGCAGGTAAAGGATCATTTCCTTTTGTATTCTAAACCTTGTTGGAAATACTCATGATAATATCTTCATTTTTCCCTCTTTTCAACTATAATGCCTTAAACTCTAATCTTGGTTATGGGTCTGAAAGACTTAAAGGGCGTTGCCTTCTTATAGCCATAGTATATCAGCAGCAGGACACCCCCCTCCTCCCGCAATACCTTAATCCTTTTATCATAGGTTGTTACATGAATAATAACTTTGATTTTATTGTCATTGTTAAAAATTGTGGTTCAGTTCATTTCAATGATCATGGTCTGCTATTTTCTTGTAATGTGCCTCAGAGGTTATGGAATGGTTTTATTGCTTATCAACTATGTTTCTCTACTGCTTGACAACAACACCACGCATAGTGTAATCCCACAAGTGGGGTTTGGGGAGGGTGGTGTATATGCAGACCTTACCCCAGACCCCACTATGTGGGAATATACTAGTATGTTGTTGTTGTTGTACCCCTACTTTGTGAAGGTACAGAGGTTGTTTTTGATAGACCCTCGGCTCAAGTAAAGCATTTCAAAATAGGTTTGAAAAAGAAATACAGTATTAAAGAAGCCATGCCAAAAGTAATGGAGAAAAGAACTGTAGTAACAACAAATAATAAGATAATCAAACCAAAGGAAACACCATATAATAAGATAATCAAACCAAAGGAAACACCATATAATAATAAAATCGAAGAATAAGATAATAGAAGAGTAATAGTAATAATACTGATAAGGCGAACTAGACAACGCCGAACTACCCACTAATCTTCTACCCTAATATGCAGCCTCCATATCTTTCTATCTGGAGTCATATCCTTGGTAAGCTGCAGGTGTGTCATGTCCTGTCTAATCACATCTCCTCAATACTTCTTCGCCCACCTCTACTCTGACCCACCATAGTCAATTTCTCACATCTCCTCCCTCACATGCTTGAACCATCATAGCGATACCCCTCTCATCTTGTCCACCACAGAAGCCTTTCCCACATTGTCCTGAATATCTTCGTTCCTTATTGTGTCTATCTTAGTCTGCATACACATCAATCTTAGCATCCTCATTTCCGCTACTTACATTTCCTGTGCGTGCGGGTTTTGACCGACCAACACTTTGCCTCATACAACATAGCTGATCCAACAGCCAAGTCTTGGTGAAATTCTTATCACAGAAGGCACCGAATGCGAACCTCGATTTTATCCACCCTGCTCCAATATGATGTGTTGATGTGTAACATCGTCGTCAATCTTCCCATTTCCTTGGATTATAGATCCAAGATATTTGAAATTCTCTCTTGGGGATGACTTGTGTATCAATCCCCGCTTCTAAATCTCGTAAACTAAACCAATAAACTCCAAGTCCCATCTCCAAATCTCTAGTTTATCGTTAGGTCTGTCATGTGTCTCATTAATCAATACTATGCCATCTACAAATAGCATACACCAGGGCAACTCACCTAGCATACACCATGACACCTCTCCTTGTATATGCCGCATTAGTTTGTCCATCCTCAAAGCAAAAAAAATGAGCAAAGAGTTGATCCCTAGTGCAACCCATCACAATTGAAAAGTGTTCCGAGTGTCCTCCCACTGCCCTCATGGGGGTCTTGGCTCCATCGTACATATGCTTAATCGCCTTAATGTACGCTACAAGTACACCTCTAGCCTTCAAACATCTCCATAGAAGCCCCTAGGGACTTTGCCGTATGCTTTTCTAGGTCAATAAACACCATATTTAAGTTTCGCTTCCTCTCCCTATACTGCTTGCTGATATGGAATTAAGAATCTAATAAAATCCAACAATATACTACAGTAAGTTTCTTGCTCAAATAGATTGGCACCACTTGATACACATTGTATCAAAGGGGCTTCCAGTCAATATCTGGAGACAGAAATATGGATTGTACAACCATTAGTACCTGTCTTTCAATTTGGAATTGAGTAATGAGGCTGATGAGGTTAGATGTTAAGATTTGATTGAGTGGCTGATATACTTAAATTCCCCGTTAGTGACTATCATTGAACTAGTTTCTAAAAACACTACTCATTGAACTTCCCAATGCCTATTCTTAGTTGTAGATTGTCAGCAGGTAATTATCCAATTTTTAAAGGTATAACTCTACCCGCAAAGTCTCCAAATACGTTATGTGCTCTGTAAAAGATCAATTTGCACTGATGCTTGATCTCTATTCAGATATGTTGTGAAATGCAGAATTGAAGAACAAATGTACCAACGGGTGTTGTACAATAGTTTGTGGAATGGAAAAAAAAAGTCCAATATGTTCAGTAATATCCAAACCAAAAAAGGATCTCTGTCATTTGGCTTGTTTTGTATCATATCATAACACTAACAAAGACATCTTAATTCTTTTAAGAGAATGAAGTAACCCTTCTTAAAATTTTAAAAGTACGAGAAAGTATATATTTCTAGAGTACAATGAAACTTTGTAATGATAAACATCCTTTATTTTACACTTTAATTTGGTTGAGTCACGTCTGAACAAAATCTTTGACATGCTTTAGAATAAAAAGGTAATGATTTGTTAACTAAATAAATTACCATATGAAATTCCCAGCCTGTGGTGTTTCAGAACACCATAGGTAGCAGCAGTACTTGTCAGACTATGCATCTTAACCCTGGACATAACAAAATAGATGGTGATTATGTTCACAACCTTCTGATTTGCCAATCTGCCCTAGTTGAGAACCGACTTTAATAGTCACACCACATAATGTAAGTATGCTTTGCCATTAACTTATTCTGTGTTGGTCATCAGTTGGCAGTGCCTTGACTAGGGTTCATCTTTCGTATATATCAGTTATAACTATATTGGCCAAGTTTAGTCTGTTGATTTCTGCTGAAAGCAAAGATCTGCCGGGGAAACTGCTCACTCATGCTTCTTTGTTTGAGCACATCTACCCTGTCTGTCTATCCAGGCTTTCCTGTGTAATCAAAACTGGAGTGCATGTATTATTGTTTCTCTTAGTGAAGTAAAAATTCTGTTTTTCTTTTTTTTTTTTAATTGAAACTATGCTGAATGATCTACTGGACGATCTCTGAAAAGTTAATTTTGTAACTTGATCTTGTTTTTACCCTTCTTTCTTCATTTTAAGAGAGGATGCAAACTTATATTTTTTTTCTTAGAGTTTAAATATACCTGTTTTCTCAAACAACAACAACAAAAACTCCCTCAATCCCAAACAAGCTTTCTTTCTTTTAAGAGTTCATTAATTCATACTTAGGCAGCAAGCTACAGCTAATGTTACATCGCAGATCATAAAAAATGCTGACCTTGAAGAATTGAGGGAGTTGGGCTCTGGGACATATGGTACTGTTTACCATGGAAAATGGAGAGGAACAGATGTTGCTATAAAGAGAATTAAGCGGGCATGTTTTTATGGGAAATCATCACAGGAAGAAAGGCTGGTGGGTTTCCTGTAACATATCTTCCAAGCATATCATTTTTTACTCGATTATCAACAGTGTATATGATCCTTATTGTGAAATTCGTAATAAAGTTGTCCTTTTTGCAGATCAAGGACTTCTGGAGAGAGGCACAGATCCTTTCAAACCTTCATCATCCTAATGTGCTTGCATTTTATGGAGTGGTACCTGATGGGGCTGGGGGGACTTTGGCAACTGTGACTGAATTCATGACTAATGGATCACTTCGAAACGTTCTTATTAAAAAGGACAGGTAAAGTTGCTTTTGCTATGTTAATTAGTTCCACGTGCTTCTTTCATTCATAATGTGATCTGCTAAATTCCTTGTGCAGGTCACTTGATAGTTATAAGAAGCTTCTAATTGCCATGGATGCAGCTTTTGGGATGGAGTATTTACACTCAAAAAACATCGTCCACTTTGATTTGAAATGTGACAATTTGTTAGTCAGTCTGAGGGATCCACAACGACCCATATGCAAGGTATCTTTTTGCCATTATGGAAGGGATATATGCGCTCTTGAGTATACAAGAATAATTCTAGAATGAATCATGAGAGAGCACATTCTGACTTCAGGGTCTCAATAGACATGGTAACCCAAGATAAACTTCAATGCGGCCTTAAGCTTTTTGAAAACAAACAAAAATACCTCATATATATTTTATTTGAAGTCTATTTTTCTAGCTTATTGGTATTCATAGTTATTAAAAAAATTATAATGAGTTTCTAGTAATTGCTTTCAATTTCTAATATATCTAATCCATTTAATCGCCTTGAGACATATTTTCTAGTTTATGATTTTTATTGTTTCGTAAAAAAGTTATCAAGTGCTCCTTTTGGGATTGTGCCAAAGTTTTAATCCTTCTCTTTCTTTTTTTAGTTTTGAATAACCAAATTTCTTTATCCTAATTGACATATTTTAATTCTAATAAATATCTAAAATGACAATATAAACCTATGAAGCAAAAACACCAAAATTAACAAATTTCAGATGAACATAATAGAAAGGTAGATTAATGGAACTAGATTCAACAAGTTGATAACTTGATATCACTTTTCACTGCTTCAATATGCTTGATTCAATGCTTGAAAAATTTAGGGAAAAAACAAAAATGAATTAGCAATTTACTTTAGGCTCTCTTATTTTTTACATATTTGTTTCAAAGACTTGGAGAATGGCCAAGGGAATTGATTAAAAGAGTAATGCATGCTATTTTAAAAGAATGGCAAAAACCAATAAAACTATGTGGGTTCATTGTTAAAGTTGATGGTATCAACAAATGAGCCAAGAAAATATTACTTACACATATAGTCTATGGAGTGATTCCTTAGAAGACTTTTGTTTCCTAATTTTTGGTCAGTGGTTCCATCTTTCCTTTTATTATTATGAAAATTGTATTTTCTCCTTTAAACCACTAAAAATTTTTATACATTTTTTTTATATGTACATCTATTAGGAAAATTTTGGGCCCCAAAATTTATGGGGCCAAAAGCAGCTGCTTTAGCAGCTTCACCCTTGAGCTAGCCCTGTCTGACATGTAAGCACAAGTTCCTATGATTCAGCTGTTATTGATATTGGACTTGTAGTGGACTAACTTCTGGTCAGATAGCCTTGCTGTTTCCACAAGCACATTACTTCATCGACAAAGCCAAGAAGCAGCACATTACTTCATCTCTTAGCTAAATTTGACTTAATAATGAATATATTTGAGCAGAGTGTACTTCCACACCAAATAAGATTTCTACATCAGAGTTAAGATCAATACAGAAATTTTATGATGAAACAAAGATTACCGTACCACGTGGAGATCTACTATAAAGAGAACATCACATTGTGTATGCTTACTCTATAGGGTGTACACAGCTAGATCTACTGAACATTTTCACAGGATAATGATATGATCAAATTGTAGTTGTTTTACTTGTTATTTTACATTGCTTTAATAATTGCTTTCATTTTATTCCAGCTGAGCTGGTAATAACACAGTTCCAGAAAAATGTTAGGCAGAATACTGTTCATTCCGGGAAACAGTTAATAACTGCCTTTCCCTCCAATTCTAGAAGGTTGAGAATTAGTATAAATACTTGTAATTCCAATTCTATTGGCATCTTTTGAGCAATAAAAGAAGAAAGAGTAGTTATTTCCTTATTATTTCTCCAATTAGTCAGTTGTGGAGGAGCAGTTCCTCTGCATTTTCTTCAGTTTTCCCCAAATTTCCCGATTCAATTGTGGGGTTGTATCAGATAATTTAATCCCATCTGAATTTTAGTATGAAAGCTTATCTTGACACAGTGAGTTGAGTTATTTGTATGATATCTAAGGTCGGAGATTTTGGACTGTCGAGGATTAAACGCAATACTCTTGTATCTGGAGGTGTACGAGGTACTCTTCCCTGGATGGCACCTGAGCTATTAAATGGTAGCAGTAACCGAGTATCTGAGAAGGTTAGGCTGATTACTGTCATTTACTACTATGTCATAAAACAATAACATCTGATAGCAGTTGTTAATTATGTCATGAAGCAATAAAATGGGTGGTTTGGTTTCCAACAGGTCGATGTTTTTTCATTTGGAATAACAATGTGGGAGATCTTGACTGGGGAAGAACCCTATGCAAACATGCATTGTGGGGCAATCATTGGTAAGGCTCTTATTACCTGTTAGACCAAGTGAATATTTTCTGCTTCATAACAGTAATGGGAGTTATACTTGCATGATCAAGTCTCTGCTTACATCCAGTTGAGGTTCATAAACAATTCAAAGGAGATGATATCATTTAAGAAACCAGACCATATGCCATTAATCTTTTGTGTGCTATAAATCAATGAATGGACGACATGTCAGCTTAATTATTTTATATATCATATTATTTTTTGAAAAATTATCATATGATTCAATGATTTTTATAGATATGTTCCCATTTGACCTTGTTTCTCGTACACTCATCTTATTAATTTTAGCTACTGCTAATGTGCTTACTCCAGCCAGGGGTCTATCCGAAACAGCCTCTCTACTTCATCTGAGGTAGTAGTGTGGACTGCATACACTTTACCCTCCCCAGACCCCACTTTGTGGGAATACACTGGGTATGTTGTTGTTATTGTTGTCTTTTAATACATGTGAAACTAGGAATGTGAGGCAAAAGCCAAAGCGTCTGTCCATGTTCAAGCTGTCTTCCAAAATTTTAGCAAATATCAAAATTTTAGCAAATAGACTTTCTGTCCTTGTTATTGCCTGTTTCAGTCCTATTAAATGATAATTCCTATATCGTCCGTTCAGAAAATATACCCATGCATCCAAACTGAGCTATTTTTAACCAGTATCCCGATGTGGCTCTGCAATTTCAAGGGTCTATACTTAAAGCAGAATTCCAGTCAAAAGCATTAATCTTGCTCTCTTTGAGTGCAAGAAGTATAACCACTTAACTCTGCAACATTTGTAGGTGATCATGTCATTTCTGAGATCGTAATTTATTCATAGTCTGAGGGAGATAGGACTGCTAGGACACCTACTTCTTTTGGTTCGATCATGTTAATGCTCAACAATGCCAACTGTGTGCCAATTCACACCTAATTGGGCCAGAAAGATATAAAAAGCGGCCAGCTTACTTGCTATTTCTGATAAGTTTCCTTTATTGACTAAGAGCAATTACAAGCTAATGGCCCCTTCCTTTGAGTCGATAAAAAAAAAAAGAATTTCATCTTAATGATTTCACAACCCTTTCCAATTTGACCTTGTTTGATTTGTTGATAATGGTTGTAGGGGGGATTTTGAAGAATACTCTTCGGCCTCCAATGCCAGAGCAGTGTGATCCCGAGTGGAGGAAGCTGATGGAACAGTGCTGGTCTGCTGATCCTGATGCTCGGCCATCATTCACGGAGATTAGAAACAGATTGAGGTCTATGTCTGCTGTACTCCATGCGAAGGGGAATGGCAGTTCAGCAGGACGCGCCAATGCAAACATCCCCGTGTAAGTCATAAAGAAAATGCTTGCAGTACTTGGAAATATTTGCTTCTTTATTTTGCTAATGGAGAGCACTCCGGTTCTCTCTCATATTATGTGATTATAAGTTTTGTATCATTTTATTCATTCTTTGCGATGGAACCCTTCTCGTTATAGAAATAGGTGTAAACTGTGATGAGGTTAATGAAGCTTGGATTTTTCTTGGAAAACAGGTGTATATAGACGAGTACTCAAGGAAAATATTGTTACTTTTCCTTCCTGCCAGACTTGGAATCTTCTATACAATTTAATTGCCATTTCATTTTTTAATGCTCCGATATAGCTGGAAAAACAAAAGATGAATATCGACAAATCAATCAATGCATAGGACCAGATACCAACCTATGGAACTAGCTTGTAAATATACCTGATTCCTGAAACTAAAACTTATTGTTAAAAGTTTTGGTGCAAATAACAACCGACAAGGAAGCTAAAAACTGTTTGGCCATGAGAATTATTTACTTCCAAAAAAGATGCTAGTAGTTTTGAATACATGATAGAATTTTTCTATGGCACTGGGAACTTGCTTTTACCAGTAATGGGAATTAACTTAGCCCCTCAACAACGTACTACTCTCCCTCTTCAATTGATTCCTGCTTTTCCTTTTAGTTGCTTCTAAGAAAATATTACTATTTTTAATATTGTATTTAATAAATCTTTACATCAAATATCCTACCTAGCCTATTTAAGATCACAACTTTAAACAACATTTTCATTTAATATATACATTAAAGACTAAGATCACAAGATTCTAAATATCTCATTTACTTGTTAAAACTTCTTGCCAAATTAAACAAAGACACATATAATTATATGGGAGAGGAGGGAGTAATGCTTATTGTGCCATCGAGTCTTAAACAAGAAACCTAAAATATAAATATGTCCCAGACAGGTTTGGTGCCTGGTGGGGCTCATAACGAGGAAACGTGTAGCCTTTCAATTGCATTGATTTTTAACTTTTTTTTTTTTGATAGATCAGTTTACAACGACACAGAAGAAAAATTGAAATTTGGTTAGTAATGGGAGGACATGTGAGCTAGACGTTGAAATCTATTTAATTTATGTTTTTTCATTAAGAAAAAAGAATCAGTGCAAAAATTTATGGGGAAGAGTGAAAATAGATCTCATATAGTGAGGAGATTAAACTTTCTGTGCTATGTAGTATATGGAGGGTAAATTTTGACAGGAAAAGTACATATATTAAAACGATTATAAGAAAAAGCATTTAAGTTCTATGTTTTAAGAATGTAAAAATATTTATATAATTTAGTTTTTTATAAGTACGAACAAATTTCTATTATATGCTAAGCCTTAATTCACAATTTGGTTAAAAAAATAAAAGGAAAAGAAGAAGATTTAAGCTAGTGGGATAATATAAAACTTTTTATTTAATGGAAATCTATGCTCTCACTGTCAATGCGTATAACACAAAATCAAAGAACAAAATAATATTAGTAGGACACCACATATATTTTCTCAGTTCCCGTGATTCTTGGTATCTATTTATTTGTATACGCAGATTTGGAGTCAACGATTAATGAATACTTCAACCACCAAATGGATCTTAACAACCATGTCAACCTATTATAAAGACATACAATCGTTTTTTAATAGAATCTACACTTTCACTATCAATGCGTATAACACGAAATCAAAGAACAAACTAATATTAGTAGGACACCACATATATTTCATCTCAGTTTCCGTGATTCTTGGTATCTATTTGTATACACAGATTGAAGTCAACGATAAAAGAATCCTTCAACCACCAAATGGATCTTAACAACCGTGTCAACCTATTATAAAAACATACAATCCAGAATTAATGAAATTGTAAAGAAATTGTTTTCCTGTTCTTGTGCAAAACGTGGACGTGGAGCATCAAAATATGGTCTCTAACTAACATGGTCAAATGCAAAAATCTAAAGTTTTCTTTAGGGAAATTTACTCGTAACTTCTAACAAATACTGCCATGTTTTCTTTGAACTTTCCATGTCATTTCTTGATGAAACAATGCATATGAAAATATGTTGAAAGAAGTATGTGAAAACAATTACTTTAATTTGTTTGCATCGGAGATATGAATCTGAATCATTCAAATCTCAATTATATTAAATACATATTTTTTTCCAATATAACTGCGTAATGCTTCTACAAATATTACACATAGAATCTGAAAATCATTCAAACCCGTTTATTACTCTTTTACTTTTTAAATACTCCCTCCGCTTCGTATAGTTGACCTTCTTTCTAATTTTTTTTTTTCAATTTAGTGTTTCAAGTTTTAAAGAAAGAGTATTTTATACATATGTTTCTCATTTTATCCTTGATGGGAATAATAAATACATTCGCAGTTTTCAAAATTATTGAATCGTGCATTTGATCTCAATTTCCAAAATCAAAATTAAATAATTATTACTCCCTCCGTTTCAAAATAATTGGCCTTTTTTGACTTGACACTTCCTTTAAGAAAGTATTTATTAGGGGTTTATTTTACCAAATTAGTCTTATTAATTATGCTTTAAAATCAAATTTGAGTAAATATACTTTGTTTAGTCATTTAATGTTGAGGGTAGTATTGGAAGAACATAATAAAATACTTTTGATTTCATCAAAAGGGACAACTAAATTGAAACAAATATTTTTAGAACGAGGGTCAACTAAAATGAAACGGAGGGAGTAATAGTTTCACTTATAAATACTTAGTGTTCTAGACATAATGTATGAGATGAAGTAATATGTACTAAATTTCAATATTTAATCATTGCATTGATTATTGCACTTTAAAAGACATATAAGAGTAAATATATAAAGTAAATCTCTATTTATTGATTTATTAATGAGTGTGTCAAGTTTATAATGACCAACTAATACGAAATGGAGGTAGTAATAAACATTTAAATTCTACCAAGTATTATTAACTTATGTTATTCTCTGATTATCTCTGTGTGCAGAACCACCACATTCATTACTAAAATGCACTTTCATTTCTTTCTCTACTAGATGGCCCGTGCCCGTTCAGCACGGGCATTATCATAACATTGTAGTACAAAAGTTGTCCGACTTGTAGGTACTTCCACATTTGTTCTAATAATTGTTAAGATGGATTTATTTTTTAAAGAAAGGGGCAGAGAATATAACAAGTTAAATATCTCATTCCTCTTTACAAGTCTAGTAAGCCATCCAAAATTGTGGAACATGTAGGGGAAATGACCACACAAAGACTAATCTTGCACTGAAAATTGGTTCAGCATCCGCACTTGGTTGAGTTCTTCTTGTGTGCTTGAGTAGTAAACCTTCTGAAGTAAGTCCTGGTACCTTCAAATCCTTATACATGTAAGGATTTGACAGATTGTATAGCTTAAACAATCTAACATGAATAATCATAACAATTATTCAGAAACGTGGAACTACATGATTTTCACATAAACAAAGTTATAGTAATTCAGTAATTAATTACTTACCTGAATTCTCCATGGTTTTCCTGTTGGCAGAGTTTAGCGGAAGCACACTTATTTAACCAAGAACAGAATGTTGTTTCTCCTCTCTTAACCTTACCTTTCAGAATAGTGTTTGATGGGGCATATCCTTTTCTTGGCAGAGAGAGGACCCCTTTTATAATAGGGAATAGTCAGTTATGTTTTCACGTTCCATCAACGTGAATAGTGGATATAATAATTATCCATTAAGGGTCAGTAATTATCCTACTAGGAGTCAGTAATTATCCTAAATGATTAGTTAGTAGTTTAATCCTACTAGGTAACTTCCCCATACAGATTTAGGATTTAACTTATTCAATTATTATTAAATCAGTAAATAAATTAATTTATGTGGGCCATAGAAATTTACATTCTCCCACTTGGCACACACAATATTGATTTAGTGGTTTAATAGGTACGTCAATCATGTGCACAATTAACGTTAAATCCAACATCATTTGTCATCGTTAAATAAATCAACTAAAATGAGTCATGACGGTTGTACGTCACTTTACTTGACATAGTTCCATTAGTCTATTACCTAACATAACCTTTCAAATACAAAATGGGTCCAATGATAATACTTAGAATACCTTATCTAAGTCAGAATCTGTCATCATTATTCACAATATTATGTATACAAGAGAAAACAGGTAACAACAGAAACATATATAATTTGAGCTCAAAGTGTCAATTACATAAACATAATAAAGTCTTTACATATATCATTCATATCTATCAATAAGACCCATCCTTTCAACATGTTCAACAAATGTTTTGGACGGTAATCCTTTCGTCAAAGGATCAACAATCATAAGCTTAGTGCTAATATGTTCAATTGACACTATATATTTCTGGGCTTCTTCTTTAACCGAAAAGTATTTCAATTCCATATGCTTAGCACCTTTCGAATACTTATCGTTTTTAGAGAAGAAAACTGCGGCGGTATTATCACAATAAATTTTCAGCGGTCTGGCTATATTGTCGACTAGTTCAAGTCCTGAAATAAAATTCCACAGCCAATTAGCCTGGATTGTGGCCTCAAAGCATGCCACAAACTCGGCTTCCATAGTGGATGCAGCTATAACAGACTGCTTTGCACTCTTCCAGGATATTGCTCCTCCAGCTAACAGAAACAAATATCCAAATGTGGATTTTTTTGTATCCACATGTAATACCCCAGAAAATTTTTCGTCGAAATTTTGTGCGTAAACGAATTGGATCCTATCTTCGATAATGATTTATAATGTTTTTTGTGTGTCATTTCTTGGATTTAAACCCACCATTTCGTAGAGCATCGAATAAGCTTTCCAACAATATGTGGATCACCCAAAACGGACACTCGAGCGATGATTTACAACCATTCCGATCAAACTACGACCATTCCGATCGAACTGTGAACAGTAAAATGTGTAGAAAAAAAAATTACTGCAGCCAGGTGATTTTTTTGGTCAACTTCAAACGATCATAACTCCTTGTACATAATGAACTGTGTGAGCTGCTATATATTAACGGAAAGCCCTGAGAGTCTTCTTTCCAATAAAATTGGTTTCATCCAATTTGGACATCGAAGTAAAAAGTTATGGCCAATTTACTTCAACCTATCGGATAGATCACTGAAGGACAGATTCGGGTTTTATTTGTTTCTTAGGGGCATTTTGGTCTTTCACCACTCTTTTAAACCTCTATAAATACTTCATTCAGCTGAGAACTTGTATTATTTTCCTCTCATTTCTCTTACCTCTCATTTCTCTTATATGTATGTATGTATATATATATATATATATATCAAGTTAGGGTTAGGGTTTTGAATTGGGAGAAATTAATTGGAGGCTTTGATACCAAGTTTGTAACGCCTCGATTCTCGAGAACCGAAACACCACACGGTGCTTATGATCTCGAAGGACCATAAGCTAACCCTTTTTCTGATATCTGTACCTGTTCACTGCATAATATAATAAAATATATGCGAAAACTGGCTAACATTTGCCATAAGGTTCAAACATCTAGAAATATACAATACCTTAAACCACACACTAATACATCTGTCTGAAAAGCATCTACACTGCCTGAACTGTGGAGTTGAAGGGACAATTCCCCCAACTAACTCCGTCTACTAAAATCAAATACTGTAATAACAACATCCTCGGATGATGAGGACTCACTGCTGCACCCACTACTGCTATACAAGTGACTTCTAAGATGCTCCAAGTTTCACTCCTCTGAACCTATGGTGCCCCAAAATAAAAGAAAACCATAGCGCGAATGATATATATATATATATATATATATTGATGATATTGTTGGCCAGAGAGCCGAGTTGTGATTATGAAAGCTTTAAAGTTGTACTCCCTGGCAAGAGTACGACACTCCCGCCAATGGGAGTGCTCTCCCTAGGAGGGCAAACGTTGGTATTCCATGCGGCTCATGTGGGGTTGTCGATTATAGGAAACTCCCCTGTCCATAAGAGTATGTTTCTTGAACTATCGAGTCGCTCCGAGTCTTGAGTTGATGAGTTTGATTGTCTATGATGAGTCATGAGAATTTATGATGAATATTGATGATTTTATGATGATTTCTGGGATTTTACTTATGTTTTCCTCTCTATAATATTATGAGAAGTATGGATAATGAAATTCAAGCCATGTGAGTCTTCATTTTTCGTACGCATGTTTTACGAAATCAAAGATATTATTCAAATTATTGCGTGCACCCCCACATATTCAGTTGCTTATGAGGAGTCATGGTGAGTTATGTAACTACTTCCCACGGTTTCTGTGTTAGTATAAATCTTCAGGAGTCAGGGGTGTGAGTGTATTCGATTGATCAGTGCTGGTATCCTGTGATTCAGTAATGCAGTACCCCAGTACAGTAGTGAGTTCCGAGGATAGTAAAGTGGTTCCGAGCTGTGGTATCTGGAGTCGTTATAATTGTTATAGTGGTTGTGAACTGTACATTCATATATTGTTATTCTCATGATTATTCTATTGATTAAATGTTCATGCATAAGCCCTTGCATTTAGCCTTCCCTGCTTGCATACTCAGTACATCTTAGTACTGACGCATTCGCGCTATGGTGTTCTTTTATTTTGGGGCACCATAGGTTCAGAGGAGTGAAACTTGGAGCATCTTAGAAGTCACTTGTATAGCAGCAGTGGGTGCAGCAGTGAGTCCTCATCATCCGAGGATGTTGTTATTACAATATTTGATTTAGTAGATGGAGCTATTTGGGGGAATTGTCCCTTCAACTCTACAGTTCAGGCAGTGTAGAGGCTTTTCAGACAGATGTATTAGTGTGTGGTTTAAGGTATTGTCTATTTCTAGATGTTTGAACCTTATGGCAAGTGTTAGCCAGTTTTCGCATGTATTTTATTATATTATGTAGTGAACAGGTACAGATATCAGAAAAAGGGTTAGCTTGTGGTCCTTCGAGATCATAAGCACCGTGTGGAGTTCTGGTTCTCGGGAATCGGGGCGTTACACCACACAGCCAGCATAATCTGAATCTGAATATCCAATCATATCTAAATGAGCAGATCTTCTATAAGTGAGCATATGATCTTTCGTTCCTTGTAAGTATCGCAACACTTTCTTTGCAGCCTTCTAGTGATCCATTCCAGGATTACTTTGATATCGACCCAGCATTCTAACAACAAAAATTAATGTCAGGTCTTGTACATGTTTGGGCATACATAAAACTCCCAACTATTAATGCATAAAGAATATCATTCATTTGCTTTCGTTCCAAGTCATTCTTTGGACATTGATTGGGACTAAACTTATCTCCTTTTTGAATTGAAACGGGACTTGATGATCATTTTTTCATTCTAAATCTCTCTAATACTTTATTAATATAGGTTTTCTGAGACAATCCCAACAATCCTTGTGATCTATCTTTAGACATTTCTATTCCAATCACATAGGATGCCTCACCCATATCTTTCATTTCAAAGTTATTGAAGAGATATTTCTTGGTATCATGCAACAAACCAAGATCATTAGTATCTAGCAAGATGTCATCAACATACAAGACTAACATAATAAACTTACCACCACTGACCTTCAGATATATACACCGATCAACAGTGTTTTCTTTAAACCCAAAGGTGACAATCGTTTCATTAAACTTAAGATACCATTGTTGGGAAGCTTGTTTAAGTCCGTATATTGACTTCTTAAGTTTACACACCATGTGTTCCTTTTCTTTAATAGAAAACCCCTCAGGTTGATTCATATAAACTTCTTCCTCCAAATTTTCATTCAGAGAGGCTGTTTTCACATTCATTTGATGTAGCTCTAAGTCATAATGAGCTACCAAGGCCATTATAATTCTGAGTGAATTTTTTCTAGAGACAGGTGAAAATATTTCTTTATAATCAATGTCATCCTTTTGAGTGAAACCTTTGGCAACAAGTCTGGCCTTGTGACGTTTGATGTTGCCAATTGAGTCGCGTTTGGTCTTAAAGATCCATTTACACCCAACTCTTTTTCAACCTTTGGGTAATTCAACAAGGTCCCAAACTTCATTCTGTTCCATAGATTTTAACTCATCTTTCATAGCATTTATCCATTTATCGAAATTATTACTTTCAATGGCTTGTGAAAATAAAATTGGATCGTTATCAATTCCCAAGTCAGTTTCTAACTCATGTAGATATACCAAATAATCATCAGAAATAGCAAATATTCTTTGTTTTTGAGATCTTCTTGATGCTATTTCTTGTGGTTCATCTACTACAGGTTCATCAATTATGGCTTCATTAGTAGGAGCATTAATTTGTTGTTCTTGTTAATTACTTTGTTGTACAACAGCTTCAGGAACAACAAATTTAAAAGAAGTAAAGGGTAAAGGAATTTGCACCCTAAGTTCTTTAATTTCCACATTACGTGGTTCTTCACTCCTACTAACTTCGCCATTCTCAATTAATCTAGCGTTTTCAGTTTCAACTATTCTCGTACTATGATTAAGACAGTAAAATCTATACCTATTTGATTTTTCTGGATAACCAATGAAAAAACCACTGATTGTTCTTGAATTCAATTTCTTTTCTTGTGGATTGTATACTCTAACTTCTGTCGGGCACCCCTAAACATGCAGGTGCCTTAAACTAGGTTTCCTACCAGTCCACAGTCTAAAAGGTGTCTTTGGAACTGCCTTACTAGGAACCCTGTTTAGCAAGTAAACGGCAGTTCTTAAAGCATACATCCATAAAGAAGGAGGTAAAGATGAATTACTTAACATACTCCTAACCATATCCATTAATGTACGATTATGCCTTTCTGCCACACCATGTTATTTTGGTGTGCCAGGCATTGTGTATTGAGCACATATGCCATGTGTTTTTAGGAATTTAGCAAATGGACCTGGGTTTTGTCCATTTTCATCATATCTTCTATAATATTCACCACCTCTATCAGCCCTGATTATTTTTACCTTTCTATCTAGTTGTCTTTCAACCTCAGTAATAAATACCTCTAATGCATTAATTGCTTGAGATTTTTCATGCAACAAATAGATATATCCATAACGTGAAAAGTCATCAATAAATTAATCCTTAATGTTTTGTGCTGCCTGCTTCAGCTGTGTCAATCGTAATTTTACTATATCAATCCTAATAATTATTATAACTTATTTAAATATTAGGTAATTAATAATATTTAATAAAAAAATAGACATAAAATGATAAATCAACAATTGTATTTTAAATTAACTTGATGTCTTATATGGGACCGATTTAAATTCTTTTATAATTATTTTTTATAGTAATTTTGTTTTATCACTTCTAATTGTACTATATCACCCCTAATTAATTATTATAAGCCATCAAATTATTATAAAATAATAATATTTAATAAAAATATAAAATAGATATAAAATGATAAATTAACTCTTGATGTTTTGTGATGTCTGTTTCAGCTGCTTCAATCATAATTTTTACTATATCACCACTAATTAATTATTATAAGTCATCTAAGTATTATAAAATTAATAATATTTAATAAAAATATAAAATAGATATAAAATGACAAATTAACTCTTGATATTTTGTGATGTCTGTTTCAGCTGCTTCAATCATAATTTTTACTATATCACCATTAATTAATTATTATAAGTCATCTAAGTATTATAAAATTAATAATATTTAATAAAAAGGTAAAATAGATATAAAATGATAAATTAACTCTTGATGTTTGTGATGCCTGCTTCAACTGCTTCAATCATAATTTTTAATATATCACCCCGAATTAATTATTATAAGTCATTTATGTATTATAACTCAATAGTATTTAATAAAAAATGTAAAATAGATATAAAATGATAAATTTACTCTTGATGTTTTAAATTAACTAGATGTCTTATATGAGTTCCATTTAAGTTTTTTTTTCACAAGTATTTCTTATAGTAATTTTGTTATATCATTTTAATTAGTTATTTTAAGTCATTTAAGACATGTCTGCTTTGCTGCTTCAATCGTGATTTTATTATATCACTCCTAGTTAATTATTATGGTCACTAAGCATTAAAAATTAATAATATTTCATAAAAAATATAAAATAGACACAAAATGATATTTTAAAATAAAATATTTGGTCGACTATTGAAATTATATCAGTGTCACATAAATTAGGATGTGATAGAAAAAGACATAAAGTAACATATATTATTTGAAAATGAGATAAAACATATTGCAAATCACAACAATTAAGAACTTAAAAAATATAAAAAAAAAATTAAAAAATTTGATTGACTATCGAAATTTTATCCGTGTCACATAAATTGAGACAGAGGGAGTATTCATATCTTACTGAAAAATTATGTTAAAAGCATTATAAATCACATAATTAACACCTTAAAAAATGTAAAGGATATAAAATATTTGGTTGATTTTCAAAATTATATCAATGTCATTTAAAACAAAATAGAAGAAAAAAATTATAAATCACAATAATTAAAACTTTAAATTATTTTAATAATTAATTATCTAAATTATATTCGTATTACATAAATTAATATTAAAAAATAATACTATATTACACGAACCCCTCAATATTTATTGTTAAAACTATATTTATTCAAATGTTAAAAAACAAATGTCTTAATTATGTAGGGATAAAATAGATGTGCATTCAAAAAATTTAGATTAATGAAAAACAAATGACCCTAACTTTTCCTTCAACTTTGTCTTCACATGTTCATTCGGTTAAAACTCACACACATGTGCATATATTAAATCAATAAATATACATTATGTATTTGAATTTAAAATTTATATTAATTATAATTATTTTATACTAATTTATTGCACGTGCCTCACACGTATAATATTTGATTATTTAAAATTAAATAATTTTATCTATTTAATAAAGTGTAAACGTTTAACCACATTTCAAAAAGGTTATTATTCTTTATTTTCTTATATTTAAAATTTTTTCTTATTTTTAAAATCAAATCTTTACAAAATTATTGATTACATTCTTATTACCTACTTAAAACTTCTAAAAATTTGATACTTCTTAAATTTTTTTTATTCTAATGCTTTTATATTTATTAGTTTAATAGCATATGCCTCGCACGTATAACTTTTGATTATTTAAAATTAAAATGATTTTGTCTATTCTGAAATTTTTAATGAATGTAAAAAGTTTAAATTACTTTTCAAAAGATACTTTACACTTTAATATAATAATGTAAACATAAATGTATATTTTAGTGTAAGCACATATATATTTTACCACCAAAAGTTTTAATTAGTTGGCGGATCATTACTTTTGTATTACTTTTCTTTACTGCCAGAGACTAAGAGAGACACATCAATTTGAACCATATTTGTGGTACAATTATTTTTTTTCCCATATGTTTAAAATTCTTCCTTATTTTTAAAGTTCAGTTATTACAAAATCATCAATTACATTCTTATTACGTATTTAAAACTTTTAAAATTTTAGTACTTCTTAAATTTTTCTTATTCTAATGCTTTTATATTTATTTACAGATTTTCCAATCTTCTTAAAATCAAATTTAGTTGATTTAAAATTCATAAACTGATGAAAAATGTATTAGTTGTCATTAATTCTGATGACTTCTAATAAGGAAAGGTTTTACCATAAGTATATTTAATTAATTTTTAACTCTTAAATATTAGAAAAAATAGTGAAAAGATGACTTTGTCTAGATTAAAACTTTTAATAAAGGGCAAAAAGTTTAAACAATATTTCTAAGGGCCCGTTTGGCCATGGAAATTTTTCTTTTTTTTCGAAAAAAATTTTCGGAGTTGGAAATTGTGGTGTTTGGCCATGAAAATTCGGAAAATAATTTCGAAAATTTTTCTGAAAAGGGAAAATAGGTTTTTGTTGTTTTCACAATTTTTCAATTTCAACTTTTATTATTATTATTATATATAACCTCAATCTTTTAAATTTTTACATAAAACTCTCCTTATAACATTACTTTTTAAATATTACGTATATAACAGTTTTAAAGAATAAGATAATTATAATTTCAAACTTAATGCTATCCTAATTAATATATATCTCTTTTTCTATCCATTATTTTTATCCCTTATTTAAGACATTATTTTATTGCTAATTTATATTTATACCCATAAATATGTAAAGTATTGTATTTATACCCATAAATATATAAAGTATTATATTTATACCCATAAATATATAAAGTATTATATTTATAATAGAAATATACAAAGTATGTTATATATAAAGTTTATACCATGTATATGCCATATATACACATATATAAATATACAAAGTATGAAGAAACATACTAAGCATATTTATAATATAAATATACAAAGTATGTTATATATGAAGTTTATACCATGTATATACCATATACACACATATATAAAAATACAAAGTATAAAGAAACATACTAAACATATTTATATATTTATGGTATATGATATAATATACCATAAATATGCAAAGTATGTTTTACATAGAAAAAATTTTATTCACACACAGTAAAATCTTTCATGTATAAGAAAATTAAAGAAATAAATTAGCGGCACCCTAAAATTTAATAACAACTCATCATTCCTATTTTCTAGGAATGGAAAATGAAAGAAATAAATTAAATAAATTCCTAAAAAAATAAATATGTTTGAAAGATAATATTTGTTACCTAAAAAACAGGAAGCAGTGATCTGTTAATATAACATCCATATTTAAAATTTTCAAATATGAGAAAAAGGCTATTAATGTAAATATTATATATGTCATAATTGAAATTCATTAAATATGGCCATGTATATGTAATTATTTTTATAATAGTGGCTAATTGTGTTTTTTTTCCATTAGTAGATAAATTTTAGTTGAGTGATTTTGATAGTTTGTAAAAGTTAGGGTATAAAATCATATTTTAAAAAGTTTTTTCAAAAGTCATTTTTTTTTTCAAAAAAGATATGGCCAAACACAACTCCAACTCCAATTTCAACTCCAACTCCGAAAAATTTTAGTTTTCATGGCAAATGGCTACTAAGACCCTTCATACTTTTAATGGATTATATAGATTATAGATTATAGATATAGGTTATATATATATATATATATATATAGATAGATAGATAGCGAGCGAGAGAGAGAGATTTCTAGATTTTTAAAATCTTTTTAAAATTAAATTTAATTGATTTAAAATTCTCGAACTAATAAAAAAATATCAGTTGTTATTAATTCTGATGATTTTTAATAAGAAAATGTTTTAAATATATATAACTATTTTTTAACTCTTAAATATTAGAGAAAAATAATGAAAAGATGATTTTATTTAAAATAAAGATTTTCAATGAATGACAAAAAGTTCAAATAATATTTTTAAGGTTTTTACACTTATAATATATTCTCTCCGTCCTATTTTACTTGTCCCAAATTGGGATGTCACAATAATTAAGAAAAATAATAAATAACATGGTTAGTTTACTAAAGTATCCTTAATAAATGATGTTTATATTTTAATTTAAAGAAAAAGTAATTAATGTAAAAGGTAAAACATGAAAAGACAAGTAAAATGGAATATCAATTTAGCCAATTTGGGACGGATAAAATGAGATGGAGGGAGTATTATATATATACTGTAGATTATAGATATAGATATAAATTATAGATTATAAATATAAAATATAAATTATAGATTATATATTGTAGATAGTAGATTATATATTATATAATTTAATTATAATAAAAAGTATTAGTTTAGTGGATTGAGAAGCATAATTCTTACACCGATTAATGAAAACAAGACCAACTTTTCGTCGAACTTTGCTTTCACATGTACGTCTGACTACACCAATTACCCCACATATTTCACTAAAATTTCTCGTGGGACTATTTCTTGGTCCTAACTAACTATATATATATAATCATTAGCTTTAATAATCCATTTTTATTTCTGTGCTGTGAAGGAAGAAGCATTAGTAATGGAAAAAGCGATTGAAAGACAGAGAGTTCTACTGGAGCACCTTCACCCCATTCGTTCTTTTTCTCATCATGAATCTTCTTCTCTCACTGTAAGCCTTTTCTACTTCCAGTTTACTTCTATAATTCTTGTTTTTTTATTTTTGTTTCCTTTAACAAAAAGGAAAAAGAAAGAAGAAAGAACCTTGAAAATAGGCAGAACAGCGAAGAACCTCTTTAGACTTGAGGCTATTCGTAGGGTGCGTTTGATATGAAGGGAAATATTTTTCTACGGAAAATGTTTTTTTTTGAAAACAAGTTGGGTGTGTTTGGTACGAAGGAAAATATTTTTCATGGAAAATGTTTTTCTAGAAAATGTTTTTTTGGAAAATAAGTAGATTTCTTACTTGTTTTCTGTGTTTGGTTGGTGGATGGAAAATATTTTTTGAAAAATAGTTTGTAATGTTTGGTTGGTGAATGAAAAAATATTTTTTAAAAAATACATTTTAATCTTTAGCTGAAGCGTAAAAATATATTTAAAAAAAATATTTTTTGATCTCAAAAGATATTTTTTGGGGTGTGTTCGATATGAAGGATGAGAAATATTTTTTTAAAAAATAAGTTGTTTTTTACTTATATTTAGGGGTGCATTCGGTTTGTTCGGTTTGATTGTTGAATATCGGTACAGGTTTTTGGTTTTCAGGTTGACGAAAATGACAATCATAATCAACCAAAATTATTTCGGTTTGGTTCGATTTTTACAAATTCGGTTCGGTTATTTCGTATTTTTATTTCGATTTTGAAGATTAAAGTAGTGAGCATTTAAAATTGATGATTTTTCTAGAAAAATAATCTTTTTTCAAACCTATTTTCATTCTTAAATATAATTAATTCAACACAAATGAAATAACCATAAATATCAACTTGCTGAGTCATCACCGTTGACGTAATGACAATGGCTGCACGCGACAGCGACTGTCGACGGCAGTGACGGGATTGTCAAAATAGGTAATAAGGGTGGGTAAGAAAATAATTTTAATTTTTTAAAAAACAATTTTTTTAGTGGGGGTGGGGGGGGGGGGGTGGGGAGAGGTTGGGGGCTAGTACGGGGTAGGGGTAGAGGTAGGGGAGTATGAGTTGGGTAAAAAAAAATTGAAATATATTTTTTTGAATGTGGGTAGTAGGGGGTGGGGGTCGGGGTAGGGGAGTGATGGTGGGATAAGAAAAAAATTGAATTTTAATTTTTTTTTTTTAAAAATTTAATTTTTTTTGAAAAAGGGGGGGGGGGGGGGGAGGTTGGCAGAGGAGGTAAGAAAAATGTTTGATTTTTTTTTTAAAAAGTTACTTTTTTTGTTTTTGGAAAGGGGAAGGAAGTAGGGTTTTGGGTAAGGGTGAGGTACAAAAAAATTAAAATATATTTTTTAATAGGGGTGGTAGGGGGTGGGGGTGAGGTGGGAGATTGAGTGTCGGAGTAGGGATGAGTGATTTTGAGAGTTGTATGAATATTTCAATTTAAGAGTGGGGTTGAAAGAGAGTTTTGGAAAATGTTTTCCTTACTTTTTGAAGGAAAGTCATTTTCCAAGCCAACCAAACAGGAGAAAACTGGAAAACATTTCCAAAAAATGTTTTCCTTCATACCAAACACATAGTTTCTTGGCAGTTACTAAGTAAGCAAAAGAAATATTATTTCAAGATCATTTATACTTTCTTTTGCTTTTAGTTTTTCTTATTTTTTTAATTGAATTTTTATTTTTATTTATTATTTTTGAGATAAAAGAATTTTTCCTATCTTACCTTTATCATTAATTATTTATTCTGTAAACCACTTTCAATATATTTTATCATAAATATCAATTAATAGGAATAATATGATAAAAATAATCTATCAATAATTATTTTTTTAAATGGTGTGCCACCAAAGTAACAAATAAAAGGAATTGAGGCAGTATGTAATATAGCAAAAAAGAAAAATTATTTGTTGTCCTTTTTAAGTTTTTCGGTTTCTATTGGTTTGTGGTGTTTGCGATTTGGTTTAGCTGCATAAACTAATCTTGAAATCTCATGATGAAAGATTGTTTTTGAGCTGTTATAACATCTGACTCTTTCCGGATTGTTTTATTTTGAGCCGGGCTCTATCGGAAACAGCCTCTCTATATCACCACTGAGATAGTGGTATGAACTGAGTACACTTTATCCTTCCCAGACCCCACTTGGTGGGAATATATTGGGTATGTTGTTGTTGTTGTAGGAGTGGGCGGGGTGTGTCTATTAAAAATAACCTTTCTACTTTTTCGGAGTTAGTGGTATGAACTACGTACATTTTACTCTCCCCAAATCTCACTTTGTAGAAATACACGAGTTTGTTATTGTTGTTGAGTGGGTGGGGTGTAGGGCCTTGAGGTGATGGCGGTGTAAAGGGGAAGGGGCGGGGGTTTGGGTTGGTGGGAAGATAAAGTAAATATGGAATATATCACTTAATACAACTTGTTTTCTCTATTTCGAAATTACTTACTTCCTCCGTGTCAAATTACTCGTCCCAAATTGAAATGACACATTGATTAAAAAAAATAATTAATAACATAATCAGTTTATCATAGTGTCCCTATTAAGTAATGTTTATATTTTAATTTGAAGAAAAAGTAATTAATGTAAAAAGTAAAATATGAAAAAAGAATTTTGTCTCTTCTTGATTAATTAAAAAGGATAAAAGGATAAGTAAAATGATAAATCAAATTAGAAAATTTGGGACAGAGGGCTTATATAGAACTTATTTTTAAGGAACTTGTTCCTGGAGAGGATATTTTTTTAAATATTTTACTCAATCAAACATAGGAAAATAATAAAAAAAATTTTAAAAATATTTTTCTCCATACCAGATATACCCGTCGTGTTAATTATCGGCTATAACGGTTACACCTGGATGTTGACGCGACAAATAGCTTATAAAGACGCTTCTTTAATAAGGAAGACTAAAATCAAATGTGGCTTTATGAGAATAACTATTAGTTCAGGAAATTGCATGCCATAGACCCAAATATGAGTGACTTTAGATATTTGACCCCAATAATAAATGTCTTTAAAAAATAACCTTCCTTACTTTTTAAGTATGGTACAAGTACCATTTTGCCCCTCTACACCTCAAATATATTTTTTAAACTTTCCATACTTATTTGTCTCTCAAATTTTATTTTCTATTATTTTCACTTTTTATTTTTCCTTTAATTTTATTTTCATGTTTTAATTCGTTTGTTTCAACCTTTATTTTTTTCTCTTTTTTCTTTTTTCTCAAGCATTATCTATTTCTTTTTTTTTTTTTTTTTAATTCATTTGTCTTTAACCTTTTTTT